>NC_064616.1:856970655-857275224 GCF_023898315.1 Schistocerca nitens | reverse complement strand
TTGTAAATACCTGGTTGCTTATGTTTTTCAAGTTTGTTGTAACTGTAGGAAAGGACATGCTTTATTTTATTTTTGCGTAATAGCTCATTTTGAGCCATATCTTCTGAATTGTTTGGAAGTTCTATTAGAGGCTTTTCTGATGAATGGAATACTAAAACATTTTTAGTTTTAGTGTCTGTTGGTAATAAGTGTGTTGTTTCGTTTCGATTTTACTTCTTTTTCATGTTATTAAGTACGTGATTAAGTGTGAACGGTAGAAATCCATTTATTTGTTTGATTAATACAATTTCATCACCAAGATCATGTCGTGTCAAAGGGATGTTCACTGCATTATTAATCCTTCTATTTGCTGCTAGTTCTTGTGTAATGGGGTGGTAGAAGCTGTTTTGAGTAGTTCTATCTGTAGCTGTTTTCTTCCTGCACACGGTAAAGGTGTCTCCGTTGTTTTTTTATGCCGGCTGTCAGGCCTTGGAAATTTGGTATCTTTCCTGCTTCATGCTGAATGTTGAATTTTTATATTGGAATTGAACTGGCTGAAAAAGTGACGTAATTGTTCTATTTAGTTTCATTTCCCTAGAAAAGTAGGACAGTGTCATCTACATAGCTGTAAAAGTGAATTATTTTGCTGACCGATGGATGATGTCAAAAAAAAGGCATCTGGTTTTCTAAGCCAGTAAATCATCTGGAAGCCCTCTAGTCCAGCTTAGCTGTGGGATCCTGGGGAGGTCTCGCAACTGGAGCAACGTAAAGAAATTACCCAAGACTAAAAGCATCACAAAATAAAGTGAATCTGAGAATTGCTGTGTTACCTTGGAAAACTGACCATCGTCCTATGACAGTAAACCAGTTGAGAGGTAAATCTAACTTCAAACAGAGACCAGCAAGTCTCAACACATAAATTTTTTGCCTAATTGCAGGTATTACCCAATACAAGCGCTTCAAATTAAAAAAAAAGTGCTACAGTAGGTGTTAACAAGTGAGGTATATAAACTTACGCGCGACTGGGGGCGAAGGCTCCGTTGCAAGCCAATTCGAAAGCCGGCGGAGAACTCTTTGAACGTTATTTGGGACTTCCTTTACGACGCTGTGATGGCTTCTGGCCCACAGACGTCGCCAAACGCCTGATAAATTGTCAGTCCTAGCCGTGTTCTCCGTATCCGGCCCTGGGATTCAGACACGTTCTCACGAAATGTTATTCTAACCCATTGAAGCTTCGGACAGGATGTTTGCACCTGACGCTTGACCATGGTAATTGAGTTGATCATGCCGACGCCTCCAATGTCCGCCTGCCGGCTTGCATTAGTCCTAACTTCTCTTATTAATTATTTATATACTGTTCATTGTATTTGATCGTGTTTTCAGTATGACAATCTCTTATGGTTACCGTACGAGTTTATCGTTTTTGTTTATTAAATTTCACCAGATTTAAGAAACATCGGAGTAACAATATTGCAAGCAAAGTGCTTCGGACACTTTCGGTTCAGTTTGGTGCGCCTGGGAGATGAAGTGCTAGTCAGACTGTTCCGGGCATTCTGGAGGTCCGGCCATGCAACTCTGTTTCGGGTGTTCTTCAGAGCCGGACGTGTATCTCTGTTTCGGACGGACATGTCGTACTCTACATCGGAGGCTGTCAGAAAAGCTACCGTACTATTAAGAATGCTATGTCGTGTGTTGTAGAAGACAGGATAAAAGGTGTATTTTAAAATATAAACAAACAGGATACATTAATGAGAGATGTCGCCTACCATCATTGTCACTACTACAGATCTTGCCCTCTGTAGATACTTAGACAAGTGGCATCCCATAAAAAGCACACTCATAGGTTCAAGTTCGAGAGAAGATCCCACGGCCGACGAGCTGTCTTCTGCGCTGGGGACACAACTTAAGCAGAAGACAGGTTGGTGGGAATAACGGTTAGGGACTCTTATTCAACCTCAACAGATCTCTCCAGCTTCCAGGTCAGATTTCCAACACGACAACGTATAATATATATTATGCCATGAACTGCACTATTTGAAACCGAGCCAATGTTGCTCACAACATCCTTTACTACCAAGCTAGTGTCATCAGCAAAGAGAAATATTTTATAGTTACCCGAAATACTAGTGGGCATATCATTTATATAAATAAGGAACATGAGTGGCCCCAACACTGATCCCTGGGGCTCCCCCATTTGAGCGTACCCCACTCAGACCCCGCATCAGAGACATTCTCATCACTGTGAATATGACCTTCTGCTGTCTGTTGCTACAGTAAGAGGTGAACCAGTTGTGAGCTACTCCCCGTATTCCGTAATGGTCCAACTTCTGCAGCAATATTTTGTGACCAACACAATCAAACGCCTTATTTAAATCGAAAAACATGCCTAGCGTTCGAATTGTTTAGTTTAACCCATCCAGTACCTCACCATAGAAAATAGAATATAGCATTTTCAGTTGTTAAACGACTTCTAAAGATGAACTGTACATTACGTAGCAAATTGTGTGGTTATAAAATGATGATTATCCTTACATACACAGGCCTTTCAAGAACTTTAGCCAACGCTGATGGCATAGAAATAGGTCTAAAGTAGTCTACATTATCCCTTTCTCCCTTTTTATAAAGTGGCTTTACTACTGAGTACTTTAATCGTTCAGGAAACTGACCGTTCTTAAAGGAAAAATTACAAATATGGCTAAACATAGGGCTAACATGTGCAGCACAGTACATTAATATTCTGCTAGGCACTCCATCATATCCATGAGAGTCCTTAGTCTTCAGTGATTTAATTATTAACAGTCTCCCCCTTGTCTGTGTCACACAGGAGTATTTCAGACATCAATCTCGGAAAGGTATTTGCCAAGGGAGTTATATGATTCCCTGTAGAAACTAAATTTTTATTTAATTCGTTAGCGATGATCAAAATATGATTGTTGAATAGTGTACATGAATCTGTTTTATCAGTAATAGGAATATTTTTACTACAAACTGACTTCGCATAGTACCGTTACCTTACTATTCCTTCTCTCAATGCCAAAGGTCCTTAGATATTACGTTGAGTTTCAGCCAAATTAAGCGCTTAACAGTGATAAATAGAGTCAATCTTCATAAATTCATCGCAGTGGGTTTGTTTATTTTCGCAGACTTTTTAAATCGCCACTGCACAAAAACAAAGCAACAAGACTATGAGGAATTTGTGCTACTCGCTCACGGCTGATCTGTGACTGCGACTGAATAATTGCTACGTACTGGCCAGTCGATCAGTCCATACTTTTGATACTTACCTCTTAAGTTCCACGCTGAATCCATTATTTTACGTTTATGCCTGTGCAAGAAACTTACGACAGGAAGTCGTAAAGTTTCGGTTATCACCTCTCAAAAATGGAGCTACATAACACATTTTTATGTGTTTGCAGATATATCTCTGGAGTCCTAATAAACATTGAAATTTACGCGCATCGATGCCGTAGCACGCCGCTAGACTAGCCAAAGGAAAATGGTATAGCCTGTTGCTAAGTGGAGTACCGAGTTGTAATAAGCTTTTTGCACTTGAATAGGAACAGCTTTGGTGCAATCCGTGTTGAGTTGGTGGAATTGTATGGTGACAATGATGCATCATACAGAGTATGACATAATGCTTAGGTGGAGCCGGACGCATCCAGTGCGGTCAAAAAAATCAGAATGACGAAGGAAGAAGTGGGCGACCATTTCTCTGTGAAGAACCGAGAATCGCAAGAAAAGTGGAGGTCCTGATGCTCGAAGACCGGTGGGTCACGGTTGAGGCGACAATGGAAAAAGAGGATATCTGTCATTGATCAGCTTTCAACATCTTGTTCGACATTATGTATATGAAAAATTTCGACAGTAGCTGAATTCCGTTATTTCTCAAACAGATTCAATAAGCCCTCCGAACCGAGGCGCCAATAGAAATGTTGGAGCCGTGTCAGGCCATTCCAGATTATGTACTTCGCAGCTTAGTCACCATCGACGACTACTGGGGGATCACTATCACCCAGACTCAAAAGAGCAAAGCAAGCCTTGGAAATATACACCATAAGACAAAAAAAAAAAAAGATGCACCATGAAGGAATGATCCAAATGCGACCGCAATTGGTAGATGAGATGTACATATACAGACACACAAATGATTGTAATTTCTGAAAAATCGCCGGCCGAAGTGGTCGTGCGGTTAAAGGCGCTGCAGTCTGGAACCGCAAGACCGCTACGGTCGCAGGTTCGAATCCTGCCTCTGGCATGGATGTTTGTGATGTCCTTAGGTTAGTTAGGTTTAACTACACTCCTGGAAATTGAAATAAGAACACCGTGAATTCATTGTCCCAGGAAGGGGAAACTTTATTGACACATTCCTGGGGTCAGATACATCACATGATCACACTGACAGAACCACAGGCACATAGACACAGGCAACAGAGCATGCACAATGTCGGTACTAGTACAGTGTATATCCACCTTTCGCAGCAATGCAGGCTACTATTCTCCCATGGAGACGATCGTAGAGATGCTGGATGTAGTCCTGTGGAACGGCTTGCCATGCCATTTCCACCTGGCGCCTCAGTTGGACCAGCGTTCGTGCTGGACGTGCAGACCGCGTGAGACGACGCTTCATCCAGTCCCAAACATGCTCAATGGGGGACAGATCCGGAGATCTTGCTGGCCAGGGTAGTTGACTTACACCTTCTAGAGCACGTTGGGTGGCACGGGATACATGCGGACGTGCATTGTCCTGTTGGAACAGCAAGTTCCCTTGCCGGTCTAAGAATGGTAGAACGATGGGTTCGATGACGGTTTGGATGTACCGTGCACTATTCAGTGTCCCCTCGACGATCACCAGTGGTGTACGGCCAGTGTAGGAGATCGCTCCCCACACCATGATGCCGGGTGTTGGCCCTGTGTGCCTCGGTCGTATGCAGTCCTGATTGTGGCGCTCACCTGCACGGCGCCAAACACGCATACGACCATCATTGGCACCAAGGCAGAAGCGACTCTCATCGCTGAAGACGACACGTCTCCATTCGTCCCTCCATTCACGCCTGTCGCGACACCACTGGAGGCGGGCTGCACGATGTTGGGGCGTGAGCGGAAGACGGCCTAACGGTGTGCGGGACCGTAGCCCAGCTTCATGGAGACGGTTGCGAATGGTCCTCGCCGATACCCCAGGAGCAACAGTGTCCCTAATTTGCTGGGAAGTGGCGGTGCGGTCCCCTACGGCACTGCGTAGGATCCTACGGTCTTGGCGTGCATCCGTGCGTCGCTGCGGTCCGGTCTCAGGTCGACGGGCACGTGCACCTTCCGCCGACCACTGGCGACAACATCGATGTACTGTGGAGACCTCACGCCCCACGTGTTGAGCAATTCGGCGGTACGTCCACCCGGCCTCCCGCATGCCCACTATACGCCCTCGCTCAAAGTCCGTCAACTGCACATACGGTTCACGTCCACGCTGTCGCGGCATGCTACCAGTGTTAAAGACTGCGATGGAGCTCCGTATGCCACGGCAAACTGGCTGACACTGACGGCGGCGGTGCACAAATGCTGCGCAGCTAGCGCCATTCGACGGCCAACACCGCGGTTCCTGGTGTGTCCGCTGTGCCGTGCGTGTGATCATTGCTTGTACAGCCCTCTCGCAGTGTCCGGAGCAAGTATGGTGGGTCTGACACACCGGTGTCAATGTGTTCTTTTTTCCATTTCCAGGAGTGTAGTTCTAAGTTCTAGGGGACTAATGACCTCAGCAGTTGAGTCCCATAGTGCTCAGAGCCATTTGAACCATTTTTCTGAAAAATTGGGTGATTTATTCAAGAGAAAGAGCTTCACAAACTGAGCAAGTTAATAACTCGTTGGTCCACTTCCGGTCCTTGTGCAAGTAGTTATTCGGCTTGGCATTGATTGAGAGAATTGTTGGATGTCGTCCTGAGGGATACTGTGCCAAATTCTGTCCAATTGGCGTGTTAGATCGTTCAAATCAAGAGATGTTTTGAGGGCGCTGCCCATAATAGTCCAGCCGTTCTCAATTGGAGAGTCATCGTGCGACATTGCTGGCCAAGGTAGGGTTAGCCAAGCACGAAGGCAAGCAGTAGAAACACTCGCCGTGTGAGAGTGGGCGTTATCTTGCTGAAATGTAAGCAAAGGATGGCTTGCCATGAAGGGCAAAAAAACGGGGCGTAGAATATTGTAGTACCGCTGTGCTGTAAAGGCCATCTCTCCTCGCTGTCGGGCCGTATGATGGGTTACAGTCAGGCCCACTGCTGTCCAAGGAGTCTCCAGTGACGTATTGGCTGGTCACTGGGGCTCAATTCGAAGCGGGACTGCTCACTGAAGACAACTCTGATGTTCAGGAATACCATTTATTTCCGTAGCAGGACCCCTGGCACCTGCAGCACCCTTACAGCATCGCGATACGTGGACAACATCCTACGCAATGTGTTGTCCTTCATGGCCAGCCATCCTGTGCTTACATTTCAACAAGATAATACCCGTCTGCACACGGTGAGTTTCTAGTGATTGTCTTCATGCTTCGCCAACCCTACCTTGGCCATCAAGGTCGTCGTATCTCTCCCCGATTGAGAACGTTTAGAGCATTATGGGCAGCGCCCTTTAACCAGCTAGGAGGAGGGGGAGGAGGAGATTAGTGTTAAACGTCACGTCGACAACGAGGTCATTAGAGATGGAGCACGAGCTCGGAGTAGGAAAGGATGGAGAAGGAACGAAACCGTACTCTTCGAAGGAACCATCCTGGAATTTGCCTGAAGTGACTTAGGGAAATGACGACAAACCTAAATGAGGATGGCCGGACGCCGGTTCGAAGTGACGTCCTACCCAGCTCGAGTCCACTGTACTAGCCACTGCGCTACCGCGATCGTTCAACCAGCTTGACATTTCGACGATCCAACGCGCCAATTGAAGAGACTTTGGCACGATATTCCTCAGAAGGACATCGAGGAACTCTGTCAATCAAAGTCAATCCGAATAAGTGCTCGCACAACAGCCAGAGGTGGACCATCGTGTTGTTGACCCAATTTGTCAAGCCCTTTCTCTTGAATAAATCATCCATTTTTTCTGAAATTGTAATATTTGTTTGTCCGTACATGTACATCACATCTACCCCTATTTCCGTCGCATTCGGATAATTCCATCACGGTGCGTCGCTCTTTTTTTTTTGTCTTAGGGTGTATGTTTCCAAGGCTTGGTTTGCTCCTTTGAGTCTGAGTGATAGTGATACCCCCAGCAGTCATTGATGGTGATTAAGCCGCTAGGGAAATAATCTACAATGGCCTGACACAGCTCCAACATTTGTCCTGACGCCTCGGTTCGGAGGGCTTCTTGAATCTGTGTGAGCAGTCACGGAATCCAGCTGCTGTCGAAATTTTTCATGTACATAGTGTCGTGCAAGATGTTCAAAACTGATCGATGACAGATTTGCAGTTTTTCCACTGTCGCCTCGACCATAACACACCGGTCTTCGAGCACCAGGGCCTCCACTTTTTTTTGCGATTCCCGGTTCTTCACAGAGAGATGGTCGGCCGCTTCATTCCGATTTGTCTGAACGCGCTGGATGCGTCTGCGCCACCTACGCATTTTATTCTTAGGGTGTATGTTATCACTACCACCATGAAAGGAGAAGACACAAATGTGATTGAGGTAGATGATGTTGACTGGTTACTGGGGCTGACTTGGTGAGGTGCTAACTGATTATGACCATAAACGTCAAACCGTAACAGGAGCATGCAGCCGAAATTTTCTAATGAGACTGGGAGAGGTTGTGAAGACGAAGCGTCGCGGAAAGCTGTCCAATGGGGTGTTATGGCTCACGACAATGCCCCATCTCATACTGCAGACGACACAGTCATACCTGCTGCTGCTTGGGCTAACACATTTTGCCTCTATATCCATCCTCTCACCCTTCCTCTTTCCTTAGATGAAGTAATCATTGCGTAGCTGACATTTACAGAACGAAAAAACGGTGATTTTCGAGATGGAACGTTTGCTGATGAGCCGATGTGCAGACTTCTGCTCAAATGGCTCTGAGCACTATGCGACTTAACTTCTGAGGTCATCAGTCGCCTAGAACTTAGAACTAATTAAACCTAACTAACCTAAGGACTTCACACACATCCATGCCCGAGGCAGGATTCGAACCTGCGACCGTAGCGGTCGCTCGGTTCAAGACTGTAGCGCCTAGAACCGCACGGCCACTCCGGCCGGCCAGACTTCTGCACTGTCTAGTCACGATGATGTGACCACCTGTCAAAAGCCCGAATTTGGTCGCCAAGGTTAGATGCATACTTGTCTTGATCCACAATAAGGAGTTCATCCAGGAAATGCCACGAAAACACTCCCAGACCATAACGCTCCCCCCTCTGGTTTGGAGCTTCCGGCAATCGTTGCAGCGTGTTTGGTTTCAGACGTTTAACGACGTACACGCCAACGGCTATCTGTCCACTGGGGCATAAAACGTGATTCATCTGAAAAAGCACCTTGTCGCCACTCACTGGATGTCTAGGTGCGGTACTGGCGTGCAAATTCCAGTCTTAGTCACCAATGAGCAGCAGTCAGGCCGGATGCATGAACCAGTCACTTGCTCCAGAGACCCATAAGTAGCAACATTCGCTGAAAGGTATTTGAGCGACATTTTTGGTACCCCCTTGGTTGATCTGGGCGGTCAGTTGCTCAAAAGTTGTACTTTTTTTCGCCTATACACATCTTCATAGCCGCCGTTCATCCCTGTCATCTATGGCCACGGTGCACCACAGTTACTTCAGCGACATTTTTGGATAGCACCATTTTACCATGCACGATATACTTGAAACGACGGCGGCACGCCAACAGTTTACAAACTTTGCCATTTCGGAAAAGCTTCCACCCATCGTCCAATGATCATGTACTTTTGGACATTAGACAAATCGCTCCGTTTTCGCAACACTACAACGACTGTACTTTTGTCTGCATCCCCCTGTCAAGCTTTATACAGGGTGAAAAGTATTTAAACCGACAAACTCTGGGAGGTTGTAGGGGGCATCAAAACAAATATTTTTCCCTAATGTCATTTTCTCCTATGAGGATTATTTAAACCGGTGGAGGCCGTATTACGATCTTCAGTTGTTAGAGGGCGTATTACGCTCCTCAGTTGTAGGCAACTGCTGTCCACCAGTGTAGTAGTGCAATGTCTCTGTTTACTAATGGAGCGATACACCTTGAGTGAGTACACTGATATGATTGGTGCGTACTACGTAGCGCACCACAACGGACGAGCTGCACAGCGGGTTTATCAACAACAATATCCTAATCGCCGTATTCCGCATCATACGACCTTTGCTGCTGTGTATCAACGTCTGCGTGAGACCGAGTCGTTTAACATATTACCTGGACAGGGACGCCGTCGCACGGTAAGAACGCTGCAATTTGAGAAAGCTGTCTTGCAGCATGCGGAGACGGATCCTTCAATCAGCACTCGTGCAGTTGCACGTAACATGGGGACAAATCAGACGAATGTAAGAACAGTCCTTCGAGAGCAGTTGTTACGTCCATTTCACTTACAGCGTGTCCACAATCTGGAATCAATTGATTATCCACCCAGAGCACAGTTTTCGCAGTGGTACCTGTAACAGTGTGAAATGCATCCTACATTTCCATCCTCTGTGTTGTTTACCGGTGAAGCAACGTTCGCGCGTGATGGAGTCTTCAACATGCACAATTCGCATGTTTTGAGCGAGGATAACCCACATGCCACAGTTACTAGCGCTCATCAAGTGCGGTTCTTCGTTAATGTGTGGGTCGGTGTTGTTGGGGACTGTTTAATTGGGCCGTATCTGCTACCTAGACCATTAAATGGCAGGCACTATTACAATTTTCTCGCCAGAGCATTGCCAAAATTGCTGGAAGACGTCCCTCTCCCTAAAAGACAACGCATGTGGTTCCAACATAACGGGGCGCCGCCACATTTCAGTCGTCGTGTGCGTCGATTCCTGGACCGACGGTTCCCAGAAACGTGGATTGGCAGAGGTGGTCCTGTACCATGGCCTGCTCGATCCCCAGATATGTCCCCTCTGGACTTTTCTGTGTGGGGACAGATGCGCAACCTTGTTTACGCAACTTCTGTAGCATCAGAAGAGGATCTGATTGCCCGGATAGTAGCAGCAGCAGGAACAATTCAGGATACTCCTGGGGTTTCTGCCCGTGTCAGACAGAACATGATCCGACGGTGTAACCTTTGTTTACGTGTCAATGGAGGCATTTTGGAAAATCTAGTGTAATTGAAATTGGGTTGTGTTAATGTGTTGTCTCTTGGTCATAAAATATGGAAAAGTGTTTGTTGGTCTAATTAATTTGCAGCCAGAGAAATCTTCCTCTACCGGTTTAAATACTCCTCATAGGAAAGAATGACATTAGGGAAAAATATTTGTTTTGATGTCCCCTACAACCTCCCAGAGTTTGTCGGTTTAAATACTTTTCAACCTGTATACCCTCCACTGCTAGTGCTGCAACCTGCCGTCTGTGAGTGGTTATTGCCCGCTGACGTCGAACATAGGCGGTGTTACATTAGTATGACTGGACCGTGTACAACCGAGATCTTTGCCAAGTCACCCATCGTTGAGAAAAACAGATCGCACCAAGTTTCATAGTCACAATTTGATTTTCTCCAGGTGAGAACAAAAACTTTATGACTGTATCTCATACATATCAGGATAGACCGTGGCAGTTTCTATTCACACTTGGAGGCCAGGCACATCCGGGAAGAGTTGACTTTAATACTTGAGCTCGAAAGTCGTGCGCTCGTCCGCCTGCTTTCTGGAGAGGAGTGGATTCTGCCCCTAGGATGGAGACCCAGCATATGCAACGCCCGCAGAACCGGTCGGCGCCGGCTGGCGGATTTTACGGCTTTCCGGAAGCCTGGCCACTGCTTTTTGCGTATTCCTTTAACGGATATCTCTAACAAATAGGGCGCCGCTTTAATTTATGAGCTATAACATTTCTCCTTGCGGCGACAAGGGAAAGGATGGAAAGTCGAAACGGGAGTTAACAGACAAGGAATCTAAGTAATATTTATAACACTGGAAATTTTTATGGAGGATTCCCAGCTCAGCCGTTTGACCGAAAATCTGGGACACTTTATTACTGTCAGGACTTTTAAATTTCATATTTGTGAAGATCTAAAGCGAAAGGAGAAGGGGAATCTCAGAAAACAATTTTTTTCCTGTTGTTTGACTACTTGTTTCATTTAAGCAGAACTGGTGCGCGACAGTCCCGACCCACAGTGTCTGTAATAACGTAAATGTTCCCCACGTTGTCGACAGATGGTAACATTAATCTTTCTGATGACCTACCGGAATATGCACAACGTGTTGGGTCTCACTGCCAATATGAGAGCGACTCTTCAACAGCATTTGAGGTGAATAAATGTCGGGCTTGTTCATAGAATTACCATTATCGCTAGATTTATTCCAGACCTAGGGCTTGCAACGGTACCTTATGATTGCGATGAGTAGTTGCTCTTCCAAGCAACATCCTATACGAGCAAACCAGGTGCGTTTTTACCTGCAGCTGCTCGTACTTTAGGTACTTGGGCTATGTACTGCTCCGTTGAAAAAGACTAGCTCATTGTTGTTTTAGGGTAGAGTTGTGTACGTCTGCTTTCATGCCCCACAGTTAATTCGCTACAAATAATGATTTGTATCTGTGATCCTGCAGTCAAACAGTGTACGCGCTAGCTAGAATTGCGAATTAATGAATTATACAGAAATGTAAAATAAAAGATGAATGATTAATTTGCCGGCCGGAGTGGTCGTGCGGTTCTAGGCGCTACAGTCTGGAACCGAGCGACCGCTACGGTCGCAGGTTCGAATCCTCCCTCGGGCATGGATGTGTGTGATGTCCTTAGGTTATTTAGGTTTAATTAGTTCTAAGTTCTAGGCGACTGATGACCTCAGAAGTTAAGTCGCATAGAGCCATTTGAACCATTTTGAGCCAATGATTAATTTAATAACAAGGGTCCTATTCTGACGCCAGAACTTGATTTAGACGACAGAAAATTTTGATGAATAATTTTTATTCAAGATAAGACATCTCAAATAAACGGGAAGTGGTCGTATGATATTCAGTTAAAGTACAGACAAAAAGTTACCCTTAACAAATGCAGTGAAGTTACGTTGAGAGCGTCACGAGAATGGTACCAAAATCCCCAAACTAAATAGTCATCAAAGGTACACGGAAACTGAGTCCATTTCGTAATCGCAGTACACAGAATATTCACCAGCTCAAAACAGTTCAGAGTCCAACCTGATGATTTACAAATTATCACACGTGATACAAAGACTTGTAGCTCATACTCTATGTGCAGTTCTGTATTGCAAGTAGAAAAACAGTCATACTCTGGACCACAATCAGATCTCTCGAATTATAAATTGCCTTGTCTGCAGCTCTTGGTCTTGCGGTAGCGTTCTCGCTTACCGCGCACGGGTCTCGGGTCAGGGATTTTCTCTGCCTCGAGATGACTGGGTGTTGTGTGTCCTCCATCATCATTTCATCATTATTCAATGGCAAGTCGTCGAAGTGGCGTCAGCTAAAAAGGACTTACAATACGGCGGCCGAACTTCCTCGCATGGGGCCTCCCGGCCAACAATGCCATACGATCTTTTCATTTCATAAAGTGCCTTCAGAAGTATGATAGCAGCCGTTCAACACCCAGAATCAAACACCTCAACGATCAACGATCAACAGACTGGTCTGTCTTCTTCCAGCACTCGTTATCATGTGTCCAGAATCGCTCTCCTGTGCTAGTCATTCAAAAAGTCCCGATCTTCACTTGACTCCTATAGTGTTCCGCTACTATCTGCTTCTCCATTGGATGAAGACCGTCCTCACCAAAAATACATCGTTCTTAAGCTTTACAGACACGATTCGATTCAAGTTTACCACTTTCCCGACTTAACTAATATATTACAACAGTATTTAACTAACGAAATGTAGTGAACATTCGGTTACACTCAGGTCCTTTATAATAATTAGAAAGGTTTGTTCATAAATAAAGGAGCCAATATTCTTGGGCAAGCGTGGTCATTATAAGTGATAATAGATTGTCCTTAAATATTGTTTAAACAGTTATTTATGCCTTCTTGACAGAGGCGTCTTTCGCTTCTCTTTTCAGTCGTGGTGTCCGCTAACACATACGACTAACCACTTATAAATTAGCACAATTTTTTAACAGCTCTTGCAATCAACATTTGAATGAAGTTACTGGCAGAATAGGAAACTGTTCATTAAATAAATACACCAGTATGACGAAATATGAGGTATTTATGCTGTGTTATTTTGCTGTTTGAATGTGGAGAATACGATGTTCTGACAAACGTTTGCGTAATAGAAAAGACATAAAAAACGCAATTAATCAATAAATAAAATAGATACAGATACGTAGCTTTCAGAGATACCGTTTGTTGCAACTGCATGAAGCGGTTAAAAATTGTTAATTCAGAGGTTCAGTGTGAAAACGTTATCAATGTGAAATATTAACGGCTGTATTTTTAAAGATAATATTGTTGTGACTTTGTATGTGCCCTGTTTTTCTGGGATTGCCGATGTATTCAGATTCCATTTAACATGTAACTGTGATTTATTGTTAAAATTCAGAAAATCGTAACTTGGCCTCCTTTAAGACTGTCTGACACACTGCCATTTCTTGCAACATTTTCTGTCCTCGTAGGCAAACGTCCATCGCCAAAATTCCCTGTACTGAGACCAACCCACCTCCGGTGACGCTGCTGGTCTTTGTACCTGGATTCGCTCGAACTGCCGCAGCGTGTTCTTAGATCTACGCCCGCTAGTGTTCAGCTGTACAACAAATTCATCTCACCTCATACCAACACTTGGCGGCCAATTAGCTCGCCTAAATACCCATAACGTTACAGTCCATAGCTGACAGAAAACATGTATAAGAGTTACGACTTGTGATAAGAACATAATGACATATCTGTTAACTGTGTTCGTTAGAAACAGAGGAACTAAGGATATAAACCAGAAAAGATGTGATTTATTTCTTTTTTCTTTTTTTTATGGTCTTCAGTTCGAAGGCTGGTTTGACGCAGCTCTCCTCGTTAGTCTATCCTGCACAAGCCTCGTCGCCACATCACTGACACCACAACCTATATCCGTTTGATCCTGCTTACTGTATTTCAGACCTTGTCTTCCCCTGCAACTTCTACCTCCCACATTTGCTTCAGTTATCAAATTGACGATTCATTGATACCTCAGGGTGCGTCACATCAATCAAGCCTCTTTTTTAGTTAAGTTGTGCCACAAATTTGTTTTTCTCAATTCTGTTACCATATTTAGTTATTTTCTTTTATGACATACCTGATTTAAAAAAAAATGCTTCCACTTTTTTATTCAGTGAAACATCTGAATGCTAGGTAAAATGCATAAATCTAAATTATGTTGTAGTAAAATTTCCTGTAGCGCAGCATCAGTTTAAGGAACGAAAGTATGACATGGAAATAAGGATTAACATATATGAACTTTCTCTCATCCATTCACGAACAGTCCATCAGTAAAACTTTACACCATATGTTCAACATACTGTGATAGGAATATCGAGAAGAAAACAGAAAAAATTATCGACGAGATCAAAGAAACAGTGTGTGAATTTGTATGTCTTGAGCAGCGAAAGACAAGTACTGGATGATCAGAAAAAGAAATAAAGTTCAGATAAAATACATTCTATAGCTATTTGCTAAACAGGGTTCTCAAAAACAATTTTTCGGTGTGTCTAAAAAAGGAAGTATACGATCAGTTGAGTTACCATCTTGAGTTAGAGCAATGAGTTTGGACTTTCCATACGATGACCTGTCGGAAACAGGGTTGATGAACTTACAATGAAGAGAGGCGTGTTGGGAATTACGGGAGAGACGGGAAGACTGGATTTGGGAAGAGGTTGGACGTGATTATGAATGTAAAAAGTATCAAATGAGGACAGGAAGAAAATGTAGCGAAGCGAATGGGCAGTAGAAGGACCAAGAAAATTCTTCAGTGGATTCCAAAAAGATAGAAAAAGATCGAAACGAGGACCTAATGGAAAGTGGTTACAAGGCATTACGGATCATGTACGGGCGACATGGATGTATACAGCTGAAGTCTGGAGGAAAGCTCTATCCAACAGTGAATGATAGAAAATGCCTGTAAACGATCATAATGAATATCAATGTTATCGGTAATTCCAAGACCAAAGTGCGCTTATGGAGCACCACATAACAGGTTGCACACCAGATTTCAAACCCATAGCAAATAAATGCTTATATCAGCTACATGTGTCATGACGCCACCAGTTCACGCTTTAAAAGAACATGAAATTAACTGTGACAGTGCATAATTTCTAAAATTTTAGGTGTCGCAATGCACCTTTTCAACCATACAACCCCTCCCCCAACTTCTGCCACACCCATGAAAATCACAAGTTTCAATTTTTTAAAACTTGTGATAAAACTTACAATGAGAAATCGTTTGCTTACGAAATACTTTTCTGAAATTCAGGTTTTTAAAACATAATGTCTTATAATCAAAACAATAAAACACATACAGTACCTCGACCCCCACCCCTGACCATTGTATCCCGTTGGTCCCCCATTGTCACATTCACTGGTGTCGTGCAGCGGTACGTTATAGTTACGTTGCGATTTAATACACGTGTACTTTTTAAAATCTCCGGTGCTGACTTGTTCCAGTGAGTTCCGGCCGAAATTAAGCCTGTGAGCGTAGTTTCAGTCTCTGTTATGACGTTGAATGGCTGTACTGTAACGGAGTATCGTCAGAAATTGCTCTATACGCTTCTTGTTAACTTGCACCTGTACCCTCCATTCGCAAAGCAGCTCTTCTGAACCCTCAGCCACGAAGATGGATTTCAAGCGAGCACGTAATGTCAAACAGAGTACACGAATAACTAGTAACAATTATCACCTCATGGAACAATTTTTTCCCCATAGCAAACACCTGGAAAAATCCAGGAACCGAAAATGAAAGTGTCTGCCCAAGGAGACTAGTTTTCAACTACGGAAACGTCGTAACGAGCTAAAACTATTTTTCGATACCAGAGCCTGTAAATATCAGTCTTTCTTTAAACGGAATCTTTTTAGGTTAGGCTTGGTTCAAATGGCTCTGAGCACTATGGGACTTACCATCTCAGGTCATCAGTCCCCTAGAACTTAGAACTACTTAAACCTAACTAACCTAAGGACATCACACACATCCATGCCCGAGGCAGGATTCGAACCTGCGACCGTAGCAGTCCCGCGGTTCGGACTGCAGCGCCTACAACCGCACGGCCACCGCGGCCGACTGGTTAGGCTTGAGTTTGACCGTTATGAATATCGATTTAAACTACAAATTGCTGTAACCCCACACATTTATTAATTCTTCCCACTTGTTTGGGGGGTTGTAGCTCCATAATTAATTGCGTACCATCACGTTTCCGACTTTGATAAAGGTCGGATTGTAGCCTATCGCGATTTCGGTTTATCGTATCGCGACATTGCTGCTCGTGTTGGTCGAGATCCAATGATTGTTAGCAGAATATGGAATCGGTGGGTTCAGGAGGGTAATCCGGAACACCGTGCTGGATCCCAACGGCCTCGTATCACTAGCAGTCGAGATGATAGGCATCTTATCCGCATGACTGTAACGGATCGTGCAACCACGTCTCGATCCTTGAGTCAACAGATGGGGACGTTTGCAAGACAACAACCATCTGCACGAACAGTTCGACGACGTTTGCAGCAGCATGGACTATCAGCTCGGAGACCATGGCTGCGGTTACCATTGACGCTGCATCATAGACAGGAGCGCCTGCGATGGTGTACTCAACGACGAACCTGAGTGCACGAATGGCAAAACGTCATTTTTTCGGATGAATCCAGGTTCTGTTTACAGCATCATGATGGTCGCATCCGTGTTTGGTGACATCGCGGTGAACGCACATTGGAAGCGTGTATTCGTCATCGCCATACTGGCGTATCACCCGGCGTGATGATATGGGGTGCTATTGGTTACACGTGTCGGTCTCCTCTTGTTCGCATAGACGGCACTTTGAACAGTGGACGTTACATTTCAGATGTGTTACGACCCGTGACTCTACCCTTCATTCGATCCCTGCGAAACCTTACCTTTCAGCAGGATAATGCACGACCGCATGTTGCAGGTCCTGTTCGGGCCTTTCTGAATACAGGAAATGTTCGGCTGCTGCCCTGGCCAGCACATTCTCCAGATCTCTCACCAACTGAAAACGTCTGCCGGCCGGGGTGGCCGAGCGGTTCAAGGCGCTACAGTCTGGAAGCGCGCGACCGCTACAGTCGCAGGTTCGAATCCTGCCCCGGACATGGATGAGTGTGCTGTCCTTAGGTTAGTTAGGTTGAAGAAGTTCTAAGTTCTCGGAGACTGACGACCTTAGAAGTTAAGTCCCATAGCGCTCAGAGCAATTTGAACCATTTGAAAACGTCTGGTCAATGGTGGCAATGCAACTGGCTCGTCACAATACGCCAGTCACTACTCTTGATGAAATGTGGTATGATGTTGCCGCTGCATGGGCAGCTGTACCTGTACACGCCATCCAAGCTCTGTTTGACTCAATGCCCAGGCGTATCAAGGCCATTATTACGGCCAGAGGTGGTTGTTCTGGGTAGTGATTTCTCAGGATCTATGCACCCAAATTGCGTGAGAATGTAATCACGTGTCATTTCTAGTAAAGCATATTTGTCCAATGAATACCCGTTTATCATCTGCATTTCTTTTTGGTACAGCAATTTTAATGGCCAGTAGTGTAGATACACGAAAACTAAGTCCATTTCGTAATCACAATACACGAAATATTCACCATGTCAAAACAGTTCAAGGTTGAACCTGATGATTCACAAATTAACACACACAATACAAAGAATAGTAACCCGTTGTCTACCTGTCGTCAGTTGCGTAATCTAAGCGGAACACATTCAGACCTCTCCAGACTTAGAGTGCCTTCAAACGTTAGAGTGTTGCACAATACTGCAGTCACTGTATTATTTGGAACTGCCATGCAGTGTCCCTTGGACATGCATGCATGCCCTAAGGAACGTTGTATGGTAATTCGGAATAATACACGCACTGCAATATCATATTTATCCACCGACACTGGGCAAGCGACTTTCAAATAAAATATCTCCCCTGTATAGGATACGTAATGGATGTACGAGCACAGGTTGTAGACACATGGTTGACTACATATGGAAGTTTGGGTCTGGTCGTGAGCTGTGCTCGGATAACCTAATGGTAAGGAGACTGCTCGCAATTAGCGGGAATTCCGAATTAGAGACCCGGTGTGGCATAAATTGTCGTCGTTCCATTATACAGCTAATGGTACTCTATAATCGCAACTGCGAATACATTTCATGTCTTAGAGTACAGTAGTGGCCGTTCACCAGCCAGAATCAATCACCTAGATGGTAGAATCGCGTATGTACTCTAGACAGGTTTGTCTTCTTCCGAACTCGCTTAAAAGTGTCCACAGGCTCTCCCTTGAGCTCCTCACTCGAAAAGTCTTGGTCTCCTATTGACTGCCATAGTGTTCCGCTACTGCCTGCTTCTCCATTGGATGAAGGCCGTCCCCACCAAAAATACATCGTTCTTAGCTCTACACAGGCCATTTTATTCGCTTGACCACTTCCTGGACTAAACTAATATATTATAACACAGGGATATTATAAACATTCGTTTACACTAAGATCATATATAATAAACATAAGTAATTGTTGGTTCGTAAATAAATAAGCCAGTATTCTTGTGCAAGTGCACTCACGATAAATGACAACAGATTGTCTATATACATTATTTAGGTCTATTTAACAGAAGTATATTTTGGTTCTCTGTTCAACAGTGGTGTCTGTTAACACAGGCAACCGATCTCTTTTAAATTAGTGCAGTTTTTTTAATAGCACTTGCAATCAACATTTAAATAAGATTACTGGGAAAATAGTAAACAGTTCCTGCAGTATTTATTTGTCGTGTAATTGTGGAGGATACGATGATCTGACAAAAATTTGTAGAACGAAAAGATACAAAAAATGTAATAAATCACTAAATAAAATAGATCCAGATGTGTAGTTTCAGGGATGATAGCTATAGTGCAATGCTGTCATCTGAGATATTGTATGTTGAAAACGCTTGAAGTGTTTAAAAGTTGATAATTCAAAGGTTAATTATGAAAAAGTTTATTCAAAGTGAAATATTAACTTTTGTAGTTTTAAAGATATTGAAATATTGTATTGGCACTGGATGTAGCTCATTTATCTGAGATCGCCGATATATTCAGATTTGCTTTAGTACTTGATGTGCTCTCGAAGAGCTATAAGAGGCTACCTTTCAGCTTGTCTGGTATCTGTCATAGTAATTTTTGACATTTATTGTTGTGAAAATTTTTCAGGCGTCTCGGCTATGATGGGTTATATAGAAAACTTCTGACAGATTCACTACTATCACTTTCTGTACAATCTGCGTAGTCATTTGTATTTTCAACATACTGAGATCACATTTTGTACCGTTACGGACAAGATAGATCCTACATTACGATTAAACCAGTGTCTGTGAATCACATACTGTCCAGTTTCACATACAAAATTATGCTGAAACGAGATTTCATGTTTTTCTCAAAAATATTCATGTAATTTATTCAACTCTACCATTACAAATAAACTAGATCATATATTATGGTAAAACCAATAATTGTGATTCACATACCGTCCATTTTTAGATTCAAAATTATGCTGAAACTAGATTTTATATTGTTTTCACGTAATTTATTCTACTTGAGAGGGGCCATTGAAAGCATTTCTATACACTCCTCGAATTTAAGTTACTTGAAAATTATGAATAGCTTTAAAAGTAAGAATGAACCCAGTGACAAGTTAAAGTTCTGAATCAGTCTGTGAGGAAGGCGCGGATGGGTGGGTGAGCTGCTAGTGGTGGGATCCATGTTCGATTACTGGAGTGGTCCAAGTTCGAATGCCAGTGCAGCACAGAGCGTTATGGTTGATTTGTTTTATGCCACTGTTGTGTGGAGTTTGATTTGTTTTGTCTCATGTTGAGAAGCAAACTGTGTAATCAGTGTATTGTTAAAGTGATCCAACTCCACATCTGTGAGCTAGTTACACAGTGGTCATTTCAGTTTATCGCTGGTTAATCGTGTTATATTCCAATCTAATGTTAATTAATTATTACAATAAAATGTGAACTTGAATGTGACACTTGCTGTTAAATATACGAACGGGATATCATGCGCCAGCTGCTGGCATAGGAGATCTATATTGTAAATGCAGTATTTTCTTTTCGTTATGGCCTGACAGGCCATTTTATTTCTTTGTCTTTTACTGTCCTCGTTTCCTGCAGTACCCCATCATCTTTTCGCCACAATTCTCTTTATTCCTGAGATCATACCTATTCCCGTACTGCTTCTCTCTTGGAACCGTTCTCATTTTAATACTTTCTTCCATAAAACATTTCTTTCCGTACTTCTTTTAAGTAGTGCATTTCAAAATCTTTTATAACTTCTCAGATCAAACTCGTTGTCAATTTCTGTTTATAGAAATACTTGAAGATCTGTTATACTATCGTGTTGTCATTAATTCTGTAAAACTCTCAAAAAATATCTTCCTTCATTTCCTTCTCATTATTTCGATGTTTTTATGTATTCCTAGGCTTCTGAACATCTTATTGTACGTAACTGTTGTCCCATAATTCTTCTAACACTTCTGGTCTACCTGAATCCTAAAATTTTGCTAGACATTCGCTTGGGTAGATACATTTTCGTTTCCTTACCACGTTGTAGTACGCTATTTTTACATTTTTTGAGATGCAAATATAATATTCATTACGCTCTTCCCATTTGTTTATTCTTTCATCCATAGCAGATTTTTCTAATCAGTATTCTTGAATTATTTAACTTCGATATTTGCACGCTCCTTCTCGTTTGTCGTCTCGGAGCTACTGCTGCGTCTGGTGAAGTCCCATCGCGGTCGCTGCCAGAGTCCACCAACTCTTAGGACCGTTCGATGTGCGAGACAAGTCACGTGACCTATTTCTCCGTAGCCTCCTTCCCATACGTTTGTTAGCGGACCTGGATAATTTCTGCATCCTGCTGCACCTACGCTATAGATCCAAATAAGGGCCGCCTGCCTCAGTTAGACCCGCGAGACAGGATTAAAACAGTTCCTTTCGCTATGCCACTATTCAATGCCCTGAAGCCATCCGACTACTTTCAAAAGCTCCCATATCTGACCACTGGATTGGACAACAAGCACCACAATCAGTCACTACACCATCACCAACAGATTCTTCCCATCTCTTCTTTAAACAACACAGGAACACAGCCTTCTTCTAATAACCCTCGTCAAGTCCACTTTGTTCGTTAGACAATGCCTCCAACTAAGCAGTTGCCCCACGCTGCATTACGCGCCCTTTTACTTAACAGCCCGTGTACGCTCGCTAACAGTAACACCCTCCTCGAAAATCAGCAATAGACTAAGAAGTTTACCATGCGTGTGTAAGGGAAAGCGCTTTCGAACACTTATGAATTTTCCACGTCTAGAGCAACAACCTTACAGCTCACTGATTACGAACTTTCGAAATACGCCTCCACACCACCTGCGCCCCAGAGGCCTCAGACTCCTCCTACCAGGGTCACCGACTAACTTCTGTATTTTACTATCTCCTCGTAGCTCCACGATACTCTTTCCACATGCAGAGGTTCTGGCCAATCAGCCTGCAGAGAAGAAAGCAGGCACGGGATTGGCCACTGCTTGCTTACGCTCATAGTCATACTGTGAGGTGCTGCCGTCTGCCGACACCCTCAGGAGTACCGCCACATAGGGTATTAGGAGACGCCAGCAATTCTGTGGGAAACACACTCGCCTTTGAAGACCAGCTAGTCGTGCCAGCCCATGACCCGTTAGCCGGATTAGAGGAAGCCAAGTCCTTTATCTACAGGCTACAGAATAGCCGCAGTCCCACGGACACTGACAAACCGGCACTGTCGTTAGCAATGACAACCAACACACGCCCGATAGTCGCGCCCCGGAAATTACCCATTACAGTATTTGCTAACTTTTTCTACGAAACCAATGTCTGTAAGGAAACATTTTGGTGTTTTTTGTTAGTGGTTTTTATTTTGTTTTCTTATATTTTTAATGTTTAATTAACTTTTAACTTAAGGTTTAGACTGTTGTTAAATTTTACTAGGTTATTCCTCTAAAACAGTCCAGTACTAGATAAGCTACCTTCACCGTAGTTAAGAAGTTAAAGACTTTAATATTTAATAAAATTATTCCTCATTCCGTTTACGGCACAGGTTCACTTTCCCTAGGCTTTAGACGATACAACTATGAGCCAAAGCAGTAACATTGGTAAGAAAACTTCTGACAAAGTGCACTTGTGCTGTTATTGTAGTTCTCATTCCCAAGATTGATCTGTTGCAACTGTCTATGTTAGTCTATCTTGTGCAAGCCTTTTCGTATCTGCGTAACCACTACTTCTTACTGCCTCTTAACTTGCTTACTGTAGTCAAACCATGATCCGCTCGAAAAAAAAAAAATGTTCACATGGCTCTGAGCACTATGGGACTTAACATCTGAGGGCATCAGTCAAATGGTTCAAATGGCTCTGAGCACTATGGGACTTAACATCCATGGTCATCAGTCCCCTAGAACTTAGAACTACTTAAACCTAACTAACCTAAGGACAGCACAGAACACCCAGTCATCACGAGGCAGAGAAAATCCCTGACCCCGCCGGGAATCGAACCCGGGAACCCGGGCATGGGAAGCGAGAACGCTACCGCAC
This sequence comes from Schistocerca nitens, assembly GCF_023898315.1. Lineage (NCBI taxonomy): Eukaryota > Metazoa > Arthropoda > Insecta > Orthoptera > Acrididae > Schistocerca > Schistocerca nitens. The sequence goes on along the minus strand of NC_064616.1, from coordinate 857,252,385 downwards.
GGCCGGCCGGTGTGGCCAAGCGGTTAAAGGCGCTACAGTCTGGAACCGCGTGGCCGCTACGGTCGTAGGTTCGAATCCTGCCTCGGGAATGGATGTGTGTGATGTCCTTAGGTTAGTTAGGTTTAAGTAGTTCTAAGTTCTAAGGGACTGATGACCTTAGAAGTTAAGTCCCATAGTGCTCAGAGCCAGCTACCGCACGACCACGAGCTGCGGACGGGCATCAGTCCCCTAGACTTAGAACTACTTAAACCTAACTAACCTAAGGACATCACACATATCCATGCCCGAGGCAGGATTCGAACCTGCGACCGTAGCGGTCGCGCGGTTCTAGACGCGTCTAGAACCGCTCGACCACCCTGGCCGGCTCACCCACTGAGGATGAAGAGACTTCTCGATCGCGAAATACGGATTAACAGTCCCTCAAATGAGCCAATTTTGCTTATTGACGAACCCATCCAAATGGAAGTGGGCTTCGTCGCTGAACCAAACGTGCGTATGCGCATACTAATTCGCATCATGCCCCGCGGCCAACCTTGCAGTTTGAACGTCCTAAAGCAAACCGTTCAGAAGTTATGATAATTTTATTTCATATAGTTCAATAACTGTCAGTCTGTATCTCTTGTACAGGTAAAATTATCATACTATTGCCTGTCTGTATCTTATATCTGCTTTATTTCTGACGTTACGAGTTACATTGCCCTGTCACATTAATGTGACCATCTATCAAAAGCGTGAACAGACACCTTTTGCCGCACGAACCGCTGTGAGATGTGAAGGAAAAGTATCGATGAGTGTCTGAGAGGTACCGACAGGGATTTGGAGCCATGCCGAGTCTAGAGCCGCTGGCAGCGGTGCTAGGTTTCTCGGTTGAGGATCCATTGTGCGAACAGCCCGATCGAGGAGATCGAACAGATCCTCTGTTGGGTTTAAATTTGCGGAATGTGGTGGCCAGCGCAGTACGGTAAATTCATCCTGGTGCTGTTCGAACCACGGACGTATACTGCGAGTGTGACTCGTGACATTGTCCTGCTGGAAGATGCCTTCGTGAGTAGGAAAAGCGAACTGCAAATAGGGGTGGACACGGTCTCGAAGGATAGATGATACTTGTGTTGATCCACTGTGCGTTCCGGAGTCACGAGATCACCCAGGCAATTCGACGAAAATATTCATCAAGCCATAACGCTCCCCCATCCGGCCTGGACCCTTCCGACGATTGTTGCATGATGTTGTTTGCAATGTTTCACACCGAGACGCCAGCTGCAATTTCTCCGATGAAGTATAAAACGTGATTCATCTGAAAAGGCCACCTGTCGCTACTCAGTGGATGTCCAGTTTCAAGTTCCTGCCTTTGACGTCGGTGAACAGCAGTCAGCATGGGTGCATGAACCAGACGCCTGTCGCGGAGGTTTATACGCAGCAACATTCGCTGAACGGTCGTTGAGGAGACACTATTCACAGTCCCATCGTTCATGTGGGTGGCCAGTTGCCCACTTGCACGTCTATTCGCCAGTACTCATCTCTACAGCCGTCTTCACCCCTGTCATCTATGGCCTGTGGTGCACCACAATTGCCTCGTCGCAGGTTTTGGATAACACCATTTGAGAGGTGGCATGAGCCCCCTCTCATATTTCTATCTTACGATTCTCCTCTCTAGTTGCATGCGGTGGAGGGTTGCTTTTCCTTAACACGCGTACTTCCCACGCAGCGTCTCTCGTCACCCGGGTGGGCCGGTGACAGGCGGGCTCTGTGGAACTGGAGAGAGTTAAGCCGACGTGTGTGAGGCAGTCGAGTGAATGCTTTTCAGACGCCGACATTGTCAAGAGACACGCCCGCTGGGGTGTGAAGTAGCGGCTGGGCTAGAGGTTCCGTTACTTCAGAGAAACTTTGCGAAAACACTTTCTGGCGGGCTACCAGCGAGGCGTGGGAATGACTTGTGTACCCACGCAGTTGTGGCGGGAAAATTCCCGCACTTTCGGCAAAATCAGCACAGAAATTGGCGCCAAGAATCTCCATTGGTGGAATGGTAGTGCTCCGGCAATGGAGTGGAATTTCCGCCGGTTTTCGAGTTGCTGATTGGAACGTAACCACGGCCACTGTCGTGGGGGCGGGAATGTTCGGTGTTCGGCCTGTACGGGTGCTCTGGGTGGTCGGCAGTCGCCTTTCGGTCGAGGACGTCGGAGCAACCAGCCCTCGCCTGCGGTACGCCAGATCGTGTTCTGGGAGATAAGAAGACTGTTGGTAATGTACGTCCGCAGCACCGGCAGATAGGGATTTTCCTAGGTGATAATCAGAGCTCAGCAGAGCGCGCCTGTTCATCCTTTTCTAACTTTGTTCAGTTTCGAGTAGCAGCAATTACTATTGGGTTAGCTGTGTGTCTCTCTTGAGATTTGAGTGGAAAGGAATTGGCTCCACATACCACTTCGTCTTAAACCTCACGATCTAAGTTAGGGACAACTTCACCTTTACTGTGTTTGTATGAATCTCCAATTTTAGCCAATTTGATGTTTTATATTTCCTGTGTCTCTTTTACTATTCTGCGTTTAATCTTAATAAATCATATTGTTATTTTGGACAGAACTTTCTTTCTGTTAATCAATAGAGCAACCCTATCATTCCTCACTATGCTAATGAAACCTTTGTTTATTTAACTTATTTCTCAAATTAAATTATTGCAGGTGCCAAACTCTCTTCTACTCCACTAGCAGGGTTGATTAGAGTCAGTTCGCGTATTTGTTTTATCCTTGTGCAACAGCAAAAGTCGGAGTTAGAATAGGGGGGGCTTAGAGCATGATTTACACATGTGGATTCTAGTAGAATTTAGTGATAAATACACTACTAGCCCCGGCACCTCGCACATTTTACAATTCACTTTATACTTTAAAATGGTTCAAATGGCTCTAAGCACTTTGAGACTTGCTGTGGTCATCAGTCCCCTAGATTTAGAACTACTTCAAACTAACTAACCGAAGGACATCACACACAGCCATGCCCGAGGCAGGATTCGAACCTACGACCGTAGCAGTAGCGCGGTTCCGGACTGAAGCGCCTAGAACCGCTCGGCCACAGCGGCCGGCCTTATCTTTAACCACGGTGCCATGCGAACAGTTTACTAGCGTACTCAGTTAGGAAATGATCTCACTCTTGGCCCGAAAACTAATGATTATGTCGTTTTGGACGTAAAATAAATCCATCCGTTTCCGCATTACGACAAGACTGCACTATTTTGCGCGTCCCCTGGCACGTTTTATGTGCCCTCCACTGCTAGTGTCGCCACCTGCCGTGTATGAGTGGTTATTGTATTCTGATGTCGAACATAAGCGGTAGTCACAATAATGAGACTGGCTGGGTGAAGTTTGCTGCAAAAACAGAAAAATTTGTCTACTACTTTCAGTGTCTCATACCCTAACCGACTTCCTTCAGCGTCGCTTTATTTAATTGCCTTTCCAAATTTCTCCTCATTTTATTTTTTGCTTGCTCAACATACAGACTGAATAACGAGGGGTAGCCACTACCCTGGCTCTCACCCTTCCGAATTACCGCCCTCCTTTCGGGTTCTCTGACTCTTAGAACTGCATTATGTTATCTTTACAGGTTGTAGATAGTCTTTCGTTCCCTGAATTTTATCCCTGATAACTTTAATTGCAGTAGTGCGTTGTACTGCCGGGTGGTGACGGAAATGTCTGCTGTGCATTGTGATATGCGGCTGTCATGAGGTGGTATTTCCGGTCGACGTTTGGGGAAGATGGTGCATATCAACACCGCTGACTTGCACAAAACTCATAGAAAGTGCGAGGGCGTTTGAAAAGTCTGTGCAAAGTCCGGCGCGTATCGAGGTCAGGTTTAGTTAGTAGCATCTTTGGAAAGAACGCACACCATGTATCAACCATATTGGTCTATTTCTCTGTGTGTGGTATTAGTGTGAATCAAGGAAGTGGAGGAGGAGGAGGAGATTAGTGTTTAACGTCCCGTCGACAACGAGGTCATTAGAGACGGAGCGCAAGCTCGGGTGAGGGAAGGATGGGGAAGGAAATCGGCCGTGCCCTTTCAAAGGAACCATCCCGGCATTTGCCTGAAGCGATTTAGGGAAATCACGGAAAACCTAAATCAGGATGGCCGGAGACGGGATTGAACCGTCGTCAAGGAAGTCAAGTGATTGCCAAAAAATGGACGTGTGGTGATTAAACATTACTTTATGAAAGGCAAAACGCCTCAGAAGAGTAAAGAGAAGTTTGATAAACGTTACGGTGACTCTGCACCTTCGATTAAAACAGCGGTCGCAGGTTCGAATCCTGCCTCGGGCATGGATGTGTGTGATGTCCTTAGGTTAGTTAGGTTTAAGTAGTTCTAAGTTCTAGGGGACTTATGACCACAGATGTTGAGCCCTATAGTGCTCAGAGCCATTTTTGATTAAAACAGTTTATAAGTGGTTTCAAAATTTTCGGAGTGGCCATATGGGCATAAGTGATGCTGAACGTTCTGGAAGCCCAGTGGAGGTTACTACCCCAGAAATCATTGATAAAATCCATGATATGGTGATGGATGACAGAAGAGTTAAGGTGCGTGAGATCGCTAGTGCTGTGGGCATCTCAAATGAACGGGTACATAATATTTTGCATAAACATTTGGACATGAGAAAGCTATCCGCAAGATGGGATCCGCGATTGCTCACGCTTGACCAAAAACGGAATCGTGTGAAGTGTTGCAAGGATGGTTTGCAGCTGTGCAGCAAGAATCCGCAGGACTTTAAGCGTCGTTTCGTCACTGTGGATGAAACATGGATACATTACTATACTCCTGAGCCCAAACAAGAATCTAAACAATGGGTTACCAAGGGAGAATCAGCACCAAAAAAGGCGAAGACCATTCCTTCGGCCGGAAAAGTTATGGCGACTGTCTTTAGGGATAATACTCATCGACTATCTGGAATAGGGGGAAAATATTACAGGTGAATATTATTCATTGTTATTGGACCGTTTCAAAACCGAGCTGCAAGAAAAACGCCGGCGACTGGACCGCAAAAAAGTCCTTTTCCATCACGACAATGCACCAGCACACACCTCAGCAGTTGTGGTCGCAAAATTAATGGAAATAGGATCCAACTCGTTTCACATCCCCCCTATTTGCCAGACTAGGCTCCCTCTGACTACTATTTATTCCCCAATTTGAAGAAATCGCTGGCGGGACAAAGATTTTATTCAAACGAGGAGGTGATTTCAGCAATTAACAGCTATTTTGCAGACTTGAACAATTCCTATTATTCGGAAGGGATCAACAAATTAAAACAGCGTTAGAGGAAGTGTACAAGTCTAAAAGCAGAGTATGTCGAAAAATAAGAAAGGTTTACCCCAAACACGTAAGTAGTTTTCGTTTTTGCACGGACTTTTCAAACGCCCCTCGTATATCAGTGATGCCTGCGATCTCATCAGAGCTCACATGCATGCCTTAAATCTCGAGCAAATTTAATCAACATGCAACCTAACGCGCGTGGAGTGCTAGTCACGTCGTATCAATAGCTCATTACATCTCACATAGGGCGTGTATGGAATTTGCTGGCCTGCTTGCATTGGTACTCCTACTAATGAAATTATGCGGAACTTTCGGAAATCATACAAAATTATTAAGGCTTTCGTGGCCACTTGTTGACAAACTGCCTGTTGGTTTCTGTCTCGGGTTCTCAGCCGAAGTTCGTTGACGATTTTTCTGACGTTTTGCCAGTACGAGTGGCTGGCATTGTCAAAGTTTCGCCATTAATTGCTGGCGGCGGACTGCAGCCGAGCTCGCGGCAGCAGATTACATTTACCTGGCGCGCCAACGTGCGAGGGCTTCTCCGCACCGGAAATGACCACAGAGAAGCACTTGGACGTTGGCGCGCCAGATACATATAGTCTGCGATCGCGAGCTCGGCTCCAGTCCGCCGCCAGCAATGAAGGGCGAAACTTTGACAATGCCAGCCACTCGTACTGGCGAAACGTCAGAAAAATCATCAGACGAACGTCAGCCGAAGAACCTGAGAGAGAAATCAACAGGCAGTTTTCGAAAATACGTTTCACACGGTACGATATTGCAGTGCCTGTGTTGTTCAGAAATACGATGCATGTATGCATGTCTGAAGGAACATTGCGTTATACCTGCTATATTCCCTTTTCTCTGTGAGGCACTGGATGGGCTAAACAAAAGGTTTCTACACTTGGCATATTTTTTGATTTAACTAAGGCATTTGATTGTGTTGATCACAAAATATTGCTCCAGAAGTTGGGCCATTACGGAATACGGGGAGTAGCTCACAACTGGTTCACCTCTTACTTTAGCAACAGGCAGCAAAAGGTCATTATTCACAATGTTGATAACGGCTGTGATGTGGGGTCTGTGTGGGGTACTGTCAAGTAGGGGGTGCTCAAGCATCAGTGTAGGGGCCACTCCTGTACCTTATTTATACAAATGATATGCTCTCTAGTATTATGGGTAACTTTAAAATATTTCTGTTTGCTGACGACACTAGCTTGGTAGTAAAGGATGTTGTGTGCAACATTGGCTCGGTTTCAAATAGTGCAGTACATGATCTAAGTGCATGGCTTGTAAAAATAAACTAACGCCAAATCACAGTAAGACTCAGTTTTTACAGTTTCTAACACACATTTCAACAAAACCTGACATTTCAGTTTGACAGAACGGGCATATAATTAGTGGAGCTGAACAGTTCAAATTTCTAGGTGTTCAGAAAGATAGTAAGCTGTCGTGGAAAGCCCACGTTCAGGATCTTGTTCGAAGACTTAATACTGCCATTTTTACTATTCGACCGGTATCAGAAGTGAGTGATCGTTCGACACGAAAATTAGTCTACTTTGCTTATTTTCATTCACGTATGTCGTATGGTATCATATTTTGGGGTAACTCTTCCCATTCTAAAAGAATATTTTTGGCTCAGAAACGGGCGGCTCGGGCAAGAAGTGGTGTAAGTTCACGAACCTCTTGTCGGCCCCTGTTCATGAGTCTGGGTATTCTGGCATTGGCCTCTCAATATATATATATTCCTTACTGTCATTTCTTGTTAACGATATTAGCTTATTCCCAAGAATAAGCAGCTTTCACTCGGTTAATACTCGGCACAAATAAAACTTGCATTTAGATCGGACTTCCTTAACTCTTGTGCAAAAAGGTGTGCAATATACTGCTGCATCCATTTTCAATAAGATACCACTCGAATTCAAAAATCTTAGCAGTAATCCACGCGCTTTCAAATTGAAACTGAAGAGTTTTCTCTTGGGTCACTCCTTCTATTCTGTCGAGGAGTTCCTTGAAAAATTAAGCTGATTCTTATTGTATTGTTGATTGCGATTACTTAAACTTATGGACTGACTTTTTTAGGGTTCATAAACATTTATTTTTATCTGCTATTACTTTTATGTTGTAATTTCATGTACTGACATGTTCCATGACCTTGGAGATTGGCTCCTCAATTTGATCCTACGGAACTTGACGTTTAAATAAAAATAAAATAATACATCTGAATAACACAGGCACTGCAATATCATATTTATCCCCCAACATAGGGCAAGCGACTTTCCATTAAAATGTCTTCCCTGTATGGGAATATACAGGGTGTTTCAAAAATGACCGGTATATTTGAAACGGCAATAAAAACTAAACGAGCAGCGATAGAAATACACCGTTTGTTGTAATATGCTTGGGACAACAGTACATTTTCAGGCAGACAAACTTTCGAAATAACAGTAGTTACAATTTTCAACAACAGATGGCGCTGCGGTCTGGGAAACTCTATAGTACGATATTTTCCACATATCCACCATGCGTAGCGATAAAATGGCGTAGTCTCTGAATGAAATTACCCGAAACCTTTGACAACGTGTCTGGTGGAATGGCTTCACATGCAGATGAGATGTACTGCTTCAGCTGTTCAATTGTTGCTGGATTCTGGCGGTACACCTGGTCTTTCAAGTGTCCCCACAGAAAGAAGTCACAGGGGTTCATGTCTGGCGAATAGGGAGGCCAATCTACGCCGCCTCCTGTATGTTTCGGATAGCCCAAAGGAATCACACGATCATCGAAATATTCATTCAGGAAATTAAAGACGTCGGCCGTGCAATGTGGCCGGGCACCATCTTGCATAAACCACGAGGTGTTCGCAGTGTCGTCTAAGGCAGTTTGTACCGCCACAAATTCACGAAGAATGTCCAGATAGCGTGATGCAGTAATCGTTTCGGATCTGAAAAATGGGCCAATGATTCCTTTGGAAGAAATGGCGGCCCAGACCAGTACTTTTTGAGGATGCAGGGACGATGGGACTGCAACATGGGGCTTTTCGGTTCCCCATATGCGCCAGTTCTGTTTATTGACGAAGCCGTCCAGGTAAAAATAAGCTTCGTCAGTAAATCAAATGCTGCCCACATGCATATCGCCGTCATCAATCCTGTGCACTATATCGTTAGCGAATGTCTCTCGTGCAGCAATGGTAGCGGCGCTGAGGGGTTGCCGCGTTTGAATTTTGTATGGATAGAGGTGTAAACTCTGGCGCATGAGACGATACGTGGACGTTGGCGTCATTTGGACCGCAGCTGCAACACGGCGAACGGAAACCCGAGGCCGCTGTTGGATCACCTGCTGCACTAACTGCGCGTTGCCCTCTGTGGTTGCCGTACGCGGTCGCCCTACCTTTCCAGCACGTTCATCCGTCACGTTCCCAGTCCGTTGAAATTTTTCAAACAGATCCTTTATTGTATCGCTTTTCGGTCCTTTGGTTACATTAAACCTCCGTTGAAAACTTCGTCTTGTTGCAACAACACTGTGTTCTAGGCGGTGGAATTCCAACACCAGAAAAATCCTCTGTTCTAAGGAATAAACCATGTTGTCTACAGCACACTTGCACGTTGTGAACAGCACACGCTTACAGCAGAAAGACGACGTACAGAATGGCGCACCCACAGACTGCGTTGTCTTCTATACCTTTCACATCACGTGCAGCGCCATCTGTTGTTGAAAATTGTAACTACTGTAATTTCGAAAGTATGTCCGCCTGAAAATGTGCTGTTGTCCCAAGCATATTGCAACAAACGGTGTATTTCTATCGCTGCTCGTTTAGTTTTATTGCCGTTTCAAATATACCGGTCATTTTTGAAACACCCTGTACATAATGCATGTACGAGTGCAGGTTGTAGACACGTGGCTGACGAAATATGGAAGTTTGGAACGGCCCGTGGCGCGTGCTCAGATAGTCCAACGATAAAGCGACCGTTCGCGATACGCGGGAAATCCAGGTTCGAGTTCCTGTCCGACACAAATTTTAATTATCTCCATTCCATCACACAGCTGAAGTTTGTCCATATTCGCAACTGTGAATATCTTTCGTGTATAAGTTACATATACTGTCTCACGATAAGAACACTGTGCAACAATAGTGAGGCATTGCCAGAATAGAATACATGTTCCCCGTTTTCTGCAGAACCAGTTCTGGTGCAGTGCGGATGACAGGTGCACGTAGTGTGAGGTTGAAATGGACAACTGGAAACGTACTCCAAAGCTGACATATGTCGGATAGTACGGGGTGTTCAAAAAGTCTCTCCGCAGTGCCGTATGATTGTTCGCCTGCCTGGGTTCCTTCCCTTCTAGTGGACTCTCCCAACATTCGACTGTTCCGTTTATCTCAGCCAGCGTTAGTAGTATCGTTGGTGTGTGTCGTTACGTGTTGACGTGAACGTTTAAGTTTAGTTCCTTTGTTCGTTTCGTTTTTGTCATTGTTAAAATGCTAACGATTGAAGAATGTGTGTTTTTAGTCGAACAAGTGTTTAAAGCTGGCGGTAAATACACAGTTTCAGTACGTCAAACATTTAATTCAGTTTTCCCGGAGACGACACACCCACATCGCAATACTGTGCGAGATTTGATTAATAAATTTCGAAGTACGGGTTCTGTGACAGATGCACCGAGAAGTGGTCGTCCTAGCGTTTTGTATAAGGATAAACTACTCGATATTTCCGATAAAATGTCCATGAGTCCGAACAAGTCAGTAAGAAAACTCGCCCAGAAAGTCGATGTTAGTGTCGGAACGGCTCACACAGCTGTAAGGAAAAAATTATAACTTTCCTATACAAAGTGACAGTGGTGCAAGAACTGAAAAATACTGATCATGGCAAGAGACTGTATTATTGTCAATGGCTCAGAAATGTCGTTCAACAAAATGCAAGGGATATTCTTAATGAAACGTTCTTCACTGATGAGGCGTGGTTTCATTTATCCGGGTAGATGTACTCGCAAAATTCTCGTATGTGGAGCACTGCAAATCCATTGTGTATTCATGAGGAACCACTTCATTCTGTGAAAATAGGAGTTTGGATTGTAATTTCTAGACGTCGGATTGTGGCTCCCGTACTTTTCAACGAAACAATAAACGCACAATGATACTGCAGTGATATTCTGTACCCATTCATAGGAGAACTTGTCTTAAGTGAAATACGGCACGGTTATTTTCAACAAGATGGTGCAACCGCGCATACAGCTCGCATTGCAATGTCATTGCTTGCAGATGTTTTTGGTGATGGCATAATTTCATAGGGACTTTGGCCTCCATGATCGCCTGACCCAACAACACCTGACTTTTTCTTCTGGGGTGCAGCGAAAGCAACTGTCTTTAAAAACCGTCCAAAATCCATCGATGAATTGAAAGCTGTAATATCCACTTTCACTGCTTCTGTTACAGAAGAAATGTTACAGCTTGTGTTTGGAAACATGATTAGACGAATTGAATTGTGTATTCAACAACAGGGGGTGACACTTTTAACATGTAATGTGAAAATTTGTAAGTGAAAATGAATATTCAATAAATTAATAAATTGTATTTCACTGAGTTTCATTTCGGTATATTCACTGCGGGATACGGCACGCGCGGCTAACAATCATACGGCACTGCGGAGAAAATTTTTGAACACCCCATACGATTCTTATGGATAAAATGTCTAAATTGTACACAAATTTAACCTGAAATTCTGGCAGTATGTGGACCAAATGTTGCGTCGCGTCCAGCCGTAGTAAAATAGTGCCTACAATTTGACAAACGCAGCACAGGCGTGGGCGATGCTGATCGAGAAGTCCAGATCTTGGCAAGCTGAAAGAACAATTGGAGGGAAATAGATATTCCAAAGATGAGGACGTTGACACAGCATTCTCGAATGGCTCCACGTCCAAGGAACGGATTTCTGTCGTCGAGGAATTGATCGATTTTTAGACTATTCCGATAGTTGTTTACAGAGACTATTTTGTAAAACAACGTCATATATCTGTATCGCTTTGACGTTTAGTGCTGCATTCAATAAAAGCTACTTGGGCTGCCATAATAATTTGTAACTTTCTTTTTGAAGTCATATCGTATTTGTAAAATTGGCCGTCGTGTTAGGCGACGTCCGTCTTCCCGACCTCACGTTCATTTATAAATATTCTCCACTAAAAGTGTCCAACAGTAAAAATCCATTTGACTGAAGACTTTTCCCAAGATCAACACACATCTACATGCCCACAGGGTCATAAAATTTACAGCCTGCTTTTAGTCCTCTGGTCGATGAGGTTGGGGTGCCCGTGTCTGGCAGCCTAGGGCGTTTGTCTCCTGGCTCCACTGGCGCCCACAATACGCGCTCGGATCGGCATTGTTCTGTGAATTCCGTCTTTCTCTGTCTTCATGATCGTCACAATTTTTACTTGTCCCATACAAAGAGACTATATAAGTCATAAATATGTAGATTCCGTCTCGAGAAAAAGATAATTTTTGTTGTTGCCTATTTCACGTTTTTGTTTCGGTGGTATTACCTACATCATCTACATTGGTATTCTGTTTATTTTATTGTAAACGTGAGCAATACTGAACAAAATACAAACTTGTTGACATTACGTTTATCAAATCCCCAAAAATGTTTCTACAAATACATACACACACTACAGCAATTTTGGTTGTACATGTTGCTGGCTGTCTTCTGCAGTAGAAGATGTAGCTGTACACTGTTTCTTGTTGCCAACTTAAAAAGATTATTTTACGTTGCTGTGTTTCCTACGGGGCTCTAGATGGCTCCGTGGAAAAATGGCAGACAAATACAAAGGGAGTGGGGCGAAATCCTTACTTCGTTCGAGATTATTTCTGTCAGCCACGGCTTCTTATACATCTGGCAATTACGTGTTAATGTCAAAAATGACAAGCTACTCAGTAATTCGTGTTAAACTGTAGGTTTCCCAGCAACAAGCTGGGTAAGTCAGTTCGAAGATCGGAGGAGGGCAACGGCATATCGCCCCTAATAAGACAATGCCCAGGAAAAAAAAAAAAGCGCTATTGTGTTCAAAGCAAACTTCGTGATGAGGCTATGTTTACTAGTATACCGACTTTCTATCAAACGCAAACTTAAGTCTGAGATATTTTATCACTCTGTTCTGGTTGTTTACTTACTACTTCTATTCACTCGTTGCTATATATGCCAGATTGACATTTAAATTACTTTTATTTCTATCTTTGTCGCTTGTACTACGTTTTTTATAATTGCGCGAGGAAATGTGCTTTCTTGCGAGCTGAAATTTGTAACTTTGTGAGCTTGGGAAAACATTTTTTTGTCAGCTGTTTTACAACTAGGCAGATTTTCGCAAACAAATACAAAAATACTAGTTCAAGCGAGGGAAAGGAAAGTAAACATAATTAAAGTAATAGTTTAGCAGAATTAGTGACAAGAAATTAGCAGTAATAACTAAGAAATCATAACAATGAGAGAAAATAGTTCAGACACCAATGATTCTATTTTAGACCAAAGTTGGTATTTCATAAAAAGTATAGAAACCTAAAAATTCTTATTAGTTGTAGACGGAAAACTACGTAAATCTATCACGTGTACTGCAGAAAACAGACCTGAACATGAGCAACCGAATATGCTGTTACGGTATATATTTGTTTACATAGTTTACGCCCACACTGGAGCACTAAAATCAAACATAATGCAACAGAGTCTACAATGATTAAGTTTAGGTCTTATCAGTCAGCAATTTCTTAGTTTCCTAAAACTTCTTCGTTCGCTGTGATCTCGCTGCTCGTTCTTCTGCAGATACACTCCTGGAAATGGAAAAAAGAACACATTGACACCGGTGTGTCAGACCCACCATACTTGCTCCGGACACTGCGAGAGGGCTGTACAAGCAATGATCACACGCACGGCACAGCGGACACACCAGGAACCGCGGTGTTGGCCGTCGAATGGCGCTAGCTGCGCAGCATTTGTGCACCGCCGCCGTCAGTGTCAGCCAGTTTGCCGTGGCATACGGAGCTCCATCGCAGTCTTTAACACTGGTAGCATGCCGCGACAGCGTGGACGTGAACCGTATGTGCAGTTGACGGACTTTGAGCGAGGGCGTATAGTGGGCATGCGGGAGGCCGGGTGGACGTACCGCCGAATTGCTCAACACGTGGGGCGTGAGGTCTCCACAGTACATCGATGTTGTCGCCAGTGGTCGGCGGAAGGTGCACGTGCCCGTCGACCTGGGACCGGACCGCAGTGACGCACGGATGCACGCCAAGACCGTAGGATCCTACGCAGTGCCATAGGGGACCGCACCGCCACTTCCCAGCAAATTAGGGACACTGTTGCTCCTGGGGTATCGGCGAGGACCATTCGCAACCGTCTCCATGAAGCTGGGCTACGGTCCCGCGCACCGTTAGGCCGTCTTCCGCTCACGCCCCAACATCGTGCAGCCCGCCTCCAGTGGTGTCGCGACAGGCGTGAATGGAGGGACGAATGGAGACGTGTCGTCTTCAGCGATGAGAGTCGCTTCTGCCTTGGTGCCAATGATGGTCGTATGCGTGTTTGGCGCCGTGCAGGTGAGCGCCACAATCAGGACTGCATACGACCGAGGCACACAGGGCCAACACCCGGCATCATGGTGTGGGGAGCGATCTCCTACACTGGCCGTACACCACTGGTGATCGTCGAGGGGACACTGAATAGTGCACGGTACATCCAAACCGTCATCGAACCCATCGTTCTACCATTCCTAGACCGGCAAGGGAACTTGCTGTTCCAACAGGACAATGCACGTCCGCATGTATCCCGTGCCACCCAACGTGCTCTAGAAGGTGTAAGTCAACTACCCTGGCCAGCAAGATCTCCGGATCTGTCCCCCATTGAGCATGTTTGGGACTGGATGAAGCGTCGTCTCACGCGGTCTGCACGTCCAGCACGAACGCTGGTCCAACTGAGGCGCCAGGTGGAAATGGCATGGCAAGCCGTTCCACAGGACTACATCCAGCATCTCTACGATCGTCTCCATGGGAGAATAGCAGCCTGCATTGCTGCGAAAGGTGGATATACACTGTACTAGTGCCGACATTGTGCATGCTTTGTTGCCTGTGTCTATGTGCCTGTGGTTCTGTCAGTGTGATCATGTGATGTATCTGACCCCAGGAATGTGTCAATAAAGTTTCCCCTTCCTGGGACAATGAATTCACGGTGTTCTTGTTTCAATTTCCAGGAGTGTATGACATACTTCTTCCGTTCTGATGGTCTGAATGTCAGCCGTGTGTATTTGTTCTTCAGAAGCTGTTTCTCTTCTCTGTGTTGAACTTGCTGTGTGGTGGTATTCAGTTCATCCAGATCACTTTGTACTTCTGTAAACCAGATGTTTTCGGTTTTACTGTTCTAGCCGGCCGGAGTAGCCGTGAGGTTCTAGGCGCTAGAGTCTGGAGCCGAGCGACCGCTACGGTCGCAGGTTCGAATCCTGCCTCGGGCATGGATGTGTGTGATGTCCTTAGGTTAGTTAGGTTTAATTAGTTCTAAGTTCTAGGCGACTGATGACCTCAGAAGTTAAGTCGCATAGTGCTCAGAGCCATTTGAACCATTTTTACTGTTCCAGAAGTAGTCAAAAAGTTGCTTCAGGATTCTAGTATTTGGTAGGCGAGATATGAGGCTGAAAAATGCAATCCTTCTTTTCCGCATTGTATCAGTAATGGATTCACTTTCTTTATACACTACTGAATTGGGCACAAGTTTCCACTGCCCATTAACTTGATGTTTCTCACTGATAACTGTTCGGAGTATTCTTCTATCAACTTTCTGCAATTTGTCAGTTGTTGCTTGAGTATTTAGTCTGAATAGTGTTTCACTTGCATGTGTTGCTTCCGGTTTAACGACGGAGGAGTAATGTCGAAATTTAGCATTTATTGAGAGAGATCATTTTTGTAGGTTGGCCACGTGGTTCTCTGCACTCGCTGATGTTTTAATGTTCTACTATCTATTGATGCTCTTTCATTAACATTCCAGGTAATAATCTCACCAAGATATTTAAACTGTTATACTTCTTTAATTTTTTTTATCATTATGGAGTATTATATGGAATGTGTTAACTGGGAAGCTGGGCATCATTTCTGTTTTCTCAAACGAAATTTGCAATCCGACCTTTGCCGCTAATCGTTCTAGTTCTTCTATCTGAACCTTTGCTTCATCAGTATTGTTTGCTAACAGCGCCAAATCATCTGCAAATGCAAGGCAGTTAAGTCGAATCTTTCTTCCAATCTTAACAGGTGGTGAGCATATCTTGTTCCAATCACGCATGATTTTCTCCATCACACAATTGAACAATAATGGAGACAATCCATCCCCTTTTCGAAGGCGAGTATGAATCTCAAAAGGTTCAGAGAATTCATTTCTGAACCTTACTCTAGCTTTAGTATTTCGAAGGGAGACTGCAACGAGGTTGACAAGTTTCTGATGTAAACCAAATTCTTTAAGAATTGACAGCAGAGATTCATGATGGATACTATCGTAGGCTTTTTTAAAATCGACAAACGTGGTCACTAGTTTCTTGTCTCTGACCCTTTGATGTTTCATTATCCATTTGAGACTAATAATTTGATCTGGTCAGCTTCGTCCCGGACGAAAGCCTCCTTGATATTCGCCTAGTTCACCATGAAGCTGTTCATGAATTCTGAAATACAGAACCTTGGAAAAAATTTTATAAGTAATATCCAGCAGGGATATAACCCTGTAATTATTTGGATCCAATCTATCTCCTTTTTTGTGTAGTGGATGGATTATTGTAACCTTCCGTTCTTCTGGTAATTTCTCAGTGTTCCAAATGTCAGTAAGATGTTTGTGCAAGTTCAGAATAATTTGTACATTTGCATATTTCTAAAGTTCTGCCACTAGTTGGTTCTCACCTGCTGCTTTATAATACCGAAGTGAGTTATTCGCTACTTGTACTTCATCTGAATGTGGTGGTATAACTCTTTCTAAATGCGTTTTGTTTCTTAGATATGGGTCAAGTTCCAAATGATGTTCAGGTTCCTCGCTATTTAGTAACTGTTTGGAATATTTAGCCAATATCATTGAATTTTCATAATTGTTATGTGCTACCTTTCCGTTTGTATCCTTCATCATAAGAGTAGGTGTAGTGTATTTCGACTGGTACTGTTTGAAAGTCTGAGAGTAACCTTTTGTCTTTCGGCGATTGGAAGCATCCTCGACAGATTTTAGAGTCCTTATGAAATTGCCTTTCGACCATTCTAATTTCTTTGGCGGTTGATCGTCTAGCATTTATTAATTCCTCCCTACCGCTTTCAGTTCTCTTTTGTTGGTCATTTAACCAGACGTAATGGCTACATTGAGTCGCTACAACGCATTTCTCATCCACCAAGCATGTTTCTTGTGTTTCCGTACAGCCAAGGCCTTTAATCGATTGACAGTGGCTTCTAGATTGTCACTTAAAGGTATTCTTGATCTCTCGTAATATATCTGATTATTAATGATATAACTAGGGTCATATGTCCTCTTTGTATCTAATTTTTGAGGTTTGCTTTTTCTTTTAGGTGTCAGTCTGATGTTAATTTTTGAAATGTAGTGGCCTGAATCAACATCGACGCTACGCAGGACTTTAACATTATAGATTTCCGTATGGAATTTCTGATCCATGGCCACATGACCTGTCTGGAACTCTCCTAGCTTGACGTTAGGACATTTCCATGTCATTAACTTACGTGGTCTCTTCTTAAACCTTGTTGTCTTCAAAACCAATCCATTTGTAGTAAAAAATTCAATTAACCGTTCCCCGTGCTTGTTTGTAAGTTTATGCGCTGGTCATCTCCCCACCACACCTCGAAATTTCTTCTCTCATCCTATCTTCGCATTACAGTCTCCAAGCAGAATTTTACTGTTAGCTTCCGGTATGGTCCTTACTAGTTGATCAAGTTCATCCCAGAATTTTTCCGTTCCATCCTTGTCAGTTCTATTTTTAACATTAGTTGGAGCATGAATATTTATCAGTGTGTATCTTTTGCTTTCCACCTTAATTGTTAACAATGCCATTCTTGAGGAATTGGATGAAAAACCCACAATGGAACCCCAATATTATATTGTGTGCCAAGAAACCTACACCGAATTAGGGAAGGATTTTTATTACCCTTTCTCCTGGTGGTCCCTTATAAAGTCGACATCCTCCTGATTCGATCGTGTCCTGGGTCAGTATTGCGTAACTCTTGAAGGGCTGTGATAACTATGTTCTGTTGATCTAAGACGTCTGTTAAATGTTTCAATTTACCAACTTTCCTCAAAGAATTAATATTTACTGTTGCAAAATATATTTAATAGAAACAGTTTTATTAATGTGATGACCGTGGTCATAAAGTGTACGGAGTACACACAATACGTTTATTGTTGAAGCAAATGTGGCCGCAATGTGTATGGTTTTGAAAAAAGTCACTTCAGAATGAATTTATACAATGTATTGCAGACTTGATGTCTTTAAATGAATAGCCTTTATTAAAATAGCTCACTGTTTCTTCTCATCTTCCAAAAGATGCGAAAGAGAATGTGCTGACGATAACGTTGCAAAAACTCACAAGCTGATGCAGGTGAAACGACTAGAAGCTTTTGTTGCAGCTCGACCTATAATGACACATCCCTTTCGGTATGAAATTCTAAATGTGTTATTTAGCGAATAAGAGGCTGAAACAGGAAGTTTAACAGAAATTTTGTAATGGTAGGGTATAGCAAGAAAGAAGCCGACAGCCAACAGTTTAAGTATTTGATTTAGTACAGTGAAGTTAAAAGTTACTATACGTGTGGCTTCGAACTGGAGTTGGCGGACAAGAAGAATGTTCTCAGAAGATACTATTCTCAGCTGTGTATTATCTAACGGAGTGGCCGTGCGGTTCTAGGCGCTACAGTCTGGAACCGAGCGACCGCTACGGTCGCAGGTTCGAATCCTGCCTCGGGCATGGATGTGTGTGATGTCCTTAGGTTAGTTAGGTTTAATTAGTTCTAAGTTCTAGGCGACTATTGACCTCAGAAGTTAAGTCGCATAGTGCTCAGAGCCATTTTGTATTATCTAAAAGTATTACAACTAATGGATGACATCGAAAAAGTACAAAGAAGTGCAGCTCTTTTTGTATTATCGCGAAATAGGGGAGATAGTGTCACAGACATGATACGTGAATTGGAGTGGCAATCATTAAAACAAAGGCGTTTTTCGTTGCGACGGCATCTTCTCATGAAATTTCAATCAGCAGTTTTCTCCTCCGATTGCGAAAACACTCTGTTGGACCCACCTATAGAGGGAGAAATGATCATCACGATAAAATAAGAGAAATCAGGGCTCACACAGAAAAAATTAAGTGCTTGTTTTTCCTGCGTGCAGTTCGAGAGTGGAACAGTAGAGAGACAGCTTGAAGGTGATTCATTGAACCCTCTGCCAGGCACTTTATTGTGAATAGCGGAATAATCACGTACATGTAGATGTAGACATGTTTCAGAGAAGTTTCGCCAGTAGAAGGCCTACTATAATTTAACATCAACCAAGTGAAAAGAGCAATAATTTTGTTTTAGGCCTAACATTTTGCCAATTATGTGTAACATAACATTGAAAAACGCTGATTAATTACAGACGACAAACTGGAGCAAAATATCAGCTTTACTGCGAATGTCAGACAGGCGCATAAGCATCAGCATGTATTTTTTCTGTGGGTATTTATCTGTTAAAAATCTTATAAATGTAAATACCATAATATCAAAATGGTTCAAATGGTTCTGAGCACTACGGGACTTAACTACTGAGGTCATCAGTCCTCTAGAACTTAGAACTACTTAAACCTAACTAACCTAAGGACATCACACACCTCCATGCCCGAGGCGCGGTTCCAGACTGTAGCGCCTAGAACCACTCGGCCACCCCGGCCGGCACCATAATATCAAAACTTTTGTGCATTATCATACAAAATACACTTACATGTTATTTGATAGAGATTAAATGAACCCACTGATGATGGAGAAACTTCTCCAAAACACGTTTGGGTGTTAAACAGGAATGACGTGTGATTGCTCAAGGCAGAACCACGTTTCCATAATTACAGAGCTCAGACAACTTTAATATTTCTTTCGGTCACTATTTACTTTCTCGTTGGACACACTCCATGTGCACAAAAACAAATTTTGTGTAATCAACGATCAAACCCGATCTGTGCACAAAATATTATCATTTCGTCCGAAAAACTGCCTTCTCTCCTTATATACCTCGAAAATCTCGGAACATTTTCCTTTCTCACCAGCTAAGCTATCCAGCCACTACTCACGTTGTGCCCTTTCACTTCCGTCAATACCTCTCCTCCGCTTTCCAAACTCCGCAGAAGCTCTCCTGCTCTCTCTGCTGGATTATTGCTGGAAGAAAGGATGTCGTGGAGAAATGGCTTGGTCAGAGCCAATCCAATTCTTTCCAGAATAAATCTTTCACTACGCAGTGGAGCGTACCTGGAGAGCTCATTCAATTAGAGCAGTACTGACTAAAGGCAAAGTTCCAGATTCGAAAGGCATTCTGACATACAGTTACACTGTCTGATCAAATCTATCCAGACACCTATTAATGGACAATAATATGAGATGTGTCCACCCGTCGCCTTCATGACGAATTCAGGTATGCTGGGGACAGTTCTAGTGAGGTGTATGAATCACTGTGCACGATTGGCAGTCCTTTCTTCCTGAATAGCCGACGCCAGAGAAGATACTGATGATGGGCGCTGGGGCCTGGAGCGAAGACAACGTTCTAACTCATCTCAAACGTGTTCCATTGGGCTCAGGTAGGGACATTTGGCAGGACAGTCTATTTCAGGGATGTTTTATCCATAAACTACTACCTCACAGATGCTGATTTTACTACAAGTATTACCTCCGAACTGTTCCTTTACTGTACGCAGTACACAATACCGTATCATACCTTCTGTATTTGCGTCTCCTAAAGCGCAATAAGGGGACCACACCCTAACCACACAAAACACCCCCTTACAGTAACACCATCTCCTCCATAGTTCACTGTTAGCACTACTCATGATGGCACGTAACATTCTCCAGGCATCTGCCAAATGCAGACACCCCCACCGGATTGTCACAGGGTATAGTGTGATTCAACATTAGGAATCATTCGTTTCCAATCATCCACTATTCAGTGGCGTCCCTCTTTGCAGTGCCTGAAGCCTCGCTTAGCACTGACAACAAACATTTGTTGCTTATGGCGAGCTGCTAGGCTGTTATACCCTACTCATTTTAAATCTCTACGTACAGGCCTTGTACTTGCTGGACAACTTGTACCAATCTGGAACTCACGAGTGATTCCTTTGGTGATTTCAAGCGATTTCTTACAACTACCCACCGGAATGCTCGAAGGTCCCTATCCGTCAGCACATAAGGTCTGTCTGGTCTTGGGTTACTTGTGGTTGTTCCCTGGCTTTTCCACTTCACTATCATACCAGTCGACTTGGGCAGCTTTAGAAGGGCTGGAGTCTCCCTGATATATTTGTCACTCAGATTTATATATAGAGTGACATTTATTGAATTGCATGAAATAAAATAGTCGCCGGCCGAAGTGGCCGAGCGGTTCTAGGCGCTTCAGTCTGGAACCGCGCGACCGCTACGGTCGCAGGTTCGAATCCTGCCTCGAGCATGGATGTGTGTGATGTCCTTAGGTTAGTTAGGTTTAAGTAGTTCTAAGTTCTAGGGGACTGATGACCTCAGATGTTAAGTCCCATAGTGTTCAGAGCCATTTGAACCATAAAATAGGGATAACTTCTGAACGGTTTGCGTTACGAGGTTCAAACTGCACGGTTGGACGCGTAGCATGATGGGAATTAGTATGCGCACGCGCAAGCGTCTAGTTGTTGGCGGCCACTTTCATTTGGATGGGTTCGTCAGCATGTATGGAAGTGAAACATGGACGATAAATATTTTGGACAAGAAGAGAATAGAATTTTTCGAAATGTGGTGCTACAGAAGAATGCTGAATATTAGATGGGTAGATCACATAACTAATGAGGAAGTGTTGAATAGGATTGGGGAGAAGAGAAGTTTGTGGCACAACTTGACTAGAAGAAGGGGTCGGTTGGTAGGACATGTTGTGAAGCATCAAGGGATCACCAGTTTAGTATTGGAGGGCAGTGTGGAGGGTAAAAATCGTAGAGGCAGACCAAGAGACGAATACACTAAGCAGATTGAGAAGGATGTAGGTTGCAGTAGGTACTGGGAGATGAAGAAGCTTGCACAGGATAGAGTAGCAAAGAGAGGTGCATCAAACCAGTCTCAGGACTGAAGACCACAACAACAGCAATAAACCGCAATGACTGAAACAGGAAATTGTGTTCAGTTTTCAGCAGGGGTATAAAGTTATTTCAGCAAACTGTAACACCAGACCACGTCTCGACGCTCTATTCTCGCAAACCCAAAACCGCGTCTTTATGTAGATCGAATGCAAAAGTCTGGAGCGATGTCGCAGCCAGAGACCGGAGTGTTAAGGAAGCATTAATCGATTCAGAAACCGGAGACGTTTCATTACAAATGGAATCAACGACGTTTTTAAGAGCTAGACGGAGGCGACGCCTATTGCCATTAGGCAGGCTGACAGTGCCGGCTTAATATATCACGTTCTGTGTACCTGTCTTATTTCAAGCGCCGCCTGCTCTCCCGTCGAACAGAGCGCCACTGTTGCGGCCAGATCCACAGCTTCTCATAATTCACGCTGCTCCACCATTACAAAAAGCCCGTCGTTTCTAAAATGGCCCCGTCCCAAGAGAGGCTTCCAGACTAATAAAGGAAAAAATTCTCTTTTCATTTATTTATTGAATGTTGTGCAGTATTTCTCTCCGCATTCGCCTTATGCTCATAGCCGAAAACTTTGTATCCTGATTCAGTGCTTCATTCACTTAAAATGTTTGATAATAATTTTAGAGCTTTTAACTTCGCACCTCATTCACCTCCTTAGTGCTACTGTCAACACTTACTGAGTGGTAACGCTTGGCATTTTTTTTTTAAAGAAGTTAGATTACTGCTGTAGCCTCTATTAGGGCGGACCCGCTGAATGTCAGCGTGTACGTGGCACATTCTTTTACGCTGACATGTCGTCAGCGGCGGTTTATAGTGGTGAGCAGTTACCAGTTGAGGTGCCTTTATCGGCAGTGGTAAAGTATGTTGAAAGTTATCAACACAGCTCATTTGTCTTCAAACAACGTTTTGAAGACGAAGATTGCACGAGAACTGTAGTTGTAGCATTACAAAATACATCCATATACGCTGTTTGGATTTCGCTGCTTAAATAGGCCCTCGAGCGTGTGCGATATCGCATTTTACTCACTCAACTGAAAAAAATATTTAGTTGTTAATTTAATTCTATAGTCAAACCGGAGGATTAAGTAAGACAAAGTGTTCTTTCCACTGCAGTTTATTGTACCCTGTCTATCTGCGGGAATTATCCACTGAATATTGTTTCATTTCACACTTTACAGTAGTTTTTATACATTTTTTTTAGGAAGTTTCGATATTTCTTCATAAGTCAGACTACTATAATTTTGGTTCTTAGTACTACCTTTTGTAGCCACTCGACTCGAATTTTGTTTGAAATTTATTACTATTTAGCGATGAAATGAGTCATTTTTTGATGAAACAGATGTATAAGAGCAAATGGCGAATAAAGAGGAATAAATTGGAACAGGAAGTTTCAGCGGGAATCAAACCGGTAGAAAGACTGATGACTATAAAAACTAGAGAGAGAGAAAAAAACTGGAAATTTGTGGTAAGTTCTGTGGGACCAAACTGCTGAGGTCATCGGTCCCTAGGTTTAGACAACAACTTAATCTAACTTAAATTAACTAACGCTGAGGACAACACACACACCCATGCCCGAGGGAGGACTCGAACCTCCGACGTGGGTAGCCTCGCGAACCGTGGCAAGGCGTCCCAGACCACGCGGCTACACCGTGCAGCAAGAGAGAGAGAGAGAGAGAAAAACCTGCTTTACAGCACAATGCCTTCTCCCTCTCTGCAACACAAGCTTCAGATTTTGAGTGTTTATTGCTATGTGATCGATATGGAACTTTCTGTCGAGTAGATAAGATAGAAATCATGAACCCGCTGTATCTATTACTAAACATTGTTGTAATTTATAAGAGAGAATGTGACAAAAAATCTGTGAAAATGTGTTGTAATAATTAGGTTTCCCACGCATACTGCCCATAATGAAACTTTCTCTTAGTTAAGAAGGCTGCCTGAGGAAGTCGATCGCTGAACTGATAGTGGCAGCAGACAGTTCGTCTCTCATGTCATCTGATCGGAAATCATTAACGGCGGTACGCTTATGCCGATATAGTACAAGTGTAATAAAACAAAAGTGTAATCGACATTATTGCGTAATAACATCGGAGGCGGTCAGGATTCATTAAACAAAATATTTGGAATAATGAATCGAGTTGCCGGTAGGTGTGGCCGAGCGGTTCTAGGCGCTTCAGTCTAGAACAGCGTGACCGCTATGGTCGCATGTTCGGATCCTGCCTTGGGCATGGAAATGTGTGACGTCCTTAGGTTAGTTACGTTTAAGTAGTTCTAAGTTCTAGGGGACTGATGACCTCAGATGTTAAGTCCCATAGTGCTCAGAGCCATTCGAACCATTTGAATTGAGTTAATAAGGCGAGGAACAGGAGGACGGATACCACAGAGGACCGAACGAGTACCTAAATGGAATACTTGACTTCATCATTTGACTCTATACTAATCAGGAGTCACTTAACTGAAATGTTACAACTGGTGTTCATACAGTCTGGAAATTATTAAAGGAAGGCAGGTCGTCGACCATCGGAGATGTAACAGAAGCTCGCATTGTGGAAGGAAATCGGCTGTGTCCTTTTTAAAGGACCGATCTCGATATTTGCCTTAAGCGATTCAGGAAAACCGAATCTAAAAGACCGGGCGGGGTTTTGAACCACCCCGTCCTCTGCAATGCGAGTCCAGCATTGTACCACTGCACCACCTCGCTCGACACAACATAAGGAAACAAACCTATCTGTGGCTTATCTTATTGTATCTGGATACAACTGAACGAAAAGACTTATCGGGAAAATGCAACAGCTGGATTCCTCACGAAATGTGTTTGCAAATGCTTGTGCTGCCATATTAGATGATTTCCTGATTCTTCTAATGTCGGGACGATTCTTGCAGAAATCCCTGAGTAGAATTTTTTCGTACCAGTGAAAGAGATGGCATGCATGTTCCATTTTACTGACGGAGAAGTTACTAATTATTCCGTTGTTAAAGGGACGTTCAAGGATATTCTGCCTTTTCAGGGGTGCTTCCGACCCTGTCTTCATTTTTAAATATGACAATGAGCGACTGCATCTAACAGCGCAGGTAGAGGAGCTCTTGGGACGAGAGGATACTCGATGAATAGACAGGCCTGTCCATTCCACCGACTTAAATACTGTTGAGAACATGGGGGATGGGGTGCGTAGATGTATTGTTGTACGACCACATGCACCAAGGATCATCCAGCAGTTATTAACGTCAGCTTCTGTTCTACATCTACAACTACATCTACATTTATACTCCGCAAGCCACCCAACGGTGTGTGGCGGAGGGCACTTTACGTGCCACTGTCATTACCTTCCTTTCCTGTTCCAGTCGCGTATGGTTCACGGGAAGAACGATTGTCTGAAAGCCTCCGTGCGCGCTCTAATCTCTCTAATTTTACATTCGTGCTCTCCTCGGGAGGTATAAGTAGGGGGAAGCAATATATTCGATACCTCATCCAGAAACGCACCCTCTAGAAACCTGGCGAGCAAGCTACACCGCGATGCAGAGCGCCTCTCTTGCAGAGTCTGCCACTTTAGTTTATTAAACATCTCCGCAACGCTATCACGGTTACCAAATAACCCTGTGACGAAACGCGCCGCTCTTCTTTGGATCTTCTCTATCTCCTACGTCAACCCGATCTGGTACGGATCCCACACTGATGAGCAATACTCAAGTATAGGTCGAACGAGTGTTTTGTAAGCCACCTCCTTTGTTGATGGACTACATTTTCTAAGCACTCTCCCAATGAATCTCAACCTGGTACCAGCCTTACCAACAATTAATTTTACTTGATCATTCCACTTCAAATCGTTCCGCACGCATACTCCCAGATATTTTACAGAAGTAACTGCTACCAGTGTTTGTTCCGCTATCATATAATCATACAATAAGGGATCCTTCTTTCTATGTATTTGCAATAAATTACATTTGTCTATGTTAAGGGACAGTTGCCACTCCCTGCAACAAGTGCCTATCCGCTGCAGATCTTCCTGCATTTCGCTACAATTTTCTAATGCTGCAACGTCTCTCTATACTACAGCATCATCCGCGAAAAGCCGCATGGAACTTCCGACACTATCTACTAGGTCATTTATATATATTGTGAAAAGCAATGGTCCCATAACACTCCCCTGTGGCACGCCAGAGGTTACTTTAACGTCTGTAGACGTCTCTCCATTGATAACAACATGCTGTGTTCTGTTTGCTAAAAACTCTTCAATCCAGCCACACAGCTGGTCTGATATTCCGTAGGCTCTTACTTTGTTTATCAGGCGACAGTGCGGAACTGTATCGAACGCCTTCCGGAAGTCAAGAAAAATAGCATCTACCTGGGAGCCTGTATCTAATATTTTCTGGGTCTCATGAACAAATAAAGCGAGTTGGGTCTCACACGATCGCTGTTTCCGGAATTCATGTTGATTCCTACATAGTAGATTCTGGGTTTCCAAAAACGACATGATACTCGAACAAAAAACATGTTCTAAAACTCTACAACAGATCGACGTCAGAGATATAGGTCTATAGTTTTGCGCATCTGCTCGATGACCCTTCTTGAAGACTGGGACTACCTGTGCTCTTTTCTAATCATTTGGAACCCTCCGTTCCTCTAGAGACTTGCGGTACACGGCTGTTAGAAGGGGGGCAAGTTCTTTCGCGTACTCTGTGTAGAATCGAATTGGTATCCCGTCAGGTCCAGTGGACTTTCCTCTGTTGAGTGATTCCAGTTGCTTATCTATTCCTTGGACACTTATTTCGATGTCAGCCATTTTTTCGTTTGTGCGAGGATTTAGAGAAGGAACTGCAGTGCGGTCTTCCTCTATGAAACAGCTTTGGAAAAAGGTGTTTAGTATTTCAGCTTTACGCGTGTCATCCTCTGTTTCAATGCCATCATCATCCCGGAGTGTCTGGATATGCTGTTTCGAGCCACTTACTGATTTAACGTAAGACCAGAACTTCCTAGGATTTTCTGTCAAGTCGGTACATAGAATTTTACTTTCGAATTCACTGAACGCTTCTCGCATGGCCCTCCTTACGCTAACTTTGACATCGTTTAGCTTCTGTTAGTCTGAGAGGTTTTGGCTGCGTTTAAACTTGGAGTGAAGCTCTCTTTGCTTTCGCAGTAGTTTCCTAACTTTGTTGTTGTACCACGGTGGGTTTTTCCCGTCCCTCACAAAAAAAAAAAAAAATGGCTCTGAGCACTATGGGACTCAACTGCTGTGGTCATCAGTCCCCTAGAACTTAGAACTACTTAAACCTAACTAACCTAAGGACATCACACACATCCATGCCCGAGGCAGGATTCGAACCTGCGACCGTAGGAGTCGCACAGTTCCGGACTGCGCGCCGAGAACCGCGAGACCACCGCGGCCGGCAGCCCGTCCCTCACAGTTTTACTCGGCACGTACCTGTCTAAAACGCATTTTACGATTGCCTTGAACTTTTTCCATAAACACTCAACATTGTCAGTGTCGGAACAGAAATTTTCGTTTTGATCTGTTAGGTAGTCTGAAATCTGCCTTCTATTACTCTTGCTAAACAGATAAACCTTCCTCCCTTTTTTTATATTCCTATTAACTTCCATATTCAGGGATGCTGCAACGGCCTTATGATCACTGATTCCCTGTTCTGCACATACAGAGTCGAAAAGTTCGGGCCTGTTTGTTATCAGTAGGTCCAAGATGTTATCTCCACGAGTCGGTTCTCTGTTTAATTGCTCGAGGTAATTTTCGGATAGTGCACTCAGTATAATGTCACTCGATGCTCTGTCCCTACCACCCGTCCTAAACATCTGAGTGTCCCAGTCTATATCTGGTAAATTGAAATCTCCACCTAAGACTATAACATGCTGAGAAAATTTATGTGAAATGTATTCCAAATTTTCTCTCAGTTGTTCTGCCACTAATGCTGCTGAGTCGGGAGGTTGGTAATAGGAGCCACTTATTAACATAGCTCGGTTGTTGAGTGTAACCTCCACCCATAATAATTCACAGGAACTATCCACTTCTACTTCACTACAGGATAAACTACTACTAACAGCGACGAACACTCCACCACCAGTTGCATGCAATCTATCCTTTCTAAACACCGTCTGTACCTTTGTAAAAATTTCGACAGAATTTATCTCTGGCTTCAGCCAGCTTTCTGTACCTATAACGATTTCAGCTTCGGTGCTTTCTACCAGCGCTTGAAGTTCCGGTACTTTACCAACGCAGCTTCGACAGTTGACAGTTACAATACCGATTGCTGCTTGGTCCCGGATGTCCTGACTTTGCCCCGCACCAGTTGTGGCTGTTGCCCTTTCTGTACTTTCCCAAGGCCATCTAACCTAAAAAACCGCCCAGCCCACGCCACACAACCCCTGCTACCCGTGTAGCCGCTTGTTGCGTGTAGTGGACTCCTGACCTATCCAGCGGAACCCGAAACCCCACTACCCTATGGCGCAAGTCGAGGAATCTGCAGCCCACATGGTCGCAGAACCGTCTCAGCGTCTGATTCAGACCCTCCACTCGGCTCTGTACCAAAGGTCCGCAGTCAGTCCTGTCGACGATACTGCAGATGGTGAGCTCTGCTTTCATCCCGCTAGCGAGACTGGCAGTCTTCACCAAATCAGATAGCCGACGGAAGTCAGAGAGTATTTCCTCTGATCCATAGCGACACACATCGTTGGTGCCGACATGAGCGACCACCTGCAGATGTGTGCACCCTGTACCCTTCATGGCATCCGGAAGGACCCTTTCCACATCTGGAATGACTCCCCCCGGTATGCACACGGAGTGCACATTGGTTTTCTTCCCCTCTGTTGCTGCCATTTCCCTAAGGGGCCCCATTACGCGCCTGACGTTGGAGCTCCCAACTACCAGTAAGCCCACCCTCTGCGACCGCCCGGATCTTGCTGACTGAGGGGCAACCTCTGGAACAGGACAAGCAGCCATGTCAGGCCGAAGATCAGTATCAGCCTGAGACAGAGCCTGAAACCGGTTCGTCAGACAAACTGGAGAGGCCTTCCGTTCAGCCCTCCGGAATGTCTTTCGCCCCCTGCCACACCCTGAGACGACCTCCCACTCTACCACAGGTGAGGGACCAGCCTCAATGCGGGCAGTATCCCAGGCAACCAGAGTCGTAGTCCGATCGGGGGATGCGGGGGACGAGCTGGCCGTCCCCGACAAACCCCCGTCCGGACCCCCACAGTGATGCCCATTGGCAACAACCTCAAGCTGTGTGACCGAAGCCAACACTGCCTGAAGCTGGGAGCGAAGGGATGCCAACTCAGCCTGCATCCGAACACAGCAGTTGCAGTCCCTATCCATGCTAAAAACTGTTGTGCAAAGAACGTCTGAACTAATCTACAGAGAGCGCAAACAAATCGACAAAATTTAAACGGTTATTAAAATACAAGATTGCCTAGTAAATGCAGTAATGCTGCTACTTGCGCACTGCTGACACACTGCTCGGCGGCGGAAGGAGACTACGCGATTTTACACTATTCAGGTACTAAAACGCGATGCTACAACTCTCAAATACTATAACACACCAGAAATTTATGAATTAAACAATGCAAGTACCAAAACCACGCAAAGAAATTAAGAATTAAACTATGTAACAAATGAGTGAGCTAGGAGTATACGACTTGCTGCTGCAGCTGCTTATCCAACGGCGGCAGGGAGCACACTGTTATGTTTACATACTGTACTAATTCGCAGTAGTGTTCAGTAATCCAGTATTTTACCACAAGAGCTCCTTACCAACATTACAGGAGTACGTTGCAGAGGATTCACTGCTGTGCATAATGATCACACCGCCTACTGAAACCCATGTCTCGACTTTTGTAATGTCCAGGGGACCAACATGAATCGCGCTGACTTTAGTGTAACTATTGTCTTTGATTAATGTCATTTTGTGTTTGTGTAATTGTGTATTTCTTTCAGTTACTCTCCCTAATATACTGTAGCAGTTATTTCTATGTATGAACCGAGTTTTGTCGAGCTGTCACTTGCTGTGACACATAATGCGAAACTTACTTTCATCTTTAAGTTTTCCAAACCAGTGTATATTGAAGAATAGAGGATTTATGTTGTACGTAGGTTATAGGAAAAGGAAATTGGAAAGTTGTGGTAAGGTCTTATGGGACCAAACACCTGAGGTCATCGGTCCCTAAGCTTACGCACTACTTAAACTAACTTACGCTAAGCACAACAAACACACCCATGCCCGAGGGAGGACTCGATCCTCCGACGGGGAGAGGCGCCCGGACCGCGACAAGACGCCTCAGACCGCGCGGCTACCTCGTGCGGCTGTAGGAAAAAGCGCTCCGTCTTCAGGCCACAAGTGGCCCATCGGGACCATCCGACCGCCGTGTCATCCTAAGTTGAGGATGCGGATAGGAGGGGCGTGTTGTCAGCACACCTCTCGCCCGGTCGTTATGATGGATTTCTTTGACCGGAATCGCTACTATTCGGTCGAGTAGCTCCTCAATTGGCATCACAAGGCTGAGTGCACCCCGAAAAATGGCAACAGCGCATAGTGGCTGGATGGTCACCCATCCAAGTGCCGGCTACGCCCGACAACGCTGCACTTCGGTGATCTCACGGGAACCGGTGTATCCACTGCGGCAAGGCCGTTGCCTAGCTATAGGAAAAGGAAATCGTTTAAGTGGGTCAAAGAGTTTATCATAATGATTATTGTAAGAAACAGCTCAAGTGTTGCGAGGTGTCCAGGAAATGACTTTTGCTACCTATTTTATCTTACCTAGGGCAATAGTGTGTGCATTTTCTTCTGAAACTATCTACTCAGAAGACGTCTATATAATTTAATATATTGTATTTTATGTCGTACCAGTAGCGAGCAATCTTTGCTGTCATATCTGCGCCCAATGATTGGTTTTCCACATACTCCCTGCTGCGTCTGCTATGCTTGGCTATTTTGCCTAAGCCCTTTGAGATGAGAGCGGCCTCGACCAATGAGAATTGAGGGCGCCGAGACGCCACATGGCTTTGCAAGCTTTGATGGAGATCAAAGCCTATTTCTTGATGTCTGTTCCGTTCGGGCTGTTATGCAGTGAAGGTGTGTTTTTGCTTGTGTGTGCGATATGATGCGGTTTCAGTGAGGCTGTACTGCATTATATTGAGGAAGATGGAGAGCAGTATCTAAAGGCGGCTTATAGTTTCATTCATGAAGTGGTTCTGAGAATTGCACATAATATTTTCCTATACGTCGACTTCAGAATATAAAGTAATGTGTTCCTTTACTTTACGACTTGGCGAGCCATATTGGAAAAGTAATATCCCCTGGATGCTAAAGCAGGATTAGTAGAAGAGTGGTTACAATTAATGTGGGACAGCTTCTGTTCTGTTTACGTGTGATATTGGTTCGCAATCGAGTTTAGTAACCCAGTATCTTAATCACTAAAAACGTTTCAGTACTTCTTTAATCCACAACCATCCAGAAGAATAGATCTTTGTATTGTAGTTGTCTGTGTACATGCCACGTGGTTCATGTTATGTTAATCTTATTGTATTGCGAAAAAAATAGTTTTATTCGTTGGGAATCAACGATCATAATTTATTTATTTCTATTTGATGCCTTTCATCAGTTTGATTAAATGGAGTATAATATTTCAAGATGGTAGTACCTAGCAGCCATGACGGTTTGCACTAATACCCAACATGGGAATAATAAGAGATGCCATTTTATGCCTTCATCTCACTCATTTGTGGGAAGATAACTATTTTTCACGTTGTGACGGTGGCCCCTGCAAGGCTTCCTATTACTTCAATAATTTGTTTTCAGTTTGCCTCGAGAATTCCGTAACAGCAGTTGTTTGCCGTACTGTTTGGCGGTAACAATGTATTACCAGTTGCAAACGGTCAAGTGTCACAGAATATAATTGAATCTATGGTATGGTACATGGATTCCCTACTGGGCACAATCTAAGTGACGCTTATGGGATTCAAGGTTAGATAGAGCGATGACAAATTTGCTCGGTTAACGACGGTAAATCATTGCAGCCGTGGAAAAATATCAGTTGTTTTAAGTATGTGTGTCACTCAGACGGCGTAACAGTATTATCTTTTGGGCTTTATTCACTTAGTAACGAGAGTATCATAATTAGGGCAGTTTTGTATGGAACTCATGATCAGAACTGTAAGCAACACGTATTTTGCAGACACAATAAATTTTCAACTTCTCTATCCCTGCACCCAATCAGCATATCACACGTCTCGCTCTCCGTTCATCAGATCGGCTGCAGCCACAATCTTCCATCTACATCTACATCTACATGGTTATTCTGCAATTCACGCTTAAGTGCCTGACAGAGGGTTCATCGAACCATTCTCATACTACTTCTCTACCATTCCACTCTCGAATGGCGCGTGGGAAAAAGGAACACCTAAATCTTTCCGTTCGAGCTCTGATTTATTTTATTATTATGATCATTTCTCTCTACGTAGGTGCGTGTCAACAAAATATTTTCGTATTCGGAAGAGAAAGTTGGTGAATGAAATTTCGTAAATAGATCTCGCCGCAAAGAAAACCTCCTTTGTTTCAGTGACTGCCACCCCAACTCGCGTATCATATCAGTGACACTCTCACCCCCATTGCGCGATAACAAGATACGAGCTGCCCCTCTTTGCACGTTTTCGATGTCCTCCGTCAATCCTACCTGGTAAGGATCCCACACCGTGCAGCAATATTCCAGCAGAGGACGGACAAGTGTAATGTAGGCTGTCTCTTTAGTGGGTTTGTCGCATCTTCTAAGTGTTCTGCCAACAAAGCGCAGTCTTTGTTTCGCCTTCCCCACAATATTATCTATGTGGTCTTACCAATTTAAGTTGCTCGTAATTGTAATTCCTATGTATTTAGTCGAATTGACAGCTCTTAGACTTGTGCGATTTATCGTATATCCAAAATTGATCGGATTTCTTTTAGTACCCATGTGGATGACCTCGCACTTTTCTTCGTTTAGTGCCAATTGCCACTTTTCGCACCATGCAGAAATTCTTTCTAGATCATTTTGTAATTGGAATTGATCGTCCGATGATTTTAGTAGACGGTATATTACAGCGTCATCTGCAAAAAATCCAAGGGGACTGCTCAGATTATCACCTAGATCATTTATGTAAATCAGGAACAGTAGAGGGCCTATGACACTACTTTGCGGAACGCCAGATATCACTTCTGATCTACTCGATGATTTACCGTCTATCACTACGAACCTCTCTGAGAGGAAATCACGAATCCAATCATACAACTGAGACGATACTCCATATCCACGCAATTTGGTTAATAGTCGCTTGTGAGGAACGGTATCAAAAGCCTTCTGGAAATCTAACTGCTCTCCACTTCATATGTGCTGAACTTGGAGGGAAGTGCCTCTTGACAGCACTGATACCACATTTTGTCTCACTATCTATGAAGGTCAATCGTCTTTACTCGGCTTTCAAAAACTACCGAAACGGATTTCTCTGTAATTGCTGTCGTCAACAAACGTTTCGCGTCGCGTGTATACTATTGAAAAGATAAACAAGACAGCCGGCCGGAGTGGCCGAGCGGTTCTAGGCGCTTCAGTCTGGAACCGCGCGACCGCTACGGTCGCAGGTTCGAATCCTGCCTCGGGCATGGATGTGTGTGATGTCCTTAGGTTAGTTAGGTTTAAGTAGTTCTAAGTTCTAGGGGACTGATGACCTCAGAAGTTAAGTCCCATAGTGCTCAGAGCCATATGAACCATTTTTTTTAATATAACGCTTAGAAACGGCAAAAATAATAAATACACTAATAGGTGTGGCAGCAGTGGACGTGGAGTATGAGATAGAAGGGGAATGAGAGAGAGATAGAGATAGAGAGACAGAGAGAGAGAGAGAGAGAGAGAGGGGGGGGGAGAGAGAGAGAGAGAGAGAGAGAGAGAGAGAGAGAAAGAGAGAGAGAGAGAGAGAGAGAGAGGAGGATCGTCGAAGTTTTGGAAAGCAAATAACGATGTGAGTGACAGAAAGAAAAAGTGAATGAAGTGAAGTTGAAGACGTGAGCGTTGCTTCACTATTAAACAGAGAAATTTCGCCATGTAAGCTAATTTTCGGCAGAGAGAGAGTGAGGTTTTTAATGCGGATGAAAAAAGAAAGTGTTATGCGGAAACCGTTCTGCCTATGGAGAAAAAGACTGACGTATTACAAACTTTTGTTTTGTTTTTTAAGACATAATCACAGAAAGTATTTACAGTCACTGCAGTTTCAAGTAATACATTCCCCATTTTTTTCGATCATTCTGAAGGTGGTAATACATGGCTGAAACCGATAATCATCGTAATAATGTTCTGTGATTGTACCTAAGAGAAATAGAAATAAGTGCATAAAAGGAACTGTTTCAGCTTCTTTTGAAATACCTTAAAGCAGTGGTAACTCCTGTTCCCGTCAGATAACTGAAGTTAGCGCTGTTTTGCCTGGCTAGCAACTGGATGGGTGACCACCCGGGTCCTCCGAGCGCTGTTGGCAAGCGGGGGCACTCAGATCTTGTGTGGCCAACCGAGGAACTATTTGACTGAGAAGTAGCGGTTCCGGTCCTGAAAATTAACAACGGCCGGGAGAGCGGTGTGCTGGCGACATGCCGCTCTATCTCTGCACCCAGTGACGTCTGTTGGCTGAGGATGACACGGCGGTCGGCGGTACCGTTGGGCTTCCAAGGCTGTTCGGTCTGAAGTTAAATGCAAGACGTTACTGAATTCTGCATAGAATGCAATGTAGATTGCTACAGAAGTGAACAGCAGCACCGGGCAACGAGCTGGAAAATATTATTGTTCTACGGATGAGTTCAAACATGGCTCTGAGCACTATGGGATTTAACAGCTGAGGTCATCAGTCCCCTAGAACTTAGAACTATTTAAACCTAACTAACCTAAGGGTACCACACACATCCATGCCCAAGGCAGGATTCGAACCTGCGACCGTAGCGGTCGCACTGTTCCAAACTGAAGTGCTTAGAACCGCTCGGCCACATCAGCCTGCTACCGATAAGTACTGCTAGGGTATTAGGTAAATAAGTTCCTGTACTACGATTATGGTTATATGATAGGTACGTGATCTCTAACGCAAGGGCCGGCCGGGGTGGCCGAGCGGTTCTAGGCGCTACAGTCTGGAACCGCGCGACCGCTACGGTCGCAGGTTCGAGTCCTGCCTCGGGCATGGATGTGTGTGACGTCTTTACGTTATTTAGGTTTAAGTAGTTCTAAGTTCTAGGGGACTGATGACCTCAGAAGTTAAGTCCCATAGTGCTCAGAGCCATTTGAACCATTTTTTTTTCTAACGCAAGGTACTGAGGATCGTGCGCACTTGCCTGCTCACAGCGGTCCTAGCTGGGAGTATACGGTTATTAATTCATACAGCGAAAGAAACTGTCGCTGTGGCACACTTTATTACTCGCTTACTATTCTTGTTCGTCTTTTTTCCTATACATTCGTATATCGTAAATCTACTTAGGGCAGCTAACGTGTACGAGCAAAAGACAAAAATCCTTACAAGTATTCGCAATACAGCATTGTTATTTTCCATTTGTAATGTACAGGGTGAACATTAATAAAACCGACAATAAATCCTACAAACTGCGGGAACGGATTCATAACTGAATATGGAGGAAAAAAGGTCCTATGAAATTGTGTCCGGAAATGCATCGTTACCACGGTAGATGGCGCTGACGAATGAAAGTTCCTCAGACCACGTGCCGTTTGTTTCTTGTGTGTTGCAGGCTTTGTCATTGACTCAATGTACTGTAAACAGCAGAAATTCGGGAACAAGCCGAGATGGTGTCTATGTACGGCCAAGCAGATGGAAGCGGTCAGGAGGCAGCACGGCTATACCATCACAGACACCAACCACATAGGACAACATTTCAAGCCCTCTTTGGACATTTGTAAGATCAAGGGCAGAAGAGCGTGCAGCGAGGGGGCGGGCTGTGCGTACGCCAAACTTGGCGGACGCGGTTCGGCCTCTCGACCGTTTCCATCCGTTTCGCCGTACACAAACACCATCTCGGCTTGTTCTCGACATGAATACCGGACCATCCTGCTGCTTACAGTACGCTGCGTCAATCACACAGCCTGCAACACACAAGGAACACACGGCATGTGGTCAGAAGAACTGTCGCTCGTCAGTGCCATCTACCGGGGCAACGATGCATTTCCGGATACATGTTCTGTTATGTTGGCAGAAGAGCCAACACCTTGTTACGATTGGAGGCCGAAAGGCACGCGTTGTAGCTCACGCAGGCTGGCGTGAGGAGGGAAGAACTATACATGACGTGAGGTCTGGAACATGATAAGGGATTAGAATTCAGAAAGCGGACGTAATTAGTTTGATACTTGACTTTAATCCATTAATGATGAACGTCGCTCTTGACGGTACATGATTCACAATATTATCTGTTCAGAATAGTAACTGAATATGGCGCCTTTCTAGGTCGTAGCAAGTGACGTAGCTGAAGGCAATGCTAAACTGTCGTCTCTGCAAATGAGAGCGTATGTAGACAGTGAACCATCGCTAGCAAAGTCGGCTGTACAACTGGGGCGAGTGTCAGAGAGTCTCTCTAGACTAGACCCGCCGTGTGTCGGAGTTCGGTCTAAAATCACTGATAGTGGCGACACGCGGGTCCGACGTATACTAACGGACCGCGGCCGATTTAAAGGCTACCACCTAGCAAGTGTGGTGTCTGGCGGTGACACCACATGTTCATAGGACCTTTTTTCCTCCATTTTCAGTCAGGAATCCGTCCCTACAGTTTGTCTGTTTTATTAATGTTCACTCTATATAGCGTGGATCGTTTTCACCCCCAACCATAGTAGCATCAAAATTAGAAGTAAGATCATCTGGAGACGGAGCGCAAACTCGGTTTGAGGAAAGACATCTATCGCTTAGGTGATTTTAGAGAAACTACAAATGACTTGGATATTGATGGCCGGCCAAGGATTTGAACCATTGTCTTCCCGAATGCAAGTCTTAGCAGAACGCGATATCCCTCGCTAACAGCATTAATTAGTGGGCACACTCCCAGAAGTGAGGTACGTCCGAAAAAAATACCGGTTGAATCTGCTAGGAAACCTGTTCCCGTAAACTGGTTCCAAGGAAATATACCTGGTGATCCCAAATTAACGGTAGAAGCGAAACGTCAGTAATTAAGAAATTATTGCCAGTGGAACGATGTGACTTTCACAGAAATACGCAAAAAGGTATGACCTTTCTTATGATGGAAAAATTTATTGCCTCACTGTTTCTGTGAAGTAGCCTTCAATTAAACGAACAGTTTTATAGCGGCGAATTACAGTTCACTACGCGAGTAGTTGTAAGACACAAATGTTAATTGCGACGGCCATCAGTTGTGAGGAAAACCTTAAGACTAGGAGCAAAGCTCCATGTAGCACTGAATAGGTTTAAGTTTTTATGCGTGAATAAGATTTAAATTTTTAGGCGTCTCACATGGTGGGGGATAGCTTTTTTCAACATCGCAAGTGACCTACATAGTTCACCTGTGATTTCCAGCAGCCGCAGTGCTAAAGTCACTTCGTGTGTGGTTTGGAGGTCATTCGTACGGCAAAGAACGATGAAGGACACGGTTATCGTGAAATGTCAGTAATATGTTGGTAGACATGGCATGTTATGTGCTGTTGGGCTACGTTCTCCATAAATGTTGCACTACAAAACGTGTACTTCTCCTGCAAAAGGGGAATAATTCTATCTCTTAAGCTCTCCGCATAACTGTCACCTATAGTAGAAATAATATGAACTATGCAGCTATGGCTTTCCACGAGAATCAAAATGTTAATTATGAATAATGCAACGAATCCTCAGCGCAGTAACACCACAGACTGTCGCAAAGGTGTTTCCATAAATACATGAAGGTTCTCTGCCATGCAGATGCGGTTTCTATGCACATCTATACTTCGATTGCTCGAAAAGTGTTCCTCGATTTTCTGCAGACCATGTAATAGACAATATTATTTTCCAGTCTTATAAAAACCAAACTTAAAAATTCAGTAAATATGTCTAACGAACGCTACGCTCCATAAATGCTGTTCAACTATTGGTGCAAAATGAATCACCCCGACAATTTCATGTTTCATGATTTAAAAATTTGCCATGCATATCCGTGAAAACTACTTCGCACTGTTATCGAGGTGTTGATTTTTCACTCTTGCTGCTACCTTTTGGGTCAACTGCGATCGATACATATTATAAATTAAGGCCAAGCCACTCTTCGTCCATAATATACATTTTCGATGGTGCAAAGGCGTTGTTCAGTGAGCAATGTCCTGATGGAAACATCTTTCAAATGGCTCAAATGGCTCTGAGCACTATGGGACTCAACTACTGCGGTCATCAGTCCCCTAGAACTTAGAACTACTTAAACCTAACTAACCTAAGGACATCACACACATCCATGCCCGAGACAGGATTCGAACCTGCGACCGTAGCAGTCGCGCGGTTCCGGAAACATCTTTAATTCAACAGAGATTATATTTGGTGGAACGAAAGAATAGATATGTACTTTAGAGGAGTGCATGTTAAAGTTATGTTTATGTTACTACGTATTAGTACGAGAAGGAATGAATGGAGGGCCTAAAATCTACGTCGGAGTGTTGCCTGCTCCGTTTTAAAGGACCATGGAGAATTCCGATATTTAAATACCTTTCCATTAGAATCCGGGTTCCTCCAGATAAAGAAACTGTACGTCAAGCCGAATCAGAGATCGGAGACACGGGGGCAGCTACTGAAATTTTTAGTGCCATTTAATTTTCATTGTCGAAGCATCGGTTTCAACATTTGCATTTTCTGTTAACACCTTTTTTTTCACTGCATGGAAAATGTTCCTTACACGTATGGTACATTGTTTTACTCAATACCGTGGTCGTAAAACGATTGCATTGGACTCTGCCAAAATCCACATGCTATAGTGATAAAATACCTTTGATCTTTATTCACGAGATCTCAAACACTCACTATGTTAATTAATCGTATGAATGATGTTAATCGCTTACTTCAACGATTGACTAATCTTATAAAAAGGCTTACGTAACAACATTTAAAGCGTCACACAGCTCGAGTTTGTTCCAAGTGAGAGTATCATATTTCTACGTTTCAAGCTTTTCCAACAAGAGGAATTCTTACGTTTCTAAATCGATCCTTCTCGTCTTCTTTCTGTGTCATAGAAACATCTACACTCGTACGGAATCAAACAAAACATCAGGTGAGGTCGTTATTCGCAATCGGCAGAGGAAATTTTTTCTCGGCGACGCCTGCTCGGCCGCAAGCCATCCTATAGAAGGTATGTAAGTAAAGAACTGGTCAGCTATTACGACTTGCTGTAGTTTTGGTAATGCCGCGGGCCTGTATTGGTTAGTTATACCGGCCAATTTTGGTGCCCCGTCGACGCTGTGAAATTACTGCAATAAAAATGAGAAAAAGAAAGAAAGACCACCATATCAAGAAATGTTACATCATCTAAGAGAATATAATGTGAAATTGTATCACGTCCTCCATTAAACACACGTTTCGGTTTCCCTTCTTTCTTATTTCTTGGCTGCATTTCTTATAAGATTGAAGAAAAAGACAAGAGGAATCGTGGAGAATGATGAGAGGACTCCTATAAGTATAGGGGATAAAAATTACTGTGTTTCGTACGGAATTTCCAAGTCAGGTAATTGGAAAGGACACAAGTTTTGTGTCTTTTTTATTGTTTTGATATCGTCCCCCACTGTACAGTCTTTCCCGAAATAAATCGTTCGCACTTTTCTCATCTCCGTTTCGGCGTCGTTTAGGCTTGCTATTAAATGCGGCAGCGCGGCAATTATATCGTAGAGCGGACGCGACTTCATTGTAGCGGCGACTTTTTGTAGGCAAATTATCCCTAATAAATATATCGCACCGTTGTATCACTCAGCTTTATAGCTCTGCTCGTAGAACGTACAACACCAATTTCCGTCACTTTGATGGTGATTGTAATGAAGAATTTTAGGAAAGGTTGTTTCCTAGAAATGAGACTAATGCCTGGAAAGAGCGTGTTATCTCGTCGAATATTCTATGTAATACTGACGCGATTCGTTGATCGTCAAGACATGGAGCACATCATCAAGACATGGAGCACAATCGACAAGTAATTCGAAATTTTAATAATCCATTACGATTTACGACTTTATCTAATTTCAACTAAGAAAAGTCTTTCGTACAATGCGTTCTTTCAGTACTCGTAACGTCCAGCTCAGGCAGTGGCTGTCAAACAGGATTATTAATTTTAAAGCAAAAATAACAAAGATTCATCTTAGGATATTTTGTAAGTAGCAATTTGTATATTTTAAAATAAATTTTAAGAGATATTTATCTTGTTTTCCATCATTCGCATAATTATTTACATTAAATCAAGCTGCACCAAAATGTAAGCCCATTGCTTTGCAACATAACAACAGACCCATTTAATGCGGTTATCCTGTTTCACACTAGGAAGAAGCAGGGAATTCTTCATTATTCTACACTACTCGACATTCTCCACCCGTGGAATTCACTTAACGATTGTACTCACCTTTCCGGAGCCGAATATAAATCTTTTTGGACTTGCTCCTAAAGTTCAACAACCTATTTGGTTCTTGAGCGATCAACCCCTTGGTTGATTTTGATTTTCAGTGGGTGTTAAATACAGGCCTTGGGATCGCCAGTCAACTGGAATTTATTTTTCTCAAAGAACTTCTTTACAGCCACAGCAATGTAGAGTAATCTAAGATCTTGCAAAATGCGTTCATGCATTCCAACAGTCATTATGCGATCACTTCATATTACTGGCCTAATACCACAGCGCGAAGAAATTTTCATACACGTGGCATGACTGCCATCAAATTTTTGTTTTTATAATATATCTGGGGTCACTAGTTGCTTCTGTGGTTTTTGCACAAATACTTTTCCAACGGGTTCAAACCTACGGGAACATCGATCCATCACTTCACACTAAACTATACCACTGCGACTCGGCCTTCAGTTTGTGGCTGGAAGGAAGTGCTAATGTTTGATTATTCTGTTTAGACAATTGTGGCATTTCCTTAACAAATCAAAGGTGCTTTGCATTATGTAATGTTCTTTCGGTAGTGGATGTCAACAGTTCAGTGTCGTGTTCAGGGGGAACTATCTCTTTTATACGCAATACAGTCAGGAAATGATATGTTGTCACTTCTCTGCAGATCTAGTTGATTAATTATATGGAGAATTTACGAAGTTTTCGCAAAGTATTCAGTTGCGACCAGTGTTGTTTCCACATTCCAGACATTTGATTGCGTTCGTCATCATGTTATATCCATCTTCAAGGGAAAAAAATGTGATGAGAGTAATAAATGAAAACTAGTGGTTGTTGTTGGTGATGTTGTCGTCTGAGTGATGGTCTTCAGTCCAAAGTTTCTTTGATGCAGCTTCCTACGCTAGTCTACTCTGTGCGACCCCTTAATCTCTACACAACTACTACAGCCTATATCCATT
Source organism: Schistocerca nitens (assembly GCF_023898315.1). Classification (NCBI taxonomy): domain Eukaryota; kingdom Metazoa; phylum Arthropoda; class Insecta; order Orthoptera; family Acrididae; genus Schistocerca; species Schistocerca nitens. The sequence continues at coordinate 857,211,275 of NC_064616.1, read as the reverse complement.
TGAAGCTGTTTGCTATGGTCAAGCTTTGGAGTCCCTCTACATTTCTGTACTCCCACACTTCCCTTCATTATCAAGTTCATTATTCCTTGATACCCCAAGAAGTATCCTATCAACTAGCCCCTTTTTTCAGTCAAGTTGTGTATTTAATTTCCTTCCTCCCCAATTAGATTCAGTATCTCTTCGGTATTCATCTGATCCACCCATCGAGTCACCAGCATTCTCATATAGCATCACATTCCAAAAGTTTATACTCTAATATTGTTTGAACTGAGTATCGTCCACATTTTACTTTCGTACAAAACTACACTAAATATAAATATATTCAGAATAGACATCCTAACACTTAATTTTATATTCGATGATAACGGGATTCCTAATTTTCACCAAAAATTTTCTTGCTGTTGCTAGTCTGTATTTTATATCCTCTCTACTCATCTAGGCCTACTGCTTCTAGTGTATAACCTACAAATATAATTCCTACAGAATCGTCTGCTTTAATTCGACTACATTCAGTTACTCTTGCTTTACTTGTGTCGATATTGATTGTATAACTTATCAAGCCAATGCCCATTCCGTTCACATGATCTTCCAATTAGTTTGTCGTCTCTCGCCGAAATACAATGTCATCGGCAAACCGCGAAGTCTTCTCCTTGAACTTTAATCCGCTTTCCAAATTTCTTCTTAGTTTTCTTTATCGTTTGTTCAGTCTAAGGACTGAATAACATAGTGGATAGGTTACAGTCCTGACTCACTCCCTTCTTAGCTTCTACTACCCTTTCGTGTCCTTCGACTTGCGTAACGGTAATCCGATTTGTATACGAGTTGCAGATAACCTTTCGCCATCTACATTTTATCCCTGTTACTTACAGAATTGCGAAGAGTATATTCTAGTCCACATTGTAAAAAGCCTTTCTCTTAATCTCCAAGAACTATAGACATAGGTTTGCATTTCTTTACTGTATCTTCTAAGATAAGTCGTAGGGTCAATATTACATCACATATTCTTACACTTCAGCAGAATCGAACACGATCTACTTCACATCGGTTTCCGCCAACCTTTCCATTTATTTGCAAAATAATTCGTGCCAACAGTTTGCCTCCGTGACTTATTAAACTGCTTGTTCGGCAATATTCACACCTGTCAACATCTACCTTCTTTAAAATGGGAATTATAACAGTCTTCCTTAAGTATGAGAAAATTTTGCCTGTTTATATCCCTTGCATATCATGAGGAAGTTTTGTCATGGTTGGTTTTCCAAATATCTCAATAATTATTAGGGAATATCATGCACTCTGGGTGTCTCGCTTTGATGTAGATTTTTCAGTGCTCTCTCAAATTCGTCTCGTAGCATCGTATTTCCCATTCCACTTACAGATACGTCCTCTTTCTTTTCTATAATATTCTCTTCAATTTCGTTCCCTTGTATTGCCCTTCTACCTTTCAGTTTCCCCCTCTTGGCTTAATACTAGCTTGACATCTGACCTTGTTATATTCGTACAGGTGCTTCCTTTTCTCCAAAGGTCTCCAGTTTTCTATAGGCGGCTTCAATCTTTTCCATAGTCATGCGTGTTTCTGCAGCTTTGCATTTCTCCCTTAGCCATTACTGCTCGGCCATTTTACACTTTCCGTCAATCTAAATTTTCAGACAATTGTATTCGCTAATGCAGGCTTCATTTTCTGTATTTTTATAATTTCCCCTTTCGTCTATTATACTCAGTATCTCGCGTGTTATCCAAGGATTTCTGTTAGGCAGTATCTTTCGTCTATTCTGTCCTCTGCTGCATGCACTGTCTATCTTTCTCAGCTACCCATTCGTTTTCTAATGTACTCCGTTCCCGTGTTTCAGTCAATTCTTGCCTAATACTGCGTCTCAAACTCTTAATAATCTCCGATTGTTGCAATTTATTCTTATCACATGTCCTTAAGTTCCTACCTTTCTGCCGGCCGAAGTGGCCGTGCGGTTCTAGGCGCTGCAGTCTGGAATCGCGAGACCGCTACGGTCGCAGGTTCGAATCCTGCCTCGGGCATGGATGCGTGTGATGTCCTTAGGTTAGTTAGGTTTAACTAGTTCTAAGTTCTAGGGGAATAATGACCTGAGAAGTTGAGTCCCATAATGCTCAGAGCCATTTGAACCATCCTACCTTTCTGCAATTTCTTCCGTTTTAATCAGCAATTTATATCCAGCAAATTATGATTACAGTCTTTCAATAGCCAATATGTTATGATCAGAGTCCATACCTATCCCTGGATATGTTTCGTAATTTAACATCTGGTTTCGAAATCTGACTCACCGTTACATACTGCTGTGCAAAACTTAAGAACGAAAGTAACTATCACATGATGTGTCACTGCCAAGTAACATAGATGGACGAAACTTGGACCATACATAGAAAGAACTACTTCGGTGTAGTACAGACAGTAACTGAAAGAGACATGCAATTAGCCGAACAGAAATGACAAAAAAAAAAAAAATGGCTCCAGGCACTATGAGACTTAACATCTGAGGTCATCAGTCCCCTAGACTTAGAACTACTTAAACCTAACCCACCTTAACACATCACACACATCCATGCCCGAGGCAAGATTCGAACCTGAGACCGTAGCAGCTCCGCGGTACCGGACTGAAGCGCCTAGAACCGCTCGGCCACAGAAATGACACTTTTATTCAAAGTTAATAATTATACTGAAGCCATCACGATTTTTGAGGGGGCCCTGGAGATTAAATAAGGCGGGACGTGGTTATTAACAGGGTGTGTGATAACCACGGACAGCAATGCACGCATTGCAACGTGCTCTCATGGTGGCTGGCTACAACGTTGGTAAGGAGTTTTTGTGGTAGGGCGTTCCATTCCTCCACCAGAATGTTTGACAACTGCTGGATAATCATTGGCGCATGTGGATGTGCTGAAATATCTCTCCGCACCGCATCCCACACGTATTCGATGGGTTTTAAGTCGGGGCAACGGGCAGGTCAGTCCTTGTAGAGCGTCCTGTCTTTCCAAGAGTTCCTGCGCTTTTCGTTATGGTCGCGCATTGTCGCACACAAAAAAAGAAAAAAAGAATTCAGGGCCGAATGCACCCCTGAAGAGACGCTCATGGGAAATGAGTACAGGGCCACAATAATATCGACAGGCGAGTGTATCGTGTTTAGAGATTTGGACGTCATTTCGCATATGCAACATTATGCCTCCCCACACCATGATACCTGGATCACGGAAACCGTCATGTTCGACACTGTTCCTGGGTGCATTACGCCCCCTCATATGGCGACAGGTGGAAACACGTAATACACCCAGCAGCATGGGCGAACTGAGCTCCAAATCTTTGGACACGCTACAGCCACCCGTCAACGTTATTGTGACACTGTGTTCCTCCCCGTGTGTGTCTTTTCAGGGGTGGTTTCGGCCCTGGCTTTATTTTCGTGGTCGGTAATGCTCAACTGAAACGAACTGCGCATTTGAAGGACCTCTTGCGTCGAGATGATATTCGGCCAATGGACTGGCCTACCCGTTCCATCATAAACACGAAGACTATAGTGTACAGTCAGTTCCACAAGAAAGTGTAAGCCACAATTTTAAATGTAACGTCTGCAGCGACATCTCTGGTAGTGGTCTCGAATCATAAATCAATGCGTTTTTGCACAATTTATAGATTAGCAGTGTGAAAGATGAAAGTTTTGTTTTGTCGGTTGCATTTTGAAGTGAGTGCAAAATATGTGAAGCGTCACGAGGCAGTGTTCCTCGTAAATGATCTTTTTGGGCCCGGCCTCCTCTTTCAAAAGCCTGGTGTTCGAAGCGTGAAAGGCTGCTTCAGCTGACTGTCAACCACCCGGTAAAAGTGCATGTTCGGAAATGTTTCTGTAAATGCCGTTTTGGCTATTTGCACTTTTTACTGCCAGTTTAAATATTGAAAAAAATGTTGCAGTTTGTATCAAAAGTGTCTTCTGAGGTCCGTTAAGAAGCTGTTTGATTCGAACGTGGTAAACTGGGTGCTTCTAGAGGTTAATGATCCGAAACATTGCAGTCGTCTCTGCACAGCGTGGAAACAAGACAATGGAATGTCCACGATGGTTTGGCCTGCAATGTCTCCGGACGAAAATCCGATCGAAAATGTTTGGTCGTATATTAAAATGAAGCTTAAAGGAAAGCCAATACATACTTTGAAGCAGTTGTCATATAAAATCAGGGCGATATGGAGATGGTTACCGAGAGAAAATGCAGAAAATCTCGTGAAAAACATGCCAAAAAGATTCCAATCTACAATCGGCAATGGCGGCGATTGGATTAACTATTAGGTAATTTGCAATTAGTAATAACATATATTTTCATGTAAACATGTTTCTTATATTTCATATAGATAACGGCGTACACTTTCTTGTGAACTGGCTGTAGCTACTGCCTTTGAATAAAAGCGTCATTTCTGTTCGTTTCATTGCGTATTTATTTCAGTTACCTTATGTACTATACTGAAGCAATTCTTTCTATGTATGGTCCAAGCTTCATTGAGCTATTTTACTTGGCAGCGACACATGCGAAACTTACTTTCGCCCATACGTTTTGGACACCATTGTATAATCTGTCTGGAACTTTCAGGTGTCTCGACGTCTCTTCTACGTATATAGCCTTCTTTTATCATTATTGAATATCTGTTTAGCAGTGATTAAATTGTGCTCCGTGCAGGATTCTACAAGGTGGTCAACCTGTACATGTTCTCATACTATTTCGCCTTTCCGTCATTGTCCTACTATTGAATTCCAGTTCCCCACCACAATTAAATTTCCGTCTCTCTTATCGATATGAATAATCTTTTTTATCTCTTCATATATTCTTTCAGTTTCTTCATCATATGCGGAATTACTAGGCTCTGAACTAGGACTATCGTGTTGGGTGATTGGGTTTGTGTCTGTCTTGTCTGTGATAATGCCTTCGAAATGCTGTTCATAGTGATTGTAGCTCACCCACGTTCAATTTTTCTTATTTATTGTTCTCCTGCAGCAAAAATAATATTAACTATCTACAGTATTTGTAATATTAGTTTAAGAGAGTGTAATATGAAGTGGTTTTATTGTCTTTAACAATGTAATATTTGCCTTTGGGCTACATTTAAAGCCACTCTTGTTTACAGCAGACCAAGGTGACTATGAACGACCAGTTTTTCCTTCTGTACGTCTAAAAACTGTATATTGAGCAAGCAATAAAGGAAACAAAAGAAAAATTCGGAGTTGGTATTAAAATCCATGGAGAAGAAATAAAAACTTTAAGGTTCGCCGATTACATTGTAATTCTTTCAGAGACAGCAAAGGACTTGGAAGAGCAGTTGAATGGAATGGACAGTGGCTTGAAAGGAGGATATAAGATGAACATCAACAAAAGCAAAACGAGGATAACGGAATGTAGTCGAGTTAACTCGGGTGATGCTGAGGGAATTAGATTGGGGAATGAGACACTTAAAGTAGTAAATGAGTTTTGCTATTTGGGGAGCAAAATAACTGATGATGGTCGAAGTAGAGAGGATATAAAATGTAGACTGGCAATGGCAAGGAAAGCGTTTCTGAAGAAGAGAAATTTGTTAACATCGACTATAGATTTAAGTGTCAGGAAGTCGTTTCTGATAGTATTTGTATGGAAGTGAAACATGGACGATAAATATTTCGGACAAGAACAGAATAGCTTTCGAAATGTGGTGCTACAGAAGAATGCTGAAGATTAGATGCGTAGATCACATAACTAATGAGGAGGTATTGGTTCAAAATGGTTCAAATGGCTCTGAGCACTATGGGACTTAACATCTGTGGTCATCAGTCCCCTAGGACTTAGAACTACTTAAACCTAACTTACCTAAGGACATCACACACATCCATGCCCGATGCAGAATTCGAACCTGCGACCGTAGCGGTCACGCGGTTCCAGACTGAAGCGCCGAGAACCGCACGGTCACACCGGCCGGCGAGGGGGTATTGAATAGAATTGGGGAGAAGAGGAGTTCGTGGCACAACTTGACTAGAAGAAGGGATCGGTTGTTAGGACATGTTCTGAGGCATCAAGGGATCACCAATTTAGTATTGGAGGGCAGCGCGGAGGGTAAAAATCGTAGAGGGAGACCAAGAGATGAATACACTAAGCAGATTCAGAAGGATGTAGGCTGCAGTACGTATTGGGAGATGAAGAAGCTTGCACAGGATAGAGCTGCATCAAACCAGTCTCAGGACTGAAGGCAACAACAACAACAACAACAACGTCTAAAAATAAAATAAAATTACTAACGCTTTCTCCCTGTACCGTTAGTATTAGCACATTTTTAATTGCTATTCTGTGAACTGAAAGGAAAATATCACAGCACACGCATATTGTGCAAGATTATCAACGGTGAAACAATGTATGGGAACACAACACTCGCGTCTAGACAAGCATTTTTCCATTGCAGCATCCGCGAATGAAATGGAAAATGAGAAAATAACCTTGCCACTAAGTGAGTTCCACCACTGTTGAAGAAAAGTTTAAGGGGCAAATATTAATATAGAGGAATGAGTGCAGTCTCAGCGGTAGCTAGAAATGATTATGGCACTATTTAGAGAAGCAAATACATGTCCCTATGTCGACTGTTTAGGACTAATTAGTTGTAAAATGAAGCAACGTTGAGTTTAACGCCCAATGAACGCAGGGTCATGAGAGACAGAGTACTAGCACTGGTGACAGTGACAGAAACCAGCTGCGATGTTAATGAAGGAACCCACCCAGACTTCGCCTCAAGTGATTTGGGGAAACTACAGAAAACCTTATAGTGACTATCGGACTGAGATTTGAATTCCTCTTCACGATTACAAATAAACTGTCTTTACCTCTCCAACATGTTCTTGGCGAAGATTTTGCGGAAAACATGCAAAATAAACTTGTAAAACAAGTGGTTATTTAACTACAATGAGGCAGTAGAAAGCAGCAGTGAATTGTTTAAACCAAAGGTAAGCAATATCTGATAAAGTGATATACAGTTAAACTGGTCTCGATACTTTAATAGTTCCGACTTTTGGAAGATAGTACATACTATCATAATACAAAAGACACTGAGTCAAAACGATCTGCACAGATCTTATGTCTTCCAGAAACAGAATGAGTGTTGCAAAATTCTGTAAAAAGCAGCACCATTTAAGCATCATGGAACCTGAAATCAATCACTTCAATTTTTTTTCTTTACAGTACGAAACAACGAAATTTACTTTAGTGTAACGAAGGCTCAGTGGCTATGATGGAATGACGAATTTGGAAGAGTTTTCCCGAAAGCGTCCTGCGGTGAAGCGCGGAACGCGAGTGAGAAGGGTATTGTGTCCCCAGGTGTGGCCTAATAACCCAAAATTACCGAAAAGATAGGGAGACCGGCAGATGTCACACAACCGCGCATTATAGCCTCCTTCTCCTATTACCTGGAATTGAGGAAAGGCAGATTACGAGACGCAATTACTGTAATTGCTAGCTCAGCCCCGGACGTAAAATTTTAAACCTCGATGCACGAGTATTCGATTATCACTTCGGGTATAAGGCGTACGTTTCTTCGATGAATCTGGCTCCGTAAGTCAGAAATCGACAGTTGTGCGACGCTGCGAGGGATATTTACAGCAAACCGCCAACATGGAATGCCGGGATAAGCAGATTTATGGCCCGATAGCGGGCGACTCCGAGAATGCATTCGCGTTCTCGGTATCCGCATTAAATGTCAAAGGTGTTGCACGCCTCCTTTCGAACATCATGTTCTATACTAGGAATACATAACAAAAATATTGCAAGCATTTTATTCAGCTGGTACAGGATGTCACTTGCGCATTCTGGTACTATCGTACTACAGTGACGTAGCCGGATGCGTTTTTCACAAAATATAAATGTTTTAATCTGGTAATTGCCAGAAATATCCTTTGTCATGTTACTAATAGCAATAGTTCTTCCCGTACACAGCTAAGATTTGTAGATAAGATTCTGAAATGTTCTTGATGATTTTCGTTAGAAGTGCATTAGACAGTGCTCTAAGGCATATTCCTGCGTCTAAAAGTCTTCGTCTCCTAGTGCTAGGGACATCATCAGAGGCTAACTTGTACATAACTTGCTAACAACGTGAAAAATTAGAGACGGCCTAATTTTAATACATTCAGACTAGACACAGCATTGGCCTAACACATGTTCAACAGCATTCGTTCCTTCATGGCTATTCAATCATGATACAAATCAGTGCCTCTTATCGAAACTGCAATCCGGTACAGTCCAGCGTTATATCTCTCGCGACCCTTGCCTAGCTCTGCTAGAAAATGAAGTGACAAAGTAGTGGGAAGTACTTTTTATTGATCTGAAGTAACTACGAGACAGTGATCTCTAAGTCGTAGTTACCGTAAAACACTTTGAAGTAATAGACCATGGTTCGTTCAAATGGTTCAAATGGCTCTGAGCACTATGGGAATTAACTTCTGAGGTCATCAGTCCCCTAGAACTTAGAACTACTTAAACCTAACTAACCTAAGGACATCACACACATCCATGCCCGAGGCAGGATTCGAACCTGCGACCGTAGCGGTCGCGCGGTTCCAAACTGAAGCGCCTACAACCGCTCGGCCACCCCGGCCGGACCATGGGTCGTAACTGACTGTTTTGTGCGAATTGTAACGGTCCAAGGACCGTGTTTACTAACAGTGATACCTTCCGTAATTTTCTTCTAATTATATTACGCACTGCAGTTTCTCGATATCAACAGTATTTTTTGTCATTATCCCTAGTGACAAGAAGGTTACGTTATACAGTCAGTGCTTATCATGCATGAGTCTTTGCACAAACTGCAAATAAATGTGGCATATCGCGGACATCTTCTACAACCAGAATTGACCGAAAATCTCAATATCGACGCTTGTCGGAAGTCAGAATACAATGTACAGTCATGACCAACTAAATTAGAGACTAAACCCACCAAAAACCTGACGACCGCTTTACGACACAAAATTACGGGATCAACAAAATCCAACGTGTCTACTGCCCAGGTGGCGGAGTCGCGGTTCTAATCCAACTCAGAATGGGCTTCTGTACCCTAGACCTACGTTAGACACAAAGTATCGCGGCTGTCGGTGCAGAATTCAAGTTAGAGCAAAATATTTTGCGTGTCGTTTCGGTTCCATCATTAACTTTCATACTCTCTTAGACATTGGCGTTCGTGTAATTGTACACTACTGGCCGTTAAAATTGCTACACCAAGAAGAAATGCAGATGATAAACCGATATTCATTGGACAAATATTTTATACTAGAACTGACATGTGATTACATTTTCACGCAATTTGGGTGCATAGATCCTGAGATATCAGTACCCAGAACAACCACCTCTGGCCGTAATAACGGCCTTGATACGCCTGGGCATTGAGTCAAACAGAGCTTGGATGGCGTGTACAGGTACAGCTGCCCATGCAGCTTCAATACGATACCACAGTTCATCAAGAGTAGTGACTGGCGTATTGTGACGAACCAGTTGCTCGGCCACCATTGACCAGACGTTTTCAATTGGTGAGAGATCTGGAGAATGTTCTGGCAAGGGCAGCAGTCGAACATTTTCTGTATCCAGAAAGGCCCGTACAGAACCTGCAACATGCGGTCGTGCATCATCCTGCTGAAATGTGAGTTTCGCAGGGATCGAATGTAGGGCAGAGCCACGGGTCGTAACACATCTGAAATGTAACGTCCACTGTTCAAAGAACCGTCAATGCGAACAAGAGGTGACCGAGACATGTAACCAATGGCACCCCATACCATCACGCCGGGTCATACGCCAGTATGGCGATGACGAATACACGCTTCCAATGTGCGTTCACCGCGATGTCACCAAACACGGATGAGACCATCATGATGCTATAAACAGAACCTGGATTCATCGGAAAAAATCACGTTTTGCCATTCGTGCACCCAGGTTCGTCGTTGAGTTCACCATCGCAAGCGCTCCTGTCTGTGATGCAGCGTCAAGGGTAACCGCAGCCAAGGTCTCTGAGCTGATAGTCCATGCTGCTGCAAACGTCGTCGAACTGTTGTCTTGCAAACGTCCCCATCTGTTGACTCAGGGACCGAGACGTGGCTGCACGATCCGTTACAAAAAGAAAAAAAAAAGTTCAAATGTGAGTGAAATCTTATGGGACTTAACTGCTAAGGGCATCAGTCTCTAAGCTTACACACTACTTAACCTCAATTATCTTAAGGACAAACACACACACCCATGCCCGAAGGAGGACTCGAACCTCCGCTAAGTCCACGACTGCAGCGCCTAAGACCGCTCGGCTAATCCCGCGCGGCGATCCGTTACAGCCATGCAGACAAGATGCATGTCATCTCGACTGCTAATTATACGAGGCCGTTGGGATCCAGCACGGCGTTCCTTATTACCCTCCTGAACCCACCGATTCCATATTCTGCTAACAGTCATTGGATCTCGATCAAAGCGAGCAGCAGTGTCGCGATACGATAAACCGCAATCACGATAGGCTAAAATCCGACCTTTATCAAAGTCGGAAACGTGATGGTATGCATTTCTTCTCCTTACACGAGGCATCACAACAACGTTTCACAAGGTGACGCCGGTCAACTGCTGTTTGTTTTTTCGAAATCGGTTGGAAACTTTCCTCATGTCCGCATGTTGTAGATGTCGCCACCGGCGCCAACCTTGTGTGAATGTTCTGAAAAGCTAATCATTTGCATATCACTGCGTCTTCTTCCTGTCGGTTAAATTTCGCGTCTGTAGCACGTCATCTTCGTGGTGTAGCAATTTTAATGGCCAGTAGAGTACTTTTCGTCGTTGTGCAAAACTGCTAAAAATCATCATTCTTCCTAAACCCAACAAAAACGAAATCGTCACTGACAATTACAGACCTCTCTCTCTTTTTACAGGCCTTAGTAAAATTCTAGAGCTAATAAGCCTCACTCCCTTCTGCCATTTCCTCAGAGAGAACAACATTATTACGTCCGATTAGTTTCGTTTCACGCTGAGTGTTCCAAACAGCATTCCTGGATGTAGAAAAGCCACTTGACAGCGTTTGGTACGATGGACATAGTGACAGACTTTACCTAATTTCCCAGAACACATAAACTGGATTATGTATTCCTTTCATGCAAAAAGACAGTAACCGAAGACTTACTGAGGCAGCATTACCACGAGATTCGGTTTTAGGCCGTTTCCTGTACACTGCCTACATAGACGATACTCCTAAACAGGTCGGTGGTGACATGACCCTGCCGACGACACAGCAATATACGAGAGTTTTCACAACCTTCTTTTCATACATCGCAAGTTGCTGCAGCATCTGGACAAAACAGCACTGTGGTGAGACATTTGGAAGCTATCTATTCCACGACCAAGATCAAAAGTCCCAGACTGTCAATACCCGATTAGCGACCGGCATGTACCTGGGCTTGGTTCGGTAGCATATTTAATGCCGGGTATTGACCGACATCTCTCCAGGAATAAACACATCACAAAAGCTGCAAACAAACGTTGTGCCCTCTCCTGAAAGGTGAAGGATTAACAGTGGCATATAAACTCCTTCTCTGGCACCAGTTTATAGTCTCCTCGCAGTCGTCCTATGTGGCTAAGAAATATTGTCTAAGTAGGCAGACACCACCTTCAGACGCCTCCAAACCCTCCAAAACAAAGTTTGTTGGGATAGATCAGATGTTGGCAGATACATTTTAACACCCACATTATAGATCTTTTAGGACTTCCCTCTATTTACACCCTTATCCAAAATAAATTAATAAAATTCTGTTAACAAACTCAAACGTCGACTCACATTCTCATTCAAAACTGAGACAACAATCCCACTTGACTCTTAACATAAACGCCCAAAACTTGTTCTAAACCGCCACTGTAGAGATTGGAACCATACACAATCATTGAACCCAAACAGTTACAGAAAACTCAGTCCCTAATCTTTCATTTTCTCTTACACACCAGCGCATTCTGAAGTCAGACGAGAACAGCCCAGAGGCGCTTCAAAACACGGTCCCCACACACAGTCTCGACGACATCTCACGCGATGGCGTCTTAGGTATGTTCAGTACAGTTGAGGTCGGATGATGTGGGAGGCCACGCAAACATCTTCGTGTCCCCAGAGTGCTTCAAAAACCATTTTGACCCATATGACTTCTCGGATTTCTCGTCGGATCATATTGTCCAAATCGCACAGTTCTTCCATACAACTGTTCGACATCTGAAGGTGGGGGCAGCTGCTGTTGCCACTGCTACAGGGCGTGATCGATGATACGCGCTCGGGGGAGTTGAAATTTATCTCGTGGTGGCCAACTATTTTCTGAAAAACTTTGAGGAATAAGCACTACAGTCGGAACGCCGCAACCTTTCTACTTCTGGCGGTATGTAGACGATTAATTTGTGGTGTGGCCCACGGAATAGGCTCATGTTTCAGCAGCATTTGAATTCGATCCGGCCGAATATACAGTTCACCACAGAAGTGGAAAAAGATGGCATCTAACAGTTCCTGGATGTCTTGGTTAAAAGAAAAGTTGACGGTACACTGGGACATCGTGTCTACCGCAAAGCAACTCACACAGAGTTATACACTCCTGGAAATTGAAATAAGAACACCGTGAATTCATTGTCCCAGGAAGGGGAAACTTTATTGACACATTCCTGGGGTCAGACACATCACATGATCACACTGACAGAACCACAGGCACATAGACACAGACAACAGAGCATGCACAATGTCGGCACTAGTACAGTGTATATCCACCTTTCGCAGCAATGCAGGCTGCTATTCTCCCAGGGAGACGATCGTAGAGATGCTGGATGTAGTCCCGTGGAACGGCTTGCCATGCCATTTCCACCTGGCGCCTCAGTTGGACCAGCGTTCGTGCTGGACGTGCAGACCGCGTGAGACGACGCTTCATCCATTCCCAAACGTGCTCAATGGGGGACAGATCCGGAGATCTTGCTGGCCAGGGTAGTTGACTTACACCTTCTAGAGCACGTTGGGTGGCACGGGATACATGCGGACGTGCATTGTCCTGTTGGAACAGCAAGTTCCCTTGCCGGTCTAGGAATGGTAGAACGATGGGTTCGATGACGGTTTGGACGTACCGTGCACTATTCAGTGTCCCCTCGACGATCACCAGTGGTGTACGGCCAGTGTAGGAGATCGCTCCCCACACCATGATGCCGGGTGTTGGCCCTGTGTGCCTCGGTCGTATGCAGTCCTGGTTGTGGCGCTCACCTGCACGGCGCCAAACACGCATACGACCATCATTGGCACCAAGGCAGAAGCGACTCTCATCGCTGAAGACGACACGTCTCCATTCGTCCCTCCATTCATGCCTGTCGCGACACCACTGGAGGCGGGCTGCACGATGTTGGGGCGTGAGCGGAAGACGGCCTAACGGTGTGCGGGACCGTAGCCCAGCTTCATGGAGACGGTTGCGAATGGTCCTCGCCGATACCCCAGGAGCAACAGTGTCCCTAATTTGCTGGGAAGTGGCGGTGCGGTCCCCTACGGCACTGCGTAGGATCCTACGGTCTTGGCGTGCATCCGTGCGTCGCTGCGGTCCGGTCCCAGGTCGACGGGCACGTGCACCTTCCGCCGACCACTGGCGACAACATCGATGTACTGTGGAGACCTCACGCCCCACGTGTTGAGCAATTCGGCGGTACGTCCACTCGGCCTCCCGCATGCCCACTATACGCCCTCGCTCAAAGTCCGTCAACTGCACATACGGTTCACGTCCACGCTGTCGCGGCATGCTACCAGTATTAAAGACTGCGATGGAGCTCCGTATGCCACGGCAAACTGGCTGACACTGACGACGGCGGTGCACAAATGCTGCGCAGCTAGCGCCATTCGACGGCCAACACCGCGGTTCCTGGTGTGTCCGCTGTGCCGTGCGTGTGATCATTGCTTGTACAGCCCTCTCGTAGTGTCAGGAGCAGGTATGGTGGGTCTGACACACCGGTGTCAATGTGTTCTTTTTTCCATTTCCAGGAGTGTATTTACACACCACCAGCTGTCATCGTCCTGCACAATGCGGTAATGTCTTACGCTCTTTGGTACACAGAGTACCAGCCATCTGCCTGGTGAGATAAATACCTAAGAATGGTGTTCAAACGGAACGGCTATTCTGATAAACAGATACACCATGCCTTCCGTTCTAAACAAGTTCAAAGCAGGGACATAAATGAAGATGTAAAGCGACGTTCTTGCCGTATTTTGGCGACATGTCTTCAAGTATAGAAAGAATCCTCAAGTGACGTGAAATCAAGTACATGTTTCAGCCACAAACAAATTTGTGGTATATTTTCTGACCGATCAAAGACGATCTTGGCCTTGGGAAATGTGGCGTATATAAGACCCATACCGATGTGGGAAATCTTATATTGGATAGACATGTCGAACTGTGCAAGAACGTTGTGCTGAACACCGTCGTCATACACGCTTGGGCCAACCTGATAAATCAGCGGTAGCAGAGTACTGCGTGGACATGGAGCATTGCATATTTTACGAAAAGAGCGAAGTTTTATTCTCAGCGTCATCATTGTAGGACACTGTTTTCAAGGAGGTCATACATATCCGTACGGTGGACAATCTTGTCAACGGGAATGCAGGTTTTCAGTTAAACGCTTCATGAAATCCAGCACTGGTTACCATTAAATCAAAACAGAAGAAACAAGAACTTCGGATTCATGACTCAACGGAGCGCACTGCTGAGATTTAATTCAGCTTTTAATCACAGGAGCGTCTGGCAGCACTGTCATTGCCCACAGCGCACGTGCAAAAGGCCTTTGTACGGTTACCGGCAGGGGCACTTTGAGCACCGCTTTCCTCCAACTGTGAGTGTCTTCCGCGAACGCAAACACTATCGCTCATTAATTTCGATACACCCTGGTATTTCAGATTTACAACACTAATCAAACGTTATTTCTCACAAAATATAATTATATGAACTTCCACATATATAATACAATCACATTCATTACATTTTACTTTCATCAAAGTATCCTCCTTTGGATTTAATGACTGCCTCACAAACTCGAGGCATGCGGTCAGTCAGGTTTGGTAGGTATCGTGAATCTATACGATTCCGCACATCCTTAACAATATTCGAGAGATGTTCCATGCTGGATATATTAACTTCTCTGTTACGTCTGTCCACTTCATCCCAAACCATTTCAATTGGATTACAATCGGGGCTTTGGGACGGCCATACCATATCATTCAGTACTTTCTGCTTTTCCTTTGATGCAATGTAGTTCGTACAGTATGCCGACCGATCTTTTGGGTCATTATCCTGCTGTAAGGTAAACCCTTTCCCTGTTAAACGCAATCCTCTTCGTGTTGCAATGCATGATACTGAAGTATGCCATGCTACTGATTATGATCCATACATCCTTTTATTTTCACAATGTCGCCAACTCTATCTCCGGTAAAACATCCCCAAATCATAACAGAACCTCCACCGTGTTTAACTGTAGGTAGAACACACTGCTGGGCTACCCTACATATCGGCTAACAAATTTTCTCCTTCTGGTTCAAAAAATGTCGAACTTCGATTCATCGGTGAATTACACATTCGTCCACTCTTCCGATGTCCAATTACGATGTCTTCTAGCCCATTTAAGTCTCTGCTGTTTATTTATGTGCCTTAGAAGGAGTTTTCTTGTTGTGACACATCCTTTCAAGCCGGCTACAGTCAGTATCCTTTTTACTGTTGCAACAGATGTTGTTGTAATGTTCCTATCTACCGATTCTGCACGAATTTGGCTCGCTGGTTTGAATCTATTTCTGTTACTGGTAATTCTGATATATTTATCATCACTTTTAGTTGTTTTACGAGATCGTCCTGCCGGCCAGAGTGGCCGAGCGGTTCTAGGCGCTACAGTCTGGAACCGCACGACCGCTACGGTCGCAGGTTCGAATCCTGCCTCGGGCATGGATGTGTGTGATGTCCTTAGGTTAGATAGGTTTAAGTAGTTCTAGGTGACTGATGACCTCCGATGTTAAGTCCCATAGTGCTCAGAGCCATTTGAACCATTTGAAGATCGTCCTGGTCGTGGTCTGTCCTTACTGCTACCTGTTGTCTTCTAGCGGTGAAGGGTGTATTGCACTCCCCCTATAGACACACTACATTGTTTCGCAATGTGGCGAATAGATAAACCTGCTTGGCTAAGTGCTACAATTGTAGCACGTTTATCTATGGATATCTCCACTAATGGAGCTGTACTAGCGACGTGCATACTTCAATGTCACTACGGAACTGACGTGCAGGAACCACACGTTATGTATCATAGCAATGCTTGCCGTTCACTGCGGACATCACAACACTACGGGGAACAACACAGGTGCAGCAAGTGCGGCGTCCGTCGGCAAATAGGTAACCAAACATATCAGATAGGTACATAACGTTTGTTCAAAAATGGTTCAAATGGCTCTGAGCACTACGGGACTTAACTGCTGTGGTCATCAGTCCCCTAGAACTTAGAACTACTTTAACCTAACTAACCTAAGGACATCACACACATCCATGCCCGAGGCAGGATTCGAACCTGCGACCGTAGCGGTCACGCAGCTCCAGACTGTAGCGCCTAGAACCGCACGGCCACTCCGGCCGGCATAACGTTTGTCTACACAACATCGTTTGTTGGATACTATTGTATCTCGAAGACCACAAACGTAAATCGTGACATGTGTACAGCTGTTGTGCTATTCCCTTGCTTCCTCAACTGTACCCACGGTATTTGACATTATCTACCGAGAACTAGATGTCGTTTAGTGGGTGTATTGAAATTAATGAGCGGTAGTGTATTTCCTGATCCTGGCTTGATACATTTCATCGCCGCAGCCCAACTATCGCCAATCCTCATGTTATAACAATGACAACAACAGCTATCACCACCTGAAGATGTCGAACAGTTACATTGACGAAAAACTTGCACAATATGATGCGACGACAAAACCGAGAAGACTGACACAATTCAGGTGCTATGGAGTGCCGTACTATCTTGCTGAAGTCACAGATCGAATGCAGGGTGCTGCAGACGAACAAATCGATGCACATAATCGGACAGTATATTCGCGTATCGCGCCCCTTTGAGGGACGTTGGCAGACGTGTCAGAAGCGCTATTTGAACCTATCTTAAACATCCTCCACATCAGAATACCTCCAACAAACACCTGGAGTACGCATCTACTCAAGTGGCTTCCGACGTGCCCGTATCCTTTCATTAGCGTGTGCCAACATGTATCGCCACTCATCAGACCAGGTGCCCTCTTTCAATTGACGGTTCTCATGCTAATTTCTTTGCTCTCTGACTAGCGGTGAACAAGTATGCAACAATGCCTTCTGCACCCCAGAGCGGTTCTTCTGGGTGGTATGTATGCTCACTAACTGTTATTCAGCACTGATGAGGTATCCACTGCACTGTGGCCGGTTTGTACGGTGTAACAATCAACAAGAAACGTCAATGACCACGGTCCTTATCGCTCTATTGTCAACGGAATTTGAGTCCGGCTGCGTTGGCTACCGCTAATCGAGATGCTCGTGATACGACCTTGACACTGTAGCTGCACAGTCAAGTTACTGCAAGGTCTCGGAGATGGTGGTTCCATGCGTCGGGAAAGTGCGGTCTGGCTTTGAACAAACTCACTAATATATCAAATCTTCTCCTCTCTATGCTCAGCTGTCCTGCTCACTGCCAGAACAAGATCTGACAAGATTTGGCGTCATCTCAGGCACGTGACACGCGCTAGTATCCCATTGGCCGTTGTTACTGTAACTAAATAGATAGTTTTCTCTCTCTCCCTCTCCCCCTCTGAGCATATTTCGGCCTTTCACGCTTTCAGCCAAATGTTTAATAGGTTGGGTGAATGGCAGACCCTGCATGGCATTCTTGAGGCATGGAAAGAATATCTTGGGAACGCTGATGCTAGACGGATATTTGCTAGCCACCGTCAAAACAATAGATTTAAAGTCGACGAATAGTTGACAAACTGCTAGATCTACATTACCTAAGAGGGTGGGCTTCACAGACTAGGTTCTTCTGTAAGGCTGAGAAGGTGGTTTTCTGTGGCGCATCTTACAGCCAAGTACACTTCTAGGGAAACTGCAAGTGGGGTTGGGTTGTTTCGGGAAGAGACCAAACAGTGAGGTCACCAGTCTCATTGGTTTAGGGAAGGATCGGGAAGTAAGTCCGCTGTGCCCTTTCAAAGGTACCATCCCGGCATTTACCTGAAGCGATTTAGGGAAATCACAACTGCAAGTGTTTTAGAACGCACAATTTAGTGGACGCTGTTGGAAATGGGCTTTCGTAGCAATGCATCTGAACGCATGATGTTAACATTACGATAGGTGTCATTTACAGTTACAATGGCTACACGAAAATCGCGACTAGGCGTTGGAACAAAGACATCTAATCACCTGGTCAGATGAATCAAGACTTCTTCACGTGAGCCGTATGTTAGTACAAGAAAGGGAAGAAGATTAGCGTTTAACATCTGATCGACTTCGAGGTCGTTAGAGAGGAAGCATAAACTGAAATTGTTTGGAGGATGGGGAAGGAAATCATCCATATCCTCTCATAGGAACCATCCAGCATTTGACTAGAGCAGTATAGGGAAGCCATGGAAAACTCAAACATGAATGGTTGGCTGTTGTCCTCCCGTATGTAAGTCCAGTGTGCTAACCACTGCCCACCTCGCCCGCTGTCAGCCTTAGTGTCTGCATGCACTGTCTTCCAAGACAACACTTGATCTCCACAACAAAGGAAAGATGTCTGCATGACAGTTATGACGAGCTCACTGGACAAACTATTTTCCACCCCAGTAGATATCATGCTAGTGCCATGTAACACCGCCTCTGGACTTCATAATAGCCTCATTTCCCCTATGAAATGAATGAGTTCATATGTTTTTCTGGTATACCATATACAGCTGAAGCCACGTATTAATAATACTATCCCGCAGAGCTACCAGATTTCGCGGATGTCAGTTGCTACGTTTCACACACTGTTTCAAATAGTCCCAACCAGTTTCTATGAGATTAAGATAGGGCGGCGGTGCGGGCCAGTCCAGGTACGATACGGTGCCTGAGTGTTCGTCACACTACGAACGTGTGCGTGCAGCCCTGTCAACGCAGTA
Source organism: Schistocerca nitens (assembly GCF_023898315.1). Lineage (NCBI taxonomy): Eukaryota > Metazoa > Arthropoda > Insecta > Orthoptera > Acrididae > Schistocerca > Schistocerca nitens. Next base: position 857,192,131 of record NC_064616.1, on the reverse strand, counting down.
AATGCTGTCTTGGATGACGGGAGTGTTCACAGTACACACATAGTATGTAGAAGAATGGGGAGTACTTTGTCACCCAGACTTTCTTTGTCCATGTTAAGGAAACCCTAATGTATCAGCCCAAGTCACGATACGAACAACATTCCCAAACTACACTACTGGCCATTGAAATTGCTACACCACGAAGATGACGTGCTACAGACGCGAAATTTAACCGACAGGAAGAAGATGCTGTTATATGCAAATGATGAGCTTTTCAGAGCATTCACACAAGGTTGGCGCCGGTGGCGACACCTACAACGTGCTGACATGAGGAAAGTTTCCAACCGATTTCTCATACATGAACAGCTGTTGACCTGCGTTGCCTGGTAAAACGTTGTTGTGATGCCTCGTGTAAGGAGGAGAAATGCGTACCATCACGTTTCCGACTTTGATAAAGGTCGGATTGTAGCCTATCGCGATTATGGTTTATCGTATCACGACACTGCTGCTCGTGCTGGTCGAGATCCAATGATTGTTAGCAGAATATGGAATCGGTGGGTTCAGGAAGGTAATACGCAACGCCGCGCTGGATTCTAACGGCCTCGTATCACTAGCAGTCGAGATGACAGGCATCTTATCCGCATGGCTGTAACGGATTGTGCAGCCACGTCTCGATCCCTCAGTCAACAGATGGCGACGTTTGCAAGACAACAACCATCTGCAAGAACAGTTCGACGACGTTTGCAGCAGCATGGACTAGCAGCTCGGAGACCATGGCTGCGGTTACCCTTGACGCTGCATCACAGAGAAATGCGCTGGTGTACTCAACGACGAACCTGGGTGCACGAATGGCAAAACGTCATTTTTTCGGGTGAATCCAGGTTCCGTCGCATCCGTGTTTGGCGACATCGCGGTGAACGCACATTGGAAGCGTGTATTCGTCATCGCCATACTGGCGTATCACCCGGCTTGATGATATGGGGTGCCACTGGTTACACGTGTCGGTCACCTCTTGTTCGCATTGACGGTACTTTGAACGGTGGACGTTACATTTCAGATGTGTTACGACCCGTGGCTATACCCTTCATTCGATCCCTGCGAAACCCTACATTTCAGCAGTATAATGCACGACCGCATGTTGCAGGTCCTGTACGGGCCTTTCTGGATACAGAAATTATTCGACTGCTGCCGTGGCCAGCACATTCTCCAGATCTCTCACCAATTGAAAACGTCTGTTCAATGGTGGCCGAGCAACTGGCTCGTCACAATACGCCAGTCACTACTCTTGATGAACTGTGGTATCGTGTTGAAACTGCATGGGCAGCTGTATCTGTACACACCATCCAAGCTCTGTCTGACTCAATGCCCAGGCGTATCAAGGCCGTTATTACGGCCAGAGGTGGTTGTTCTGGGTACTGATTTCTCAGGATCTATGCACCCAAATTGCATGAAAATGTAATCACATGTCAGTTCTAGTATAATATATTTGTCCCATGAATACCCGTTTATCATCTGCATTTCTTCTTGGTGTAGCAATTTGAATGGCCAGTAGTGTATTATAGAAACACCTCCGACCTGAACGGTAACATCCACAAACTACGGCATAAACACCTCACGGAACCGTCGGTACACTCTAAGTCTTGCATTATTTGAGAAAAAAGCCATAATCACGATACGTCGTACCAAACAACCTGTCTCCAGTCACCTGCCGTCCAGTTTGTGTATTGTTTGACCCACTGAGGCCGGCCGGTGTCGCCGTGCGGTTCTAGGCGCTTCAGTTCGAGTCCTGCCTCTGGCATGGATGTGTGTGATGTTCTTAGGTTAGTTAGGTTTAAGTAGTTCTAAGTTCTAGGGGACTGATGACCACAGATGTTAAGTCCCATAGTGCTCAGAGCCATTCGATCCTTTTTGATCCACTGAGACGTGCATTTTTATGCGGCATCGTTACCTATGGCCTTTTCGGAGGTATCAGTCACCAAACGCTCATTCGGTGCAGTTCAAATATCGTGCAGAAACTGGTTTAGATGGACCAGCATTCAGCAGTAATTCCTGTCGAAGTTGAAACCGATTGTCATCGACAGGGCGTGACACCCGCCTCTGGTCCCTGTTGATTTGCATCTTTTTAAGACTACCGATCTTCCGCCATGTTACATTTCTGCGGGTGGCACAACATTAGTTGTAGACCGTTACGACAATCCGCATTGATACATCACCAAAGTGGCTCTGAGCACTGTGGGACTTAACATCTGAGGTCATCAGTCCCCTAGAACTTAGAACTACGTAAACCTAACTAACCTGAGGACAGCACACACATCGATGCCCGAGGCAGGATTCGAACCTGCGATCGTAGCGGTCGCGCGGTTCCAGACTGAAGATCCTAGAACCGGCCGGCCACCAACGTGGGATCATTGGCATGCCGAATTACTATAACTTATTTCTCTAGTTTGATCAGTCTTACTGCGCTAATGCTGTACGACGTACTAGTACATAAACCGTCATGATTTACGTCAGCAGTTGAGGGTCACATGGCAGCCTGATACCAGCTGTACACCACTCACAGCGCTGGAAATTGATCAGTCAGTGTGATCTTTTAAGGGGCTGACTAATACACTATCTGATGAAAAGTATCCAAACACCCCTATGTAACCGGCCGAAGTGGCCGTGCGGTTAAAGGCGCTGCAGTCTGGAACCGCAAGACCGCTACGGTCGCAGGTTCGAATCCTGCCTCGGGCATGGATGTTTGTGATGTCCTTAGGTTAGTTAGGTTTAACTAGTTCTAAGTTCTAGGGGACTAATGACCTCAGCAGTTGAGTCCCATAGTGCTCAGAGCCATTTTTGAACCCCTATGTAATGCGGAACTGACCATTAGATGTCACGAGAGGTGGATCCGCAAGCATAAAACGAGGCGGCGGGTATTGTGTTGTCAGCAGAGAAGCAGTAACACCAGAATGGGTCAGCCAGCAGATCTCATGTCTTCGAACGTGGGCCGGCCGGTGTGGCCGAGCGGTTCTAGGCGCTTCAGTCTGGAACCGCGCGACCGCCACGGTCGCAGGTTCGAATCCTGAGTCGCGCATGGATGTGTGTGATGTCCTTAGGTTAGTTAGGTTTAAGTAGTTCTAAGTTCTAGGGGACTGATGACCTCCGATGTTAAGTCCCATAGTGCTCAGAGCCATTTGAACCATTTCGAACGTGGGCTAGTCACTGGGTGACACCTAAATAACAGATTCGTTAGGGACATTTCAGCGCTTATAAAGCTGCCCAAGTGATCTATTTGTAAAGTGTGAACGCGAAGGAACAACTAGATCTAAACCTGTCGTGTAACCATCCACCACAGGTCGTGCATTATGAACAGATGCTCGATCGTGTTGAAAGATGCAATCGCCATCCTCGAATTGCTCTTTAACAGCGGGAAGCAAGAAGGTGCTTACCACATCAATGTAGGCCTGTGCTGTGATAGTACCACACAAAACAACAAGGGGTGAAAGCCCCCTCCATGAAACACACGACCACGCCATAACACCACCGCCTCCGAATTTTACTTTTGACACGATACACGCTGGTAGATGACGTTCACCGGGCATTCGCTATACCCACACCCTGCCATCGGATCGCCACATTGTGAACCGTGATTCGTCACTCCACACAACGTTTCTCCAATGTTTAATCGTCCAATGTTTATCCTTCTTACACCAAGGAAGGTCTCGTTTGGCATTTATCGGCGTGATGTGTGGCTTATGAGTAGCCGCTCGACCATGAGATCCACGTTTTCTCACCTCCCGCCTAACTGTCATAGAACTTGCAGTGGATCCTGATGCAGTTTGTAATTCCTGTGTGAGGATCTGGATAGATGTCAGCCTATTACAAATTACGACCCTCTTCAACTATCGACAGTCTCTTTCAGTCAACAGACGACGTGTCTCTTCACGTTTCCACTTCACTATCACATCTGAAACAGTGGACTTTGGCATGTTTAGGAGTGTGGAAATCTCGCGTACAGACGTATGACACATGTGACACCTGATCACCTGACCACGTTCGAAGCCCGTGAGTTCCACGGAGCGCCCCATTCTTATCTCTCTCGGTGTCTAATGACTACTGAGGTCGTTAATACGGAGTACCTGGCAGCAGATGGTAGCACAGTGCACCTAATATGAAAAATGTATGTTTTTGGGGGTGTCCGGATACTTTTGATCACATAGTGTATGTACCGACGGACAGAGACCGTCAAGCAATGTGGAGGGCAGTTGTATAAAATCGCATGCATTTAGCGGAAGCAATCGCTTGTGAGTTCCAAAGTGCTGTCAGCTAGTACAGAGTGAGAATTATTGAACTCAAAGGAAAAAGCGCAAATTAGTTACAAAATATGGCGTGCACACACTTTATTGAACATGTGAACATCATTACAGGTATTCGGATTTAGGTTACAACATGTTCGATATGCCTGCCATCATTGGCGATGATGTGGCGCAGACGAATAGCAAAATTCTGCACACCCGCTGACGTGTCGGGACATCAATGATGTCAGTGACCTCCTGAATGGCTGTTTTCAGCTCAGAAAAGGTTTTTGGACTTATTTCTGTACACCTTGTATTCAATATAGCCCTCTAAATAGGAATCGCATGTGTTCAGATCCGGGGAATATGGCGGCCAATCGAGACCCATGCCAGTGGCCTCTGGGTACCCAGAGCCAGAATGCCGTCCCCGTCGGACACTCTCTTGCTTCGATGGGGTCGAGCTCCTTCTTGCACGGACCACATCTTGTGGAAATCAGGATCACTTTGGAAAATGGGGATGAAATCATCTTCCGAAACCTTCACGTACCGTTCGGTAGTCACTGTGCCGTCAAGGAATATCGCACCGATTATTCTGTGACTAGACATTGCACGCCACCGAATCATCTGTTGAGGGTGAAGAGACTTCTCCATCGCGAAATGCGGATTCTCAGTCCCCAAATGCGCCAATTTTGTTTATTGACGAACCCATCCAAGTGAAAGTGGGCTTCGTCGCTAAACCAAACCATACAATTCCCATCGTGCCCCGCGGGCCACCGTGCAGTTTGAAAATCCTAATGCAAACCGATCAGAAGTTGTGACAATTTTGTTTCATATACACTCCTGGAAATTGAAATAAGAACACCGTGAATTCATTGTCCCAGGAAGGGGAAACTTTATTGACACATTCCTGGGGTCAGATACATCACATGATCACACTGACAGAACCACAGGCACATAGACACAGGCAACAGAGCATGCACAATGTCGGCACTAGTACAGTGTATATCCACCTTTCGCAGCAATGCAGGCTGCTATTCTCCCATGGAGACGATCGTAGAGATGCTGGATGTAGTCCTGTGGAACGGCTTGCCATGCAATTTCCACCTGGCGCCTCAGTTGGACCAGCGTTCGTGCTGGACGTGCAGACCGCGTGAGACGACGCTTCATCCAGTCCCAAACATGCTCAATGGGGGACAGATCCGGACATCTTGCTGGCCAGGGTAGTTGACTTACACCTTCTAGAGCACGTTGGGTGGCACGGGATACATGCGGACGTGCATTGTCCTGTTGGAACAGCAAGTTCCCTTGCCGGTCTAAGAATGGTAGAACGATGGGTTCGATGACGGTTTGGATGTACCGTGCACTATTCAGTGTCCCCTCGACGATCACCAGTGGTGTACGGCCAGTGTAGGAGATCGCTCCCCACACCATGATGCCGGGTGTTGGCCATGTGTGCCTCGGTCGTATGCAGTCCTGATTGTGGCGCTCACCTGCACGGCGCCAAACACGCATACGACCATCATTGGCACCAAGGCAGAAGCGACTCTCATCGCTGAAGACGACACGTCTCCATTCGTCCCTCCATTCACGCCTGTCGCGACACCACTGGAGGCGGGCTGCACGATGTTGGGGCGTGAGCGGAAGACGGCCTAACGGTGTGCGGGACCGTAGCCCAGCTTCATGGAGACGGTTGCGAATGGTCCTCGCCGATACCCCAGGAGCAACAGTGTCCCTAATTTGCTGGGAAGTGGCGGTGCGGTCCCCTACGGCACTGCGTAGGATCCTACGGTCTTGGCGTGCATCCGTGCGTCGCTGCGGTCCGGTCCCAGGTCGACGGGCACGTGCACCTTCCGCCGACCACTGGCGACAACATCGATGTACTGTGGAGACCTCACGCCCCACGTGTTGAGCAATTCGGTGGTACGTCCACCCGGCCTCCCGCATGCCCACTATACGCCCTCGCTCAAAGTCCGTCAACTGCACATACGGTTCACGTCCACGCTGTCGCGGCATGCTACCAGTGTTAAAGACTGCGATGGAGCTCCGTATGCCACGGCAAACTGGCTGACACTGACGGCGGCGGTGCACAAATGCTGCGCAGCTAGCGCCATTCGACGGCCAACACCGCGGTTCCTGGTGTGTCCGCTGTGCCGTGCGTGTGACCATTGCTTGTACAGCCCTCTCTCAGTGTCCGGAGCAAGTATGGTGGGTCTGACACACCGGTGTCAATGTGTTCTTTTTTCCATTTCCAGGAGTGTAGTTCAATAAATGTGACCCTGTACAGTGACTGTGCGTCGGGAGTTAAAAATAAGGTGTTAAAATGATCCAGCCGCTCCTCATAAACCGCACATTTCTGTTAGCCAGTGCTAAGTGACGCTTGAGGCGATGTAAATAGTGATGCCGCTGGACAGTGGATGACTGGAAGTGAATGATTTCGGTTGATGCATCACGCTATGTCCTGTGGCAATCCGACGAAGAGTTTGGGTTAGGCGAATGTCTGGAGAACGATACGTGCCATCATGTGCCAACAGTGAAGTACAGAGAAGGTAGTGTTACGGTATGGGGCGCTTTTGCTGGTTAGGGTATGGTGCTCTTATTACACTTAAGGAAACGCCAAATGTGGACAGATACGAACATATTTTATAGCACTATGTACTGCGTGCAGTGTAGGAACACTTTTGAAAAGATGGTTGTTCGTATCAGCATCCTGTCATAGGGAAGCGTCTGTGAAGCAATGCTTTGTGAACAATAGTTTTCCTGAAATGGACTGGCTTGCCTAGAACCCACTTAAAATCTCGACTGGATTTAATTCGAAGTGAATGTTTAATACCACAGTAACTCAAAACCTACGTAATATGAGACTGAGCCCGTGAATATAGCGTGTAGTTAAAGCTCGCCGTTCATAGTTTTAATCGTATATCGGTCCTCAGTTTCAAATAAACTGATGAAATCCTTACAGCTCCTGAACTGTTACTTGCAAACGCATAAAAATTCTAGCTCTGTGGTCATTTTTGAATTCAAAATACAAAGCTTTAATAAAAATAATCGGTCATCATAGAACGTGATTTCAATAATAGACTTCCTGGCTTCGCTACAAGGCTGCAGTCTCCTGAGGCGTGTCTTATTATGCATCATCTACAGCTGGCGTAAAACAAACGCCCAGCTGCTGAGTTAAGGACGCCATCACAGACATGTATGTTATCTACTATTGAACTTGCCAAGGCCGAGCTTTCTCTCCAGCCACAAGCTGCACTCAAGTCTGGAGATATGAGGATAATATTTTTTTCAGATGCGTTTGTGTGTGTGTGCGATCATTCGGATAATTTTGAACATGAAGCCAGTTTATGCAATTCAAGTCGTTCAGATACTTTTGAACACGGCACCAAAGGTCTTAAAATACTTTTGAACATAGCACAGTTTTATACAATTCAAGGTGAAGCTGATGTATTTAATAAATATTACACCCTGTACATGGGTTTGATAAAAGACTGACATTGTTCATACACTTTTGAACATGATCCAAAATTCAAATTATTTGCATTATTTTGAACTTGGCGCCGATTTAAGTATAGTTCAGGTCGTTTGGATACTTTTTCATGGGAACAAACAGCTTTTATCAACACAGAAAACTACTTAACACAAGTGTGTCAGAAACGAATATCATAAAGCGCCATAAAATATTAAAGGAAAAATTCTTTAAGATCAAAAAATTCGATAGAAATGAGCGTTCTCAAACGCCAAACAATATTATTCCCGACAAAACAATCTGAAACTCGATTTACTGTATCAGCAGTAAAACAAATGAAGCAAAGGATATCTACAGTATCGTAAACTGTCGCCCATACAATGAACTAGTTCTGCAACTGTAATTTCCAGCAGTGCAAAAAATGAAACATATTTCGCCTGAGTATTGAACTGACAAGCTCTTCGAAAATAATATCCACAAATATAATATAGCCCTACTGAAATGACATAGCCCCATGCTGGGCGCCGAAGTATACCGGCCTGTTAGTTCAATGTCGATACCTACACTACTGGCCATTAAAATTGCTACTCCAAGAAGAAATACAGATGATAAACGGGTATTCATTGGACAAATATATTATACTAGAACTGGCATCTGATTACATTTTCACGCAATTTGGGTGCATAGATACTGAGAAATCAGTACCCAGAACAACCACCTCTGGCCGTAATAACAGCCTAGATACGCCTGGGCATTGAGTCAAACATAGTTTGGACGGCGTGTACAGGAACAGCTACCCATGCAGCTTCAACACGATACCACAGTTCATCAAAAGTAGTGACTGGCGTATTGTGAGGAGCCAGTTGCTCGGCCACCATTTACCAGACGTTTTCAATTGGTGAGAGATCTGGAGAATGTGCTGGCCAGGGCAGCAGTCGAACATTTTCTGTATCCAGAAAGGCCCGTACAGGACCTGCAACATGCGGTCGTGCATTATCCTGCTAAAATGTAGGGTTTCGCAGGTATCGAATGAAGGGTAGAGCCACGGGTCGTAACACATCTGAAATGTAACGTCCACTGTTCAAAGAACCGTCAATGCGAACAAGAGGTGACCGAGACGTGTAACCAATTGCACCCCATACCATGACGCCGGGTGATACGCCAGTATGGCGATGACGAACACACGCTCCCAATATTTGTTCACCGCGATGTCGCCAAACACGTCTGCGACCATCGCGATGCTGTAAACATAACCTGGATTCATCCGAAAAAATGACGTTTTGCCATTCGTGCACCCAGGTTCGTCGTTGAGTACACCATCGCACGCGCTCCTGTCTGTGATGCAGCGTCAAGGGTAACCGCAGCCAATGGTCTCCGAGCTGATAGACCATGCTGCTGCAAACGTCGTCGAACTGTTCTTGCAGATGGTTGTTGTCTTGCAAACGTCGCCATCTGTTGACTCAGGGTTCGAGACGCGGCTGCACGATCCGTTACAGCCTTGCGGATAAGATGCCTGTCATCTCGACTGCTAGTGATACAAGGCCTTTGGGATCCGTCACGGCGTTTCGTATTACCGTCCTGAACCCAGCGATTCCATACTCTGCTAACAGTAATTGGATCTCGACCAACGCTAGCAGCAATGTCGCGATACGATAAACCGCAATCGCGATAGGCTACAATCCGACCTTTATCAAAGTCGGAAACGTGATGGTACGCATTTCTCCTCCTTACACGAGGCATCACAACAACGTTTCACCGGGCAACGCCGGTCAACTGCTGTTTGTGTATGAGAAATCGGTTGGAAACTTTCCTTGTGTCAGCACGCTGTAGGTGTCGCCACCGGCGCCAACCTTGTGTGAATGCTCTGAAAAGCTAATCATTTGCATATCACAGCATCTTCTTCCTGTCGGTTTAATTTCGCGTCTGTAGCCCGTTATATTTGTGGTGTAGCAATTTTAATGGCCAGTAGTGTATCATGTGTGAGGCTGCCCCATTCCTAGTAAAGCACGACGCACTACGAAGGAACTGTCCGAACGGGACGGAAATCAGTAGGTGTGATCCATATGTACAGACAAACAAATGACTACAGTTTCAGAAAAAATGGATGATTTGTTCAAGGGCAAGAGCTTCATAAACTGAGCAAGTCAATAACGTGTTGGTCCGGCTCTGGCCCTTATGCAAGTAGTTATTCGGCACTGATTGATCCTGAGGGATACTGTGCCTAATTCTGTCGAATCAGTGCGTTATATTGCTAAAATCGCGAAGTGGTTGAAGGGCCTTGCCTATAACGCTCCGAACATTCTTAAATGGAGAGCGATCCGGCGACCTTTCTGCCTGGTGTTATCTTGCTGAAACGTAAGCCCAAGATGGCCTGCCTTGAAGGGCAACGAAATTGGTGTAGAAAATCGTTGTCGTGTTGATGTCTTTAAGGGTGCCGCGGATTACAACCAAAGACGTCCTGCTATGAAAAGAAATGGCACCCCAGAACATTACTCCTAATTGTCGCTCCGTATGGCAAGCGACAGTCAGGTTGGTATCCCACAGCTGTCTATAGGGTCTCCAGACACTTCTTCGGTCTGGAATTTCTTTGATTGGAGCAGAATTGTCTTCAGTGATGAGTCCCGCTTCGAACTGACCCCGATGACCAGCACATGTGTGTCTGATACGCCCCGGGTAGCTGGCTGTCAGAATGCTGTCGGACGGAATCATCCTATTGCACAATAACGCCTGTCCCCACACTGTCAATCGGACGAAGGATATGCTTCAGCGATTTGGTTGGCAAACACTGCAACATCCTCCATACAACCCGGATCTTTCACCGAGTCATTTTGACATCTTGGGTGACCTGAAGAAATTCATGGGCATTGGTTTCAGTCTAACGAGAAAGTGCAAGAATGGGCGTGGTTGTGGATCCGTCAGCGGCCGACCGCGTTCTACGTAACAGGTTCAAAAATGGTTCAAATGGCTCTGAGCACTATGGGACTTAACATCTGTGGTCATCAGTCCCCTAGAACTTAGAACTACTTAAACCTAACTAACATAAGGACATCACACACATCGATGCCCGAGGCAGGATTTGAACCTGCGACCGTAGCGGTCACGCGGTTCAAGACTAAAGCGCCTAGAACCGCTTACGTAACAGGTATTGATCGTCTCGTCTCCCAGTGAAACAAATGTTTTGAAGCTTGTGCTGATTACTGTTGAATGGAAACATTCCATAGTTTCGTTGTGGCGGCCGTTCGGCTTTAATTTGGCTGTCCCTCAGAGTTGAGAAGGACTTGCATTCACTGACACAGGGAATTAATGTAATCGACTGCCATTGACAATATGTGACACTCGCCTCGTTTCCCTGACGGTTATGATCTTGTTACGACCACTGTTCTTATGCTGTGCTATAAGGCTGCAAGTGATACATCATTCCCAGTAGACACGTTGGATAGTCCACTTATTCACCAACAAATCGAACAACTATGATCACGGTGTGGTCGTGGGTGCATCCGAATACAATGTTTGCTTTCTGCCATGCTGTCTTGTCTCCACGTCGACCCATCTTACTGCGCTGATTCAGTGCAATCGAGTGGCAGATACACAACGCTTAACAGCCACGACCTATGTCTTTGGTGGAAAGGTCACATGAGAGCGTGCAACAGTCGTACACCATCTATAGCGTTCCAAAGCGATAATCGTCGTATTTTAAGATGGTCACTAATATTTTATCCAGTGAGCTTACGTTCTCACTGGAAATACACTCCTGGAAATTGAAATAAGAACACCGTGAATTCATTGTCCCAGGAAGGGGAAACTTTATTGACACATTCCTGGGGTCAGATACATAACATGATCACACTGACAGAACCACAGGCACATAGACACAGGCAACAGAGCATGCACAATGTCGGCACTAGTACAGTGTATATCCACCTTTCGCAGCAATGCAGGCTGCTATTCTCCCATGGAGACGATCGTAGAGATGCTGGATGTAGTCCTGTGGAACGGCTTGCCATGCCATTTCCACCTGGCGCCTCAGTTGGACCAGCGTTCGTGCTGGACGTGCAGACCGCGTGAGACGACGCTTCATCCAGTCCCAAACATGCTCAATGGGGGACAGATCCGGACATCTTGCTGGCCAGGTTAGTTGACTTACACCTTCTAGAGCACGTTGGGTGGCACGGGATACATGCGGACGTGCATTGTCCTGTTGGAACAGCAAGTTCCCTGTCCGGTCTAGGAATGGTAGAACGATGGGTTCGATGACGGTTTGGATGTACCGTGCACTATTCAGTGTCCCCTCGACGATCACCAGTGGTGTACGGCCAGTGTAGGAGATCGCTCCCCACACCATGATGCCGGGTGTTGGCCCTGTGTGCCTCGGTCGTATGCAGTCCTGATTGTGGCGCTCACCTGCACGGCGCCAAACACGCATACGACCATCATTGGCACCAAGGCAGAAGCGACTCTCATCGCTGAAGACGACACGTCTCCATTCGTCCCTCCATTCACGCCCGTCGCGACACCACTGGAGGCGGGCTGCACGATGTTGGGGCGTGAGCGGAAGACGGCCTAACGGTGTGCGGGACCGTAGCCCAGCTTCATGGAGACGGTTGCGAATGGTCCTCGCCGATACCCCAGGAGCAACAGTGTCCCTAATTTGCTGGGAAGTGGCGGTGCGGTCCCCTACGGCACTGCGTAGGATCCTACGGTCTTGGCGTGCATCCGTGCGTCGCTGCGGTCCGGTCCCAGGTCGACGGGCACGTGCACCTTCCGCCGACCACTGGCGACAACATCGATGTACTGTGGAGACCTCACGCCCCACGTGTTGAGCAATTCGGCGGTACGTCCACCCGGCCTCCCGCATGCCCACTATACGCCCTCGCTCAAAGTCCGTCAACTGCACATACGGTTCACGTCCACGCTGTCGCGGCATGCTACCAGTGTTAAAGACTGCGATGGAGCTCCGTATGCCACGGCAAACTGGCTGACACTGACGGCGGCGGTGCACAAATGCTGCGCAGCTAGCGCCATTCGACGGCCAACACCGCGGTTCCTGGTGTGTCCGCTGTGCCGTGCGTGTGATCATTGCTTGTACAGCCCTCTCGCAGTGTCCGGAGCAAGTATGGTGGGTCTGACACACCGGTGTCAATGTGTTCTTTTTTCCATTTCCAGGAGTGTATAACCGTGTTTACGATTGGATAGAAAATTTTCTGACAGCCAGTACGCAACACGTTATCCACGATGGAGAGGCATGTACAGACATTGGAGTAAATTCTAGTATGCTCTGGGGGATGTAATAGTGGCATTACAAATGTGAGTAATGTTCAATCTGGTCTCGAGAAAAAATCAGAGTGGTGCAAAGTCTGGCAGTTTGCCCTTAATGTAGAGCACTGCCAAGTTTTGCGCTTCTCTAAACACAAAATTGTGTCATGCTCTTACTTCAGGACTAATGAGTCAGAATTAGAAACAGTCAAGCCATGAAAAAATTTTGGAGAGTAAAAATAAGTAGAGAGACGGCGTGGACGAGATCTTTGGTGTGACGTCATAAGCGAGTGACTGCGTCTCTGCCTTTCTTCTGTTGTGACGTGATATTTGTGAGTGTTTCGTATCGAGCAACTTAACCTCTTGCCTGTGTTTACATTCCGCGCTGACCAGTTGCAGCTGTAGCGGCGCATCGAAAGCTAAGTACTAATTAATTGTTTGTGCATAGTGATTTATTTAGGAACTTTAGTAGTCTTCAACCGGTGTTCGTGGTGTTTTCTGGTGAAATAATTTCAGAAGAACCTTTTGGGAACTGTTTACAGCTCGTTACTGTGTGATTAGACGTTTGATTCTCTTTCTGTATTAGTCTTTTGTTATATTCACATTTGTTGTTTATTAATACTGTTAATAATAGTAGTTACTTCCCTTGTAGAGTAAGTTTGTGATTATTGTAGTCAGGTTTTTAGCATCTTCTTATTGTAGTAGCGGAACTTAGAAAAAGTAAAATTTTACCATGAGTGAGAAGTGTGGGCTTTGCCGTAGGTTCGTGAGTAGTGGATTGCGGTGTGACACTTGTTCGAAGTATTTTCACTGGGGGGAATGCAGTGGGGAAGCCAGTGGGCATTCTGGTGAGATCCTCTCCTGGAACTGCAGGTTATGTAGCAAGAGTAAACTGATAGAGGAGCAGGAGCGTAAGATCTGTGCCCTTCAGGTGCAGTTGAAAAACGCACAGGAGGAGCTAGATAGGATGAGGAGGGAGAAGGGGGTTGGGGAATGGGAGCTGGCTGTTGGCAAGAGATCTGCTAGGAGAAGAAGATTTTCAGATAGTTTTACTATTGGTGTTTACAATAGATATGACCAACTGTCAGAGTCTAGTGGAGAGGAATCTCTAGTAGCTGTAGATGTAGGAAGTATGCAGCAGACCTCAGTAGTTACTGTGCCTAGAACAGTTGCAAAGTCTAAGAGGAAGAAGAAGGTTCTGCTGTTAGGTAGTTCACATGGCAGAGGTGTAGGCCAGCAGTTGCAGGAAGTGCTGGGAAGTGAGTACCAGGTCACCAGCATTGTGAAGCCTAATGCAGGGTTGGCTCAGGTGACTGTTAACATAGGGGGGTTATGTAGGGATTTTACTAAAGAGGATCAGGTAGTGATTGTGGGTGGGGCTGGTAATAGTATTGGTAGGGATGGGGAGTATAACATAGATGGTGACCTGGAAAAGATAGCCACTCAGACTGGCAACACGAATGTGCATTTCGTGGAACTGTTTCAGCGTCACGATCGGCCTCATCTTAATACAGCCGTCAGGCGTAATAACATGAGACTTGGGGGTGCGCTGATGACAGAAAGCATGGGTCACATTTCAGTGGTGTCGGTGGAGTCTATCAGCAGGACGGGTTTCACTAGACACGGCCTGCACCTCAACAGGTATGGGAAGGGGAGGTTGGCAAAGCTTATAGGTGACAGCATAGGTGGGGTTGGTGGGATCACTCATGGGAAAATTCCTGCAGTAGTGTGTGTTAGAGCTGCACCTTTTTTAGATTGAAGTCAGCTGATAGGTATTCCTGCTTAAGGGAAGTCTCTCTAACAAGGGAATCACTTTTGACAAAGCTTAGGTGTCCGAGTAATGAGGGAATTAGTATATTTCATCAAAATATACAAGGTATTAGGGATAAAGTCAGTGAACTGCTTATAGATGTTGACTCTGAAATTATTGGTATATCTGAACACTTCTTAAATAAGGAGATAATTCAGAGGCTTCCTTTACCAGGATACAGGTTGGCTGGCTGCTTTTCGAGGAGCTCTTTGCGGTGTGGGGGAGTAGCCATGTATGTGAAAAACGGCATCGCATTTGAGTCAATTGATGTTTCAAAGTACTGCACTGAAAAGGTGTTTGAATGTTGTGCAGGTGTGGTTAAATTTAACGGAGTTAAACTTGTAACTGTTGTTATTTATAGATCCCCAGACTCCGATTTCACAGCATTTTTGCTAAAGCTAGAGGAGGTTCTTGGTTCACTTTATAGGAAACACAAAAAGTTAGTTATATGTGGTGACTTCAATATTAATTGTATAAGTGATTGTGCAAGGAAGAGGATGCTGGTAGACCTCTTTAATTCATATAATCTTATGCAAACCGTATTCTTTCCAACAAGAGTGCAAGGGAACAGTAGAACAACCATAGACAACATTTTTGTTCATTCCTCATTACTAGAAGGGCATTCTGTTAGAAAAAAGGTGAATGGCCTTTCAGATCATGATGCGCAAATTTTAACTTTAAAAGATTTTTATGCTGCAACTCGTGTTAAATATAGTCACCAGCTGTTCAGGAAAGCTGATCCGGTTGCTGTAGAGACCTTTGTAAACCTTATAAAGGAACAAGAGTGGCAAGATGTTTATAGCGCTGAGACAGTAAACGATAAATATAATGCTTTTCTAAAGACCTTTCTCATGCTCTTTGAAAGTTGCTTTCCGTTACAACGTTTAAAACAGGGTACTAGCACAAACAGGCAGCCTGGGTGGCTGACTAGAGGGATAAGAATATCTTGTAGAACAAAGTGGCAATTATATCAAAACGTTAGAAACAGTCAAAATCTAAATGCAGCAGCCCATTACAAACAGTATTGTAAGGTGCTTAAAAATGTTATTAGGAAGGCAAAAAGTATGTGGTATGCAGATAGAATAGCTAAGTCTCAGGATAAAATTAAAACCATATGGTCAGTCGTAAGGGAAGTTGCTGGTCTGCAGAGACAGGTCGAGGATATAGAATCAGTGCGTAGTGGGAATGTCCGTGTTACTGATAAGTCGCATATATGTACAGTATTTAATAATCACTTTCTGAATATAGCAGGTGAACTAAATAGAAACCTAATTCCAACAGGGAATCATATAGCGCTCTTAGAAAAAAGTGTTCCGAGACTGTTACCTGAAATGCTCCTCCATGATACTGACAAGAGGGAGATTGAGTTAATAATTAAATCACTAAAGACCAAGAACTCTCATGGATATGACGGGGTATCTAGCAGAATACTGAAGTATTGTTCTATGTATGTTAGCCCAGTACTTAGCCATATCTGTAACTTTTCCTTTAGGAGTGGTCGGTTTCCTGATCGATTAAAATACTCGGTAGTGAAGCCACTTTATAAAAAGGGAGACATTGATAATGTTGACAATTTTAGACCTATTTCTATGCCATCGGTGTTTGCTAAAGTTATCGAGAAGGTTGTATATACAAGGTTACTGGAGCATTTAAATTCACATAATTTGCTGTCAAATGTTCAGTTTGGTTTTAGAAATGGTTTAACAACTGAAAATGCTATATTCTCTTTTCTCTGTGAGGTTTTCGACGGATTAAATAAAAGGTTGCGAACGCTAGGTGTTTTCTTTGATTTAACGAAGGCTTTTGACTGTGTTGACCACAAAATATTACTGCAGAAGTTGGACCATTATGGAGTAAGGGGAGTAGCTTACAATTGGTTCGCCTCTTACTTTAAGAATAGAAAGCAGAGGGTAATTCTCCGCAATATTGAGAGTGGTAGTGATGTTCAGTCCCAATGGGGCACTGTTAAGTGGGGCGTTCCCCAAGGGTCGGTGCTGGGGCCACTGCTGTTTCTTATTTATATAAATGATATGCCTTCTAGTATTACAGGTGATTCAAAAATATTTCTGTTTGCTGATGACACCAGCTTGATAGTGAAGGATCTTGTGTGTAATATTGAAACAGTAACAAATAATTTAGTTCATGAAATAAGTTCGTGGCTTGTGGAAAATAATTTGATGCTAAATCACAGTAAGACTCAGTTTTTACAGTTTCTAACTCACAATTCAACAAGAACTGAAATTTTAATCAGACAGAATGGGCATGTTATAAGCGAGACGGAACAGTTCAAGTTCCTAGGCGTACGGATAGATAGTAAGCTGTTGTGGAAAGCCCATGTTCAGGATCTTGTTCAGAAACTAAATGCTGCTTTATTTACCATTAGAACAGTATCTGAAATAAGTGACACTTCAACACGAAAAGTAGTCTACTTCGCATATTTTCATACGCTTATGTCGTATGGTATTATTTTTTGGGGTAATTCTTCTGATTCAAAAAGGGTATTTTTGGCTCAAAAACGGGCTGTTCGAGCTATATGTGGTGTAAGTTCGAGAACCTCTTGTCGACCCCTATTCAAAAATCTGGGAATTCTGACATTGCCCTCACAGTATATATTTTCTTTAATGTCGTTTGTTGTTAGCAATATTAGCCTATTCCCAAGAGTTAGCAGCTTTCACTCTGTTAATACTAGGCAGAAATCAAATCTGCATGTAGAATGCAGTTCCTTGACTCTTGTGCAGAAAGGAGTGCAGTATTCTGCTGCATCCATTTTCAATAAGCTACCACAAGAACTCAAAAATCTTAGCAGTAGCCCAAACTCTTTTAAGTCTAAACTGAAGAGTTTCCTCATGGCTCACTCCTTCTATTCTGTCGAGGAGCTCCTGGAAGAGCTAAAAAATTAAGCAAATTCCAGTGTTACATTGTTGATTGTCTTCATTTAAACTTATGACTTGTCACCTGAATATGTTTTTTTTCTATATTTCATTTTATCTGTTTCTACTATCGTGTTATAATTTCATGTATTGACTCGTTCCATGACCATGGAGATTTCTCCTTAATTTGGTCCCACGGAACAATAAATAAATAAATAAATAAATAAATAAACAAAAGCGCCGGCCGCTGTGACCGAGCAGTTCTAGGCGCTTCAGTCCGAAACCCCGCTGCTGCTACGGTCGCATGTTCGAAAAAAATGTTCAAATGTGTGTGAAATCTTATGGGACTTAACTGCTAAGGTCATCAGTCCCTAAGCTTACGCACTACTTAACCTAAATTATTCTAAAGGACAAACACACACTCCCGTGCCCGAGGGAGGACTCGAACCTCCGCCGGGATTAGCCGCACAGTCCATGACTGCAGTGCCTAGACCGCTCGGCTAATCCCGCGCGGCCGCAGGTTCGAATCCTGCCTCTGGCATGGATGTGTGTGATGTCCTTAGGTTAGTTAGGTTTAAGTAGTTCTAAGTCTAGGGGACTGATGACCTCAGATGTTAAGTCCCAGAGTGCTTAGAGCCATTTGAACCATAAAAGCCCAACTATAAATGAGGCAAAGACCGTGCTATGCTTCATTCGTAGGACGCCGGGAAGCTGTAGTTTGTTTACAAAAGATATTAAATACAAACTACTTGTACAGTTCGTACTTTAGTACTATTCACGTACGTGAGACTAATGAGGAACATCGAGCGTATACAAAGAGGGACGGCGTGAACGGTCACAGGTTTCTTCACTGGCGAGAAAGTATAAGAGAAATGTTGAAATCTTAACTGGCCGACTCTCGAAGAACCTCAGAGAACTCAAATAAGCGTATTTTAGGCCATAAATTACGATTTTTCTCGCTCTTAGACACCTATGCATCTGTCCCGCAGAGATCATGCATAAAATAGTTCAGGCAGCTGTCGACTCCCACAGAACCGTAAAAGCAGTCATTCTTCGTAAGCTTCATGGAACGAGAAGAAACCTAAATATACGACTTAAGTCTATAATCAGCTTCCAGCTTATGAACAACGAGCGATCTTCAACCCTTTATGATACCGCTCGCCTGAACGCCGTATCTCGTTACAGTGCATCACAAGTTCTGCACACAGAGAGATTGCAAAATAACTGCAAATATTTGTGCCAAACTATTGAAATGATCTAAAAATTGTCTACGAACAACCACAGCAAAATAACTAAAGTGAATCTCACCAAAACCTACAGCACTGCAGTCGTCGCCTTCGACCCGCCTCGCTTCGAATTCTGGAACACAGTGCCTTCAGATACACGTGGCCTCATGGCACAGACAACCGACAGCGTCCCTGATTGGCTGAAGACCGAAGCAGCATGCCAAAGATGTAAACTCGCTTCCATAGTGCTACAGAGAGCCAACTCAAAGGATTTAAACGACTAATGGAAGCCGACCACTAGATACCATTACTGAATATTGCAATGAATGTTTAGTGATATTAAGAAAAACAAAAACTTGGGGCAAAAATGAAAGTGCAGTTAAACAAGCAAATTTCAAACTAGCACGTACTCAGAACGAACGATATTAATAATATCGGAGTGCTTAACATATTTTCGTCACGAAAGAAGTAGGTGAGGCTGAAAGCGGAGAGACAAAAGTAAAAGGCAGAAGCCACAAATATCCTTTTATTGCTTGAGAGAAGGATAAAAATATCACATTTTTGTTTTACAGAGAGAGGCAGCACTATTATTAAGACGGTGGATTCACATTCCGAGCAACTTACTTTATGTCTTCCTAAATCATTTGAGGTGAATGATTCCCGAAACAAAACCACGGCTAATTTCCATCCCATCGTTGTGCACTCATAGTAAGTGCTTAATCTCTAAAGACGTCGATGTAGATGGAGCATTAAACTTGTAATGGGGCATCCTCCTCTAGCATTGCTTTCTTTTCCTCAACAGTAGTTGCCGATACCAGCAGCATTTTTCGAATTTTGGACAGGTCAGTATTATCTCAGTTGCTTTTCTCAAACTTTTCATGTAATTTTATACACAGTATGTTATATTTCAAGCTAAAATTTCTGAAAAGGAATTGCTTTACCAAATATTTTAGTTTCTATGTTATAATCGATAAGTACTAGTACTGAATGTACAGTTAAAATTAAAATTTGTGTTATTAATTACGCAATGCTGTAGTGTTTACTATGTTTGTTTCTAGATTAATTTATGAAATAATAATCGAAATTAATAATATAAGGAAAACTAGTAGAAAATCATTTGTAAACCCTCAGGGCCGGCCGGAGTGGCCGAGCGGTTCTAGGCGCTACAGTCTGGAGCCGCGCGACCGCTCCAGTCGCAGGTTCGAATCCTGTCCCGGGCATGTATGTGTGTGATGTCCTTAGGTTAGTTAGGTTTAAGTAGTTCTAAGTTCTAGGGGGCTAATGACCACAGCAGTTAAGTCCCATAGTGCTCAGAGCCATTTGAACCAAACCCTTAGGAATATTGTTATTTCCGCAGAGTGTGAGTCGTAAGCTTGCCTATGATGTGAGAGGACGTATTTTTGTATAATAGGTTTGAACAATGTAATTTTGGATTTGTTAATGTGAAAAATTAAAATACTGTATGATATACTAAAATATGAGAAAATCTGTGGAAAATGTATTTACGTAAAAAATTTTACAACAACAATCTTCCAAGTTATTTAGTTCAAACCAGCCATGAAGACCTGATGCTAGATTTCCAGCTTCAAAAATCAGATTCATAGACAAAAAGAACTGGAGCCATCTCAATTGGCAACCAAAGTAAACTTGAAAGTTTTTCTAATCCTCGCTCCTCTCAGATGTTCATAAAAGACTTTGCTTGTTAATTACGTGGACTGGGCATTGTTTAAGGTGGACAGTAGATGGAAGAAATAAAGAAGAAAGGGGGGGGGGGGAGAGAGATTACAAACTTAAATTTTCTTCCCTTTTTCTCACTTTCAATTTTGAAACAAATGAAATTATACGTTACCAGGCACCTCATAGTACATAGAATTCTGAACTTGCCAATGTTCATTTCGTCCTAAAATACGAATTTCACTTTCGCCCAGAAATAAGCTTTTTGTCCGGCGAGACTGAACTGCACATGCCTCTGACGTGACTGTTTTCATTCTTCCGCACCCTCGCCCACAGACTCCCACGCACGGGACGAATTACTGGCCGCAGTCGTTTTGAATCTTTTTGGGCCGCTTAAAGACAAAGCGCTGTTTTCCAGTTTTCGTCCTGTTCGGCAGTAAATCTAATCGGGGTGAGCGGACGCTGCGCGGGACGCTTTATATCTGTAATTTAATACAAAAGCTTCCAAAATTGTTTTCTTAATGCCCCATAATGAAATGAAGTCGGCGAGAAGAATGAGTAACGTCGCGGGCATAAGGACAACGTGTACGGCAAGCGAGCTACTTAACAGCAACTGCATAAATTAACATAACTTAGCCGCAGGAAAAATGATTCTACTCGATTCGGTGGCCAATCAGAGTTACGGTTTATACTATCGAATCATGTATCGATGGATGGTTGGACATTTAGCATGCGGCATTCTTGTAAAGTATTACGGGTATCTAATTGATAGCGCGCTGCCTGACTTACGAACGCCTGCTCCGCTGGCGCGCCTGCAGCGGCCGCCATATTTCTATAATAACGTGAGCCCGCCTCCGCGATATATCCTCACAATTTCGAGAGTTAATTGAAAGTTCTATAAATAAGAAGAAATCATTTGGTCAAAAGCATAAAGCTTTGTACCCACACAACGGTGCCAATGCTGCTACGGCGTCTCGCGGGCCGAATCCGTCCGGCGCGCACACTCGAAATACGGGACGTGTTCCTGCGCGTCTATGCATCACAGTTTGATTGCTTCCCGGCCGTTCTCTACACGGGTATAGCGTACATTATTTTCGAAATTACCAATTGGAGACGAGAAACATGCTTACAAGGGGACAGAATTGATTGCCAGAGCGCTGTAGAATTCACGTGGAATAGATGGTCGCGGTGATACCCAAACTGTTTTATAACCGACATTGCTCTCGAATTTTCTGTGGAGCGGTTATTGGCAAGAAATTCATTGCCCAATACCAACCAAACGGTGACGGGAGGAAGAACGGATATGTAAGCCTGTCACAACCTACGTCAGTGGCATGAACTTAACGAGATCAAGACACACCATGATTGCCCGTCAGCGTAGAATTTAATGCTTCTTAAACCAGCAAATAAAAAAGTTTTGGTGTAACTGACGACATCACAGCAGTATCTACGCTAATGCGCCTTAATGTCGATAAATAAGATGTTATGTCAGTTCGTTAGGCTTTTCCGTCCAATTGAAAATTAAGAAAAGTGCCTATTTCAAGGAATTAGTTCAGGTCCAAAGGTGCTTTACAGTTGAATATCGACTCTGAGTGAATCACCGAGAGAGTCTGCAAAGATGACTCGCATTCGGGACTAACGGGGTTCAGAACACAATCTCGCCATCCAGATTTACTTTTCTGATGCTTCGCCTAAATCATCTGAGGCGAATGTCGGGATGGTTGCTTTGGAAAGGCAATGACCGATTTCCTTCTCTATTCTTGACCAATCTGAGCATGTGGTTCATCTCTAAGAACCTTCTAGTCGATGGGACGTCAAATCTGAATTTTCCTTTATTTCCTTATTTCTGGCTTAATTAATTATTTTCGAATCTTTAATCAGTTGCAGGTGTACATCATGACAAACAGGCGACGCAAGCAGATAAAGACGTACCGCCGAGTGAAAATTATTCGACTGTTTTGCAAAAGTTAGCACTTTGGAGTTAATTATAAGTGAAAAGCACAATACTGTGTATGATCTACAGTATTTATCTTGTTAGCTGGTTTTCGGTTTAGAAAGGGGTCATCAGACTTTAACTGACTGTCGTCGTCAAAGAAGATACAATATTTGCAAACGATATTGAAAAACTTGTTACACATTGAGAGTGAGGTACGAACACAAAGTACCTCTACACAACACTACCATGTTCTCTAAATCATTATCTGTGAGAGGAACAAGACTTTTGAACAATCTTCCTCAAAATATTAGGGAAATTAGAAATCGTTCCAAATTTTAAAAGACAGCGAATGACCCACCTTTTCACGGCTTTTCCCTCCCCTTGTCTACAGAGTACTCTATTGAAATTCTTTTCTTTCCTAGCGACCATTGTCAGTTTCATTTAAATCCTCTCCTCTTTCGTTATCCCTTCCGCATCTTCTAATACCAAACAAGGCTTTAAAAGTGCTACACCAGTCAATATCATTCTAAATTCCTCCATTATTTTATGATCACTATCAGTGTTACTACTGCTATTATTATTATTATTGTCAATTATTATTTTTGTTAGTAATGCAATTTATTATTATTGTGATTATTATGTAGTATGTTTTGTAAGTGTTGTTCCTGGTAAGATGTAAGAGAGGACCTTAAGGCCCTCATCTTGTCAGGCTAAATAACCAGTAAATAAAAAAAGTCAATTAAGTTAAATAAGAGATCTTCAAGTTATTTTGCAGTACTCTTGTCTTTCGCTAATGTTATTTTACTGTGATTGTTAATTTAATCGAAACTGTTAGTTCGAGGTTTAGTGTTAATGTTTTCAGATGTGTTCCCTTTAGATTTATTTACTGTTTAACTTTAACACTTTTAATTATACCACCACTGCACTGTCAAAGATGACATTTACTCTGCGTTCGTACCTCACTCTCGTGTGTAACATGTTTCTCAGTTTGTTCACGAATATTGTACGGTCTTTGAAGACTACACTCAGTTAAAGTCTAATTAATGATGACCTGTAAGCCGAAAAATGGTTAACAAAATAAATCAGTACTGTAGAGCATACACAATATTGTGCTTTTCAGCTATAATTTTGAAGTTGTCCTACAAAGAAGCGATGGAAGAATCAGTTATATGTTACGTCAGCATTGTGCGTTCATGTTTTTAACCTTTACTAAATATTCAATTCTACTGGTGAATACTTCGTATTACAACTCAGCAAAGATTTTCAATTTCTTCATCACAGTGCGCCGCATTTTATAAGCTTCTCTATGAGTTGCGCCTTCGTTTTAATAGTGTTTGTTTTTTCAAGCTTTCCTTATAACTGCCCCCACAGAATTTCTATTAGCTTCACGTCTGGGCTATTCCCAAGTCATGACATAGATTTTACACCATTTTCATTCAAAAATTATGTGACTGACTTGGCTTTATGAAATGGTGCTCCGTCATGCATAAAAACAAACGCACTATCATGTAACCATTCCTTGAACTCAGGCAAAAGATATTTTTCTGATATTTTTTATAAAAGCAATATGGAGAATGCCTGGATCATGTACAGAAATTATGCCCCACATCATAACAGACGTTGGTTGATTAACAGTTTGAGTTACGTATGACACACAAAGCTCTTCTACTACAGCTCTCCTAACATGCCGCCTGTTTTCTTCACACATGGAGAACGTTGGCTCATCTTAAACAAGGTTCCAAGTTTGATGTGGTTATCTGTACAGATGCTAGAATTGACTCCAGTTTTTAGTAGTGTGCCCTGAATAAATAGTGAATTCTCGTGAGATAAAACTTCGTTTCAGAGAATTTTAAGAAGTGGTCGATAAATTCCTTTGCATAGTTCCAGGAATTATCAAACTGATTTCAACGTCATTATCCCCATTCCCATTCCAAGTGTTAAAATGATTTTATTTCTTGGTTGTGTATCGGAATATCTGCAGTAACGAGTATTCTAAAAATAAAAGAGTGGGCTAGGACAGTGTACTTACGAAAACATGATGTTTCGTGGTCGGAGTTTCAATCTAGTGGCTGATTTTAGAATTACACGATGGAATGCGCGCTAGAAACCGCTATAAGCAGTTTCTGGCATTCTCTACTGTTTCTGTTGTTATGAGATATGGGGTTAAGTTTTGCGCAGTGTTCGTAAATATTACTAGTTCTACGTAACTAAGTATTGTATGATATATTAAAGTAATTTGGCAGATATTGTTAATTCTTCAGTTACAGAGTTTTATGATGAGTAAAATCCAGTATATTTTAAAAATTAGTTACATAACGTGTGGACGGTTAAGCCATTCTTCTTCGGTCGTGCACCATCTTGTACCTTCCATGGAACGCATGATAATTGCAAATAAACGGAGTTTCTCAATTGTCTTAACAATTTTTCCTCCTTTTAAAATGGAAATTTGTCTTCGTTGGCAATAGCTTTTATTTCAAAATGTTTTCAACTTGTAATTGGTTGTTGATAGTAGCTCTTCTTAATTTGATTTCACTTACTGATTATTCTTGCGTACAACATTAATAACGTAGCACATAAGGTATTAGATACAGTGTTGACAAGATTTTCTGTATTGCAACTCTCTTAAATCTGAACAGAATCTTTGTTCCTAGGCACATGATCACGTTTAGGCACACATAAAGTGAACGCTATCATTTCAGAATGGAATAAGAAAATATAGCAAACTTCCATTACCAGTGGCTAGAGGTGAAAGTCTGAAACGTTTTCCAAGACACAACACTCTTGCCTATAAATATGTACGCCATAATCTTCCAGGTGAGTTTTTACAACTTGATAGATCACCTACCGCTTCCCTTTGGAAACTGGGATGCGTCTGTATCTGATAATAGTACTCAATTCACTATTTCTTCCACATGTTCCTTGATGAACAGAATGATGGCCTCTCCCATTATCTAATGTTTGACTTACCATGTTAACTGATTTTTGTGAAATTTAGACTCTCTTACCTAGTTTTCCCTTTGAGCACTGTTTTTTCTCTAGGAAGTCCTTCACAACGAGAAGTTTTCTCACTAAAAGCTCGCCTTTTTTGCCCATAACATAAAAAATCTGAAAACGAACGTAACAGTTCGCAGTTCCCAAGAATCCTAATATCTATAGAAAATAGTGATATCACCATTTTCAGTTGTTGTTTAAAGTTAAATCAGTCTTAAAACATTCCTAAGTCACCTTTTTAAACAACTCAATTTGAGGAAGATGTTATTACGACTGTGCCAAGGGATTAGGAAGAACAACGGAATTAGTCAAGCAGTGTTACCAATCATTTTTCATAGGCAGTGATGATATAGTTATCAAGACAATGAAGTTCAAAAGCTAAAAAAATTTCAGAAGGCAGGAAGTATATAAAACTTCATGAATATATTGTTCTCAGTTAAGGAAAATTTATGTTTTGAGTCTAATAATTTTCACGCCGCTGTGCTTGTAGAAATGCACACTTCGTTGCTGTGCATACTGTGTGTTTTCTTACCACTGAAAACTGGGTAGCAGTTTTTACTATGGTGCCTGCAAATCTTAACTGATTTGAGTCATTAATATATTCTTTAAACTTATATTACCTCCATAACAGAGGACGATAGTGGTAAATACATTACATACCCCTTTATCTTGCAAGTATGTGACAGACTACATTGTTTTGTAAATTGAGTCCCTGAAAATAAAAAATGGCTCTGAGCACTATGGGACTTAACTTCTCAGGTCATCAGTAGGCTAGAACGTAGAACTACTTAAACCTAACTAACCTAAGGACATCACACACATCCATGCCCGAAGCAGGATTCGAACCTGCGACCGTAGCGGTCGCGCCTAGAACCGCTCGGTCACTCCGGCCGGCCCCTGAAAATAATTTAAGAACGATACCGACGAGACAGAACAATTTCGGTAAGATACTGTCACAAATATAACATAATTCACACATGTGTAATGACCAATACTGTTACTCGTGAACACTGAAGCTACCACATGTATCTAACCGGAAGCCAGTGTACGACATTCAAAACGAAAACTAATTCAGACCATGCCGACATTCGTAGAAGTTTACATGAATCACTCGTGAAATGAGGTGCAATATACCAAACTGATACGAAGAAGCTGGCTTTTTTGCACCATAATGCGTTAATATGTATCGTTATTCTTGCAATAAAATGTCTACTCTTTACTGTAAATCTTGAGAACATTTGAGCATACCGCAAACTCTATAAATCGGCTTTGACATGGTAGAAGCGATACAGTACAGCGTACAAAATATATAAGTTGGAATACATGCTCACTACTGTACCATGCCCAGCTGCGCTAGGTTTCTCGGTTGAGGTTCCAAGGTGCAAACAGCCTGATCGAGGTGGTTCACAGATTCTCAACTGGGCTTAGGCCGGTATTACACTATCAAATTTCTTTGTCAAATATCTTTGTCCAATATCTTTGTCAAAGATATCTGATGGTGTAATAGGGAACTTTGTCAAATGTCGTCCAATATTTGATCAAATCTAGGGCCTCGCTGTAGATTTGATCAAAGAAGTCGCTTGTCTTCTGTTCACCGCAATGTGACATGTTACCACATGGAGCGCTAGAATCGCTGCAGCATTCTGTCGTCTGTAGTGTTTTAATAAACATTGCTGGTAAATACAATTGGTATGTGCCGACAACTACAAAATTAATAGAGATGTATGAAGCTGATGAGGCGCTTTACAACGTGAGGCACACTGAATACAAAGATAGATTAAGAAGATTGGAGACCTGACCTGACCTAACCTAACCTAACCCTCTCCTGTAGCAAGGAATCGGAATGTTACAGTGAGCCTGTCTTCTGCAGATGTAGCAGTTCTTAAGTGAATATTGGGCTTTGTGATATGAGGATACACTTCATTGAGCACATACAGAAGTGTATGCTCATCCATTCTTAAGTAATTGATGTACGACTTGACGTCCTTCACTATAATCTCAAGTAACAAGTTTTGCTGAATGCTTTTATCGTTGTTGTTGTTGTGGTCTTCAGTCCTGAGACTGGTTTGATGCAGCTCTCCATGCTACTCTATCCTGTGCAAGCTTCTTCATCTCCCAGTACCTACTGCAACCTACATCCTTCTGAATCTGCTTAGTGTATTGATCTCTTGGTCTCCCCCTACGATTTTTACCCTCCACGCTGCCCTCCAATACTAAATTAGTGATTCCTTGATGCCTCAGAACATGTCCTACCAACCGATCCCTTCTTCTGGTCAAGTTGTGCCACAAACTCCTCTTCTCCCCAATCCTATTCAGTACCTCCTCATTAGTTATGTGATCTACCCATCTAATCTTCAGCATTCTTCTGTAGCACCACATTTCGAAAGCTTCTATTCTCTTCTTGTCCAAACTATTTATTGTCCATGTTTCACTTCCATACATGGCTACACTCCATACAAATACTTTCAGAAAAGACTTCCTGACACTTAAATCTATACTCGATGTTAACAAATTTCTCTTCTTCAGAAACGCTTTCCTTGCCATTGCCAGTCTACATTTTATATCCTCTCTACTTCGACCATCATCAGTTATTTTGCTCCCCAAATAGCAAAACTCCTTTACTACTTTAAGTGTCTCATTTCCTAATCTAATACCCTCAACATCACCCGATTTAATTCGACTACATTCCATTATCCTCGTTTTGCTTTTGTTGATGTTCATCTTATATCCTCCCTTCAAGACACCATCCATTCCATTCAACTGCTCTTCCAAGTCCTTTGCTGTCTCTGACAGAATTACAATGTCATCGGCGAACCTCAAAGTTTTTATTTCTTCTCCATGGATTTTAATACCTACTCCGAATTTTTCTTTTGTTTCCTTTACTGCTTGCTCAATATACAGATTGAATAACATCGGGGAGAGGCTACAACCCTGTCTTACTCCCTTCCCAACCGCTGCTTCCCTTTCATGTCCCTCGACTCTTATAACTGCTATCTGCTTTCTGTACAAATTGTAAATAGCCTTTCGCTCCCTGTATTTTACCCCTGCCACCTTTAGAATTTGAAAAAGAGTATTCCAGTCAACATTGTCAAAAGCTTTCTCCAAGTCTACAAATGCTAGAAATGTAGGTTTGCCTTTCCTTAATCTTTCTTCTAAGATAAGTCGTAAGGTTAGTATTGCCTCACGTGTTCCAACATTTCTACGGAATCCAAACTGATCTTCCCCGAGGTCTGCTTCTACTAGTTTTTCCATTCGTCTGTAAAGAATTCGTGTTAGTATTTTGCAGCTGTGGCTTATTAAACTGATTGTTCTGTAATTCTCACATCTGTCAACACCTGCTTTCTTTGGGATTGGAATTATTATATTCTTCTTGAAGTCTGTGGGTATTTCGCCTGTTTCATACATCTTGCTCACCAGATGGTAGAGTTTTGTCAGGACTGGCTCTCCCAAGGCTGTCAGTAGTTCCAATGGAATGTTGTCTACTCCGGGGGCCTTGTTTCGACTCAGGTCTTTCAGTGCTCTGTCAAACTCTTCACGCAGTATCGTATCTCCCATTTCATCTTCATCTACATCCTCTTCCATTTCCATAATATTGTCCTCAAGTACATCGCCCTTGTATAGACCCTCTATATACTCCTTCCACCTTTCTGCTTTCCCTTCTTTGCTTAGAACTGGGTTTCCATTTGAGCTCATGATGTTCATACAAGTGGTTCTCTTATCTCCAAAGGTCTCTTTAATTTTCCTGTAGGCAGTATCTATCTTACCCCTAGTGAGATAAGCCTCTACATCCTCACATTTGTCCTCTAGCCATCCCTGCTTAGCCATTTTGCACTTCCTGTCGATCTCATTTTTGAGACGTTTGTATTCCTTTTTGCCTGCTTCATTTAATGCATTTTTATATTTTCTCCTTTCATCAATTAAATTCAATATTTCTTCTGTTATCCAAGGATTTCTATTAGCCGTCGTCTTTTTACCTACTTGATCCTCTGCTGCCTTCACTACTTCATCCCTCAAAGCTACCCATTCTTCTTCTACTGTATTTATTTCCCCCATTCCTGTCAATTGTTCCCTTATGCTCTCCCTGAAACTCTGTACAACCTCTGGTTCTTTCAGTTTATCCAGGTCCCATCTCCTTAAATTCCCACCTTTTTGCAGTTTCTTCAGTTTTAATCTACAGGTCATAACCAATAGATTGTGGTCAGAGTCCACATCTGCCCCTGGAAATGTCTTACAATTTAAAACCTGGTTCCTAAATCTCTGTCCTACCATTATATAATCTATCTGATACCTTTTAGTATCTCCAGGGTTCTTCCATGTATACAACCTTCTATCATGATTCTTAAACCAAGTGTTAGCTATGATTAAGTTGTGCTCTGTGCAAAATTCTACCAGGCGGCTTCCTCTTTCATTTCTTAGCCCCAATCCATATTCACCTACTACGTTTCCTTCTCTCCCTTTTCCTACACTCGAATTCCAGTCACCCATGACTATTAAATTTTCGTCTCCCTTCACTATCTGAATAATTTCTTTTATTTCATCATACATTTCTTCAATTTCTTCATCATCTGCAGAGCTAGTTGGCATATAAACTTGTACTACTGTAGTAGGTGTGGGCTTCGTATCTATCTTGGCCACAATAATGCGTTCACTATGCTGTTTGTAGTAGCTTACCCGCGTTCCTATTTTCCTATTCATTATTAAACCTACTCCTGCATTACCCCTCTTTGACTTTGTGTTTATAACCCTGTAGTCACCTGACCAGAAGTCTTGTTCCTCCTGCCACCGAACTTCACTAATTCCCACTATATCTAACTTTAACCTATCCATTTCCCTTTTCAAATTTTCTAACCTACCTGCCCGATTAAGGGACCTGACATTCCACGCTCCGATCCGTAGAACGCCAGTTTTCTTTCTCCTGATAACGACATCCTCTTGAGTAGTCCCCGCCCGGAGATCCGAATGGGGGACTATTTTACCTCCGGAATATTTTACCCAAGAGGATGCCATCATCATTTAATCATACAGTAAAGCTGCATGCCCTCGGGAAAAATTACGGCCGTAGTTTCCCCTTGCTTTCAGCCGTTCGCAGTACCAGCACAGCAAGGCCGTTTTGGTTATTGTTACAAGGCCAGATCAGTCAATCATCCAGACTGTTGCCCTTGCAACTACTGAAAAGGCTGCTGCCCCTCTTCAGGAACCACACGTTTGTCTGGCCTCTCAACAGATACCCCTCCGTTGTGGTTGTACCTACGGTACGGCTATCTGTATCGCTGAGGCACGCAAGCCTCCCCACCAACGGCAAGGTCCATGGTTCATGGGGGCTTTTATCGTGTCGTCGTAAAACCCACGGCTTCACCCAGGTATGTTTACTTTTTCCCCCCCGCTTCACTTTCGCATGTGCACACAGTGCAATTGTGGTACATGCAACTGCTGTGGTGAATAACAAGTTGTTGTTGTCAGCCATCTTGAACTTTGACGAAAAATATGATGACAGTGTAATACCCATTATAGCGCTACGTCAAAGATCTTTGTCAAATATCTTTGACGGAATATTTGATCACATCTTTGATCAAATCTTTGACAAAGAAATTTGGTAGTGTAATACCGGCCTCAAAAACAATAGCTCTAAGCACTATGGGACTTAACATCTGAGGTTCAAAATTGGTTCAAATGGCTCTAAGCACTATGGGACTTAACATCTGAGGTCATCAGTCCCCTAGACTTAGAACTACTTAAACCTAACTAATCTAAGGTCATCACACACATCCATGCTCGAGGCAGGATTCGAACCTGCGACCGTAGCAGCAGCGCGGTTCCGGACTGAAGTGTCTAGAACTGCTAGGCCACAGCGGCCGGCGACTAGGTTTAATGCCGGGTAGTTTGGTGGCCAGGTGAATACGGCTAACTCATCTTGGCGCTCTACGGACGACGCACGTCGCTTTGTCTTGCTGGTAGATGGCATTGTGCCGAGGAAAAACAAACTGCGTGAAGGGATGGACATGATCCCCATGGATAGATACTTACATGTGTTGATCCATTGTGCCTTTCAGAGCGACAAGATCACCCAGAGAATGCCACAAAACATTTCCCAGACCATATCGTTCCCTCTCCAGCCTGGATCATTACAACGACTAATGCGGGGTGTTTGCTTTCAGACGTTTCATGCCGTACACGCCAACGGCCATATGTCCTGAGGAGCATAAAACGAGACCTGTCGCTACTCGGTGGACGCCCAGAGGCGGTATTGGCGTGCTAATTTCAGCCTTCGCCGTTGATGAACGGCAGTCAGCACTGGCGCAGGAACCAGGCGCCTGTTGCAGAGGCCCGTAAGCAGCAACGTTCGCGGATCGGTCGTTGAGGACACACTGTTCGTATCCCGTTGGTTCATCCGGCCGGTCAGTTACTCAACAGTTGCACGTCTATTCGCCCGTACGCATCTCCGCAGCCGTCACGCGCCCTTGTTATCTATGGCCGGTGATGCATCACAGTTGCCTCGGTTTTGAATAGAGCCATTTTCAAATTGGTCCAAATGGCTCTGAGCACTATGGGACTCAACTGCTGAGGTCATTAGTCCCCTAGAACTTAGAACTAGTTAAACCTAACTAACCTAAGGACATCACAAACATCCATGCCCGAGGCAGGATTCGAACCTGCGACCGTAGCGGTCTTGCGGTTCCAGACTGCAGCGCCTTTAACCGCACGGCCACTTCGGCCGGCAGAGCCATTTTCCCGTGCACGATTACTTTAACCACGGCGACAAGCGAACAGTTTAAAAAACTTAGACGTTTGAGAAATTCTTCCACCTTAGGCCCGAAATCTAACGATCCATCCCTTTTCGACCTTAGCTAAATCGCTCCGTTTCCGCATTAAGACAACGACTGCACTGTTTTCCGCGTCCCCCTGACACGCATTATACAGGGTGTTACAAAAAGGTACGGCCAAACTTTCTGGAAACATTCCTCACACACAAATAAAGAAAAGATTTTATGTGGACATGTGTCCGGAAACGCTTAATTTCCATGTTAGAGCTCATTTTAGTTTCGTCAGTATGTACTGTACTTCCTCGATTCACCGCCAGTTGGCCCAGTTGAAGGAAGGTAATGTTGACTTCGGTGATTGTGTTGACATTCGACTCATTCCTTTACAGTACTAGCATCAAGCACATCAGTACGTAGCATCAACAGGTTAGTGTTCTTCACGAACGTGGTTTTGCAGTCAGTGCAATGTTTACAAATGCGGAGTTGGCAGATGCCCATTTGATGTATGGATTAGCAAGGGGCGATAGCCTTGGCGCGGTACGTTTGTATCGAGACAGATTTCCAGAACGAAGGTGTCCCGACAGGAAGACGTCCGAAGCAATTGATCGGCGTCTTAGGGAGCACGGAACATTCCAGCCTAGACTCGCGACTGGGGAAGACCTAGAACGATGAGGACACCTGCAATGGACGTGGCAATTTTTCGTGCAGTTGACGATAACCCTAATGTCAGCGCCAGAGAAGTTGCTGCTGTACAAGGTAACGTTGACCACGTCACTGTATGGAGAGTGCTACGGGAGAACCAGTTGTTTCCGTACCATGTACAGTGTGTGCAGGGACTATCAGCAGGTGATTGGCCTCCACGGGTACACTTCTGCGAATGGTTCATCCAACAATGTGTCAATCCTCATTTCAGTGCAAATGTTCTCTTTACGGATGAGGCTTCATTCCAACGTGATCAAATTGTAAATTTTCACAATCAACATGTGTGGGCTGACGAGAATCCGCACGCAATTGTGCAATCACGTTATCAACACAGATTTTCTGTGAACGTTTGTGCAGGCATTGTTGGTGATGTCTCGATTGGGACCCATGTTCTTCCAACTAGGCTCAATGGAGCACGTTATCATGATTTCATACGGGATACTCTACCTGTGATGCTAGAACATGTGCCTTTACAAGTACGACACAACATGTGGTTGATGCACGATGAAGCGCCTGCACATTTGAGTCGAAGTGTTCGTACGCTTCTCAACAACAGATTCGGTGACCGATGGATTGGTAGAGGCGGACCGATTCCATGGCCTCCACGCTCTCCTGACCTCAACCCTCTTGACTTTCATTTATGGGGGCATTTGAAAGCTCTTGTCTACCCAACCCCAGTACCAACTGTGGAGACTCTTCGTGCTCGTATTGTGGACGGCTGTGATACAATACGCCATTCTCCAGGGCTGCTTCAGCGCATCAGGGATTCCATGCGACAGAGGGTGGATGCATGTATCCTCGCAAACGGAGGACATTTTGAACATTTCCTGTAACAAAGTGTTTGAAGTCACGCTGGTACATTCTGTTGCTGTGTGTTTCCATTCCATGATTAACGTGATTTGAAGAGAAGTAATAAAATGAGCTCTAACATGGAAAGTAAGCGTTTCCGGACACATGTCCACATAACATATTTTCTTTCTTTGTGTGTGAGGAATGTTTCCTGAAAGTTTGGCCGTACCTTTTTGTAACACCCTGTATACCCTCCACTGCTAGTGCCGCCACCTTCCGTCTGTGAGTGGTTAGGTTAGACAAAATGATTGCCTTCCCACGATCGAAGCAAAATGCCGTTCCTAAGTGAAACACATTGGTAAATGGCATTTACATCTGCTGCACTTGCCACTGGACGTGTGTGTTCATATACATTCAATCCAGATTCGATACCTGCGAATCAGTCTCGTTCGTGTGAATGTTTGTATTGCTACAAAGAATCCTGTTTGCTGACTCAAGGTACGTGATGGGGCTTTACGATCCTGTATTGCAGAGTGAACAATACGTCTGTCCTCTTGGGCGATAGTCACGTGGCTTTGACTATGAACCTCCTGTGCCGGTGGATTACAGATTCACATAACAACATCCCGACCAACGCGAGCAACATTATCGTGGAACGATAAACCGCATTCCCGAGAAACCAAAATGCTGCCGCTGTGGAATGCCGACATATGCTTGTCGGTGTTTCTCCTTTTTATCCGATCTTCTCAAAAATAAACAGCATCCAAATCCGACAGTTGAATGAGGAACCCGCTGCGTAATCTTTCTTTACATAAAGAATGTAGGTAGCGTTACACCTTCGAAATTCGAGCAGCTGCGATGAAATGCTAATCATTTGCATATCCGAGGATGTAGTACACTTAATAGCAGTTTGAAGTTTGCTACATGTCCCATTAATGGTGTTCTAATTTGCAATAATTTTAGTGACCACTAGTGTATATTTCATATACTATTGATAATCCTCATTGCTGATACAAAAGTCAGGATAAAGCATCTAAGTTAACAGGCAGTATGCAAATGGAACTAGGGTAATGTGTGTATTCATGACGAGATATTATTAGGAGTATATGAACTGTGGAGCTTTAATGGGAATCCAAATTTGTTCACCGTAAGCGCAGACATATATGCTTGGTTACTCCACAATAATGTTTCCAGTTCTGCCATTGAATAATAGAACGCAGATCGGCTACCGTACATTACGAACTTCTTTAAAGACATACTGATACTCCAGTTATAGGGTGACATATCATTGTCATCATTAACTTCGCGCCGGGGAACTCCCTAGCACTGACGCCGTACGATCATTTCCATTTCCACTGTCAGCATTAATCTCCTCTTATGTGTCAGTGCAGACAAAATGATTGCCTTCCCACGATCGAAGCAAAATGCCGTTCCTAAGTGAAACACATTGGTAAATGGCATTTACATCTGCTGCACTTGCCACTGGACGTGTGTCACCAAATCATTTTTCAACAACATCGATACGCTACTCACTACTCTCTTAGTTTGTAAATATTACATCGACCACTGTGTTGTCAAGAGGTGATAGAAATTGTTAATAACCATTAAGATTAGGACGGAAATTATGTAATGCTGTACAGAAGAGCAATGATCTTCAAGAAGCTTACCTACGAAGTAAACGTCATTGAAATAACAACTGAGGAAGGATGTGTGCGAATATTACTGTAACTATAAAACTTAGCTATAATTCCAGTTTCAGTTCAGCTATCACTTATTCTGACGAATAATGCTTGAAGTAGCTGTTCCTTCCTTTCGTAAGACACGCATGTATCCAGTGATAATAATGTATTTACTGTATGAAAATGTTTTACAGTACTACGACAGCTTAAGCAGCGGTGTACAACTGTCTCGACCTAAACCCGACGCAGAATTTCGATCGGATCTCTGAATAAAGGGCAGAGATGAGAGGGCCTCGCCGCTGCCACTTCTACACGGGCGGGATTTCTTGTAGCCGTTCGAATCTAATAAAATAATAAGTTTATGTAGACTTTCTCTTATTTGTTATGAGGCGTCCGCTGGCCGCACGATCGGGACGTAGATTACGGTGTCTTATGAAAAACTGCTGAATCACTAATGGCCGAATAATTACTACCTATATTAATTAGCATAACTCTTTAGATTAGGTATCCGGAGCGCTTTCGTCTTAGCCAGTGAACGTATCGTGAAATATTATCTCCGCTTCAATTGACACGACGATGTAGCTTTCCGAGGAACGTATGCTCCATTTGCGAAAGTTTCCCCCGAGGCGGCTTCGCTCCAATCAAACGTCCATTTTCTAACAATGGACACAGCTTTACGCTCAAAGGATTGGATAAACGCCAAGCCACTGACTGAATTAAGCCCCTTGCGAAAGCACGCTCTGACAATGAGCTGGTTTATTTGTTTTCGTTCGGTTGTTCTAGAGTGCGTAGCACCGCGCCACACGTAGTTACGTACTTATTATT
The DNA here is from genome assembly GCF_023898315.1 of Schistocerca nitens. Taxonomy (NCBI): domain Eukaryota; kingdom Metazoa; phylum Arthropoda; class Insecta; order Orthoptera; family Acrididae; genus Schistocerca; species Schistocerca nitens. The sequence continues at coordinate 857,155,899 of NC_064616.1, read as the reverse complement.
GCTACCGCTTTTGTTATTAACGTCCCGTAAATTATCAGTCATAACGCGGCATTTAGGGAGTAACGGGCGCTCTAAATGCGGCGTGCGGCTGATATATGTGTAGGAGAAGTTGTAAGTGTCCTCGATGGGATAGACTGGCCGGGAGTTTGAGAGGGGAAAGCTTTGAGTGCCATCACGGAGTGTTATCACCGACATGGCGCATCTCTGGAGCACCGGGCTCCGTCCTTACCCCCCCCCCCCCCCCCCCCGAGTGTTTTTATTTCTGCACCGCGCCTAATGATTTGTACGGCCGCTCTGCGTGCGTGCTCCGGTCACAAAATGATGCCAGCGTTTTACGCGTAGATGTGAAAAGGAAGGCGAGCGCCGAGTGTGTGTGTTATATTGTTTTACTGCGGCCGTTTCCACGTCTGCGGCTATAGCGTACAGTCGCGCCCGCTGCCAAACATGCCTTCTCGGCTCGCGTCTCACAAAGATCCACTTCCACAGTTCCGACTCACTTTCTAAACAAAATTGTAGAATTTTGCAGTCACTCTCTCTCATTGCTTTCATTATCTGTTTTCGCTTCTCTGTCGAAAACACTGGGACCTTAGCAACGGGATCCTATTTCGGGGATCACATGCACAAAATATGGCCACAATATTCAAAATACAGGTAAGGGCCGTAAGTCTAGTACCTAAAAACAATGATGGCGTGCATTGTAAAAATCTGTTTAAAGTGTTGGAGGTTCTAACTGAATCATCAGTGTACGCCTACCAATCCACTATGCACTTTAAGGGTAACAATAGTAATTAGTAAACTAACAACTCTAGCCACGTTCGAGGAACACGTACCGAAATTATCTTCTACCAGGGAATAAACTGATAGATTTCCCCAGGAAACGAAAGTGATATGCTTGAAAAGACAGTTAAGTTTACTCCTTATGTAATAAGTAAATGATTACTTATATAGCATGAAGTAGGGATTGATAAAAAAGTATTAGGGTTGGTAAATATTAAAAAATAAATCATATGTGTCATTCAACAATATACCTTTACTGTTAGGTACATGTTTATGGAAACTTGTTTGCTGAAGGTCTGTAATTGCAAATGTTAATATCTCTTATTTTCTGAAGCCCAACATCGCCTAAGTAATGGAGGGATACTGTCTCGGTTCTTCGGAAAGACAAATTGGCACGTATAAATAATGTAATGGAAACGCAAGGTCATCATCATGGCCCTGATGGCAACCCAAAACACGCACGTGTGCAGTGGATGTAGTGTGCAATGACTCATGATGAGGTATAAATGAACAGGTTCCGAATTAATTAATTGTGTGAGTAATTATACGTCTGCGTGTTTGTTAGCTTTCAGTGGTGTTTGTTCTTGTCTAATATCATTGTGAAGTGATCCGCAAGCCAATAAACAACCAACCAACTAACAGACAACTTTGTCTGCCCGTTCTTCATAACGATTGTGTTTTGAACATAAGTCTATGCCCATTTGAGGCACACAAATAAATTGCTCGTCATAATGCAGAAATTAACCATGCAGCCAGTCATAATTTAGTCATATTTGTGCCCATACACTATGAAAAAATAATAGTGCTTAACAGCATACACAAGCACTCATTAATTATTTTCTCTTTATTATAATTCTCAATAGCTTAAATTCTGCGCAATTCACTTTTATCAGTGAAATTCATCGCAAAACGCATAATGAATAATAGCGATTGTACGGAAAGTTTACCAAAAAGGAACCCATGACAAGCAACACTTATGATCTTTTTTTGTTTTCGTTCGTCTGAACATAATTCACACACTAACGTAGATTTCATCATCAAGTACAGAGAGAAATTGTGTTCAACAAAGGTTATGTCGGCAAGTGACAGGAAAAAGCTGTATTTATAGGCCCATCAAAACATGTACTAAGTAGAAAATCACATAATCCAAGCATCCGAAATTTTCATTGATGTTGGCAGTTGAATCCATGTCTAAATAACATTAAAAACTGTAAGCTGGAGATGTCAATAGTTTCAATTATTTCGGCAAAACAGGTGTTGCATGAATGTGTGTATAAATTCCGCTATCAATCACAAAATAACTTTATTTAAAATATGTGTTATGACCGCTCGAATCATGTGGATCCCTCTCTCTTTTCTTAGAGCGTTTGCATGAGTTGTCTCTATATGGTTCCTTGCATCTGGTGTTACCAAAATGACATTACATGTAGTACATACAAGGCATATTATAATAATAAAGAATAATTAATTACCAGTGTCGCAACAAAAACACATAAATGTATAATATCAAGTAATAACATCACAATACTTACGGAAGGATGTACTCAATATAAACACTAGTGCCAGCAAAGCAAAGACGATAGCTTGTGAACAAAGATCGTACGCCAAAACTGCTCGCTGTATTTAAAGTGTATATACATATCTGTTAATTTCTAAGATTACACGTATATCTATTTAGCGGTCTTACCATTTATCTAAAGTAATTAATAAGTTAGTAAAAACTCGTGATGTCTGTAAAAGTGTTTAGTACGATACTTTTGTGAACTGTGGCACCATGTTAGTTTTAGAACTGAATTGTTGACGCTGACTGAAGACAGCTCTCAGCTATTTTTCGTATGGGCACACAAGTAACACGCTGACATTGAATGTTCTTATAGGTGTAATCTGTGTGTCCATCAGAACCTGACAATGAAATATAAAAGCCACTATTCGTTGAGGATATCGACATATATTTCTGACGAAAATATAACAGTGAGAAATCTTTCAGTGACTCGTTAACTAAATGTACCCAGTACAGGAATAAAACGTATCTATTTGCTTACCGAATGTGTTACGTACGATCGAAATGTAATTCGCTTTGTATATGTTCGCAAACAGACTTCCTAATATAGATGTTTATGTGGTGAGTGGCTAACGCATATGTAGAGCTTTGACGAAACATTTTTATCCTTTCCCCTCAGAATGATGCGCGCAGCAGAAGAGTGCATTGACCTGGCAAGTAAGCTAAACAGGAGATGCTACGTCAATTTTTTGATGCGTACAAAGAATAGGTATCTTCATGCTTCATAGTCAAGAACGGGAGCATCTCGTAAAATCCTAAAATCCGAATTATATAGTCTGGTATCGTGTGTCGATGTGACAGGGCCCTAAGATTCCGCCTGTTGCGAAGACCTTGAGCAAAAACATCGCAGAAGCGCAGCCTAAAGCTGAAAGATGATGGCACTTAGTGTGACAGTAGATTCACTGGTGGCGACGTATGCGAGCGCCCGCAGTACAGCGTGGGTGCAATGTTGCTCCTCACGCGACTATAGATCTGGGCGTAGTTTCTTCGTCAGCAAGCCGAGTTGTTCTGATTCTCTTCTCCAGATAACTTGACATACATTTGGAAACCTATTTTACTTTTATTGTGGCTTGTATTTTTCTTTGTGACCGTTTTTCTCGTGGACTCGCCCGCCCCTCCCTCCTTCCCCTCCCCTCTCATCTGTACATTTGGCTGTCAGCCTGGTCCTGGTTCCAGGAGGTATTTCCCCGCGCCAGCTCAGCAATTAGGCAACCCCGAGATAAAATTTTTAGGGTGCTGTCGCTCCTTCTCCCGCACGGTTTACAGGGTCCGCCACTACAGCCTACGACCTCTGTGAAATATCTCCGCTATGGCCACCGCTTAAGCAAAAGTACCAACCACACACTATGCACAATGTTTCACTTATTCGGTCCGACTTCATACTGTCGCAGTTTTTGCGCTGGATTCGACTTTCTCTGGAAGTGGTTCGTCAATAAATAAGCAAATTATTACAGAAATATTAAATCTGGAAAACTTACTAGGAAAATTCGGCTACTGCCGTTTCTATAGCGTATTTTATTCGGCAATGTACACTTCGAAGAATAACTTAATCCTTTTTTTAACATTATTTGATTGGGTTTTTCCTTACATACATAAAAACCTGAAGGAAACATCCTAAGATGGCACATAATATGTAGCTGTATAATTATCTGTGGTAGCTTCATAATTAGTTCTCAAATATACCAAATGTGATTACAGTTACAGTCCAACATTAAAATAATTTCTTCTATTTCTTGAATGTCTGTTGAGATTTTCTGTCATTCTTCCTCAGTTGCTTCTTCAATTACGTTTATTACATTAGGTAAGAAAAATTCCGTCTTTTGCCACTTGATGCTTCTTTTGTTTATAATCACAAATATTTCTCCTATTCACACAAGGCATCATCAGTGCTATATGATATAAAGGAAATCATTTAATTACGCATATTTTGTTCTTATATCGGGTGTCTCTCCTAAGAGCCGTGAGGCGCATTTTCTCTGGTGTTTTGGCAGATATTTCCAATTTCGTTTTTGCATACTGTAGCTGAAGTCAGCCCAAACTGTCTCGTCTTTCACGCAACCTCAGTGTCAACAGAAAGCGTTCGTTTGTTTCCCATTACTAGAAAAATATTTTTAAATTGAAATTTTACGTGCGCATTCGATAGAGCGCTGCCTAATTAGTCCAGTCCGATATTCGTTTTTTCGATATGTGTTAACAGGGACAGTAAAATACGAAGAATAAACAGCAATCTAGAAGCGACTCAGTAACATTGCATGGTTGGCCGTAGCAGGCAGTACGGATCAAGACAGTGTTGTCGCTACTGCAGTGCTGCTTATTCTTCGAGTTTTCGCATTTGACTAATCTGGAACCGCTCTATCGAATCGGCGCGTAAAATTCCGTTTTGGAAAGCAGTTTTTTTTTGTTAAGGGTATATAAAACCGACGTCTTCCGTCGACAATGAGCGTCGCATGAAAGACTTGATGAACAATATTTGTTTGGGCAAACTCCAGCTACACAATGCAAGAGCGAAATAGCAAATATCTGCTGAAACACCAGCAAAATTGCGCCTGGAAATTCTTAGGATGTATATAATGTTCTACATATTACAATGTAAAAATGGAGAATTTCACGGCGATTGCATTGAATAAAATGTTCTTGGGCTTCCGCCCGCGTCAGATAATTAAAATGTCTCGACTTTAGCCTAACTACTTCCCTGATCATTCCATTTGCCAATGGGCAGGAAATAGTTGGTCGAAAGCTCGTCTCATTCTAATCACTTTACGCGGCTAGGTGCTCGAGATCATTTTATACTATATATTAAAATGTCTTTTGATGATAACAGTTCAGGGACTGATGTTCTTAACTGATCTTTCAGTGGACTATTGTTTCGGTTGAGATCTCCTTTAGCTACATGCAGCCAAAGAAAAAGTTATTTAGGTCTTCCTCTTTACGACAATCCCACAGAGGAGATGCTATGACGTTTATGCTATGGCTCTTTTACTTGAATTGTACGTGATTAAACAACACACTGGAAAAAATGAGTAAGAATTTCCGACCGCAGCTGAGTGTCCGTCGTACCAGCTTCTTGTTAGTACCGTTAGTGTCACCACATCCTTTTGTCGCTTGCTCTCCACTCCTTGCCTACTTTTTTCTGACGAGATGCTGCATCTTGCGGATGACGGGTCCCGACGGTACTAGTATGTATCCTTCTTTGCCACTGCAAACGGAATTTTTCGCAAGAACGCCATTACATTGCGCAGTCGACACATATAGATCACTGTTAAACAAGCAGTTAGACGCTTCGAAAGTCCCTTACGTTTTTAAACTTCATCATCAGGGTTTCAGTTGGCTGTCGCAGGATCTTCATTATGACGTTAACACAACAGAGATGCTAATCTGTAACAGAGTGTGGTGCATTTTTAATTGAAATTCGTAAAATTATGGTGGAAAATATACAAATTTACCGTAGAACATACGCAGATTTTTGTATAAAACCTTTGCTGTACCTACGAATTTTGCTGCTTTTTGTTACACACTACATTGCAATAAAGTATCTTCCTCGTGTTATATATGTTGTATACACAGTTTTCGATGGCAACTCTCTCTCTCTCTCTGTCTGTCTGTCTGTGTGTGAGGCCGGCCTTTGTGACCTAGCGGTTCTAGGCGCTTCTGTCCGGAACCGCGCGACCGCTACGGTCGCAGGTTCGAATCCAGCCCCGGGAATGGATGTGTGTGATGTCTTTAGGTTAGTTAGGTTTAGGTAGCTCTAAGGTCTAGGGGACTGATGACCTCAGATGTTAAGTCCCATAGTGCTCAGAGCCATTTGAACCATTTTGTCTGTGTGTGTGTGCGTGTGTGTGTGTGTGTGTGAGAGAGAGAGAGAGAGAGAGAGAGAAAGACAGAGAGAGAGAGAGAGAGAGGGACAGACAGACAGAAACAGAGCAGCAAGTTTTAAAAAATATCGCAATTTGATGGGCCTTTTGTGCTTCAGAGATTATTAAAAAATTACCTACTAGGCTACTATAATATAAACTTTAAACAAAATTCACATAAATCTTCTACGGGAAACGTAATTATATGGCTATTCTTGTTACAGGAAAAAACTGACATGAAAATTAATATTATTATTGCAAAATATGTGCGAATTATTGAACAATCAAAGTAATTGCGTGCAGTATTATACACTAAGATATTGTCAAGAAATGCTACACATGTTAGCTGTCTTTTGATATGAGAAACTGCCAGAATTTCTTTTACTTTTTGGAAATAACACACCTGAAGGTGTAACGTGTGTGTGTGTGTGTGTGTGTGTGTGTGTGTGTGTGTATGTGTGTGTGTGTAACATGAAGAAGATAGTTTCTTTGCAACGTAATACACAAAAAAAAATTCAAGGTGCATCAGAAGTTTTCAACAAAACTTGCATATGTTACACCGTAACATATTCTCTACCATAGTTTTACGAATTTAATTAAAGACGCATTGTAACTACCCATACACAGGCATTTTGTGTCACTGGACATCAAAGTGAAGGTCCCGCTAGGGCCTTGAAGACGAAGCTTTACTCCTAAATGTGCTGACACCGTTTTCCAAAATTTTTGAGAATGTGACGTGTCCTAGAATAGTATCTCACCTTAGCAACAAAAATATCCTCAGCAAATCACAGTTTGGGTTCAGGAGAATTGCGCTACTGAGAATGCCATTTACATGTTCACTCACCAGAATACTAAAATAGCTCCTGTTGGTATCTTCTGCGACCTATCTAAGGCATATAACTGTGTGAGTCGCAGCATTCTGATAGACAAACTGGAGTGTAATGGGACTGATGGTAGAGCCAACCAATGGATAATGTCATATCTAACCAAAAAATGCAGAAAGTCGGACTTAGTTACCCAATCAATATAGTCCGGAGACGCAGTTATAAATGGGAAGAAATCACGTATTGGTTTCCTCAAAGCTCAATATTAGGTCCTCTATTGTTCCTCACATACGTAAACGATCTTCCCTCTAATATACAACAAGCAGAATTACTTCTATTTGATGACACTAACATTGTAATCAATCCATGTATACATACAGAAATAGAAGATATGTTAAACAATGTTCTTAAAAGTATTATAGACTGGTTTTCGGTGAATAGTCTCGCCCTCAGTTTTAAAAATACACAACATATTCAGCTCTGCACATTTAGGGGTACTACACCAATGACAAGTGAAGCACAAAGTGAGGAAGTAGAAGAGTTGAAACTTCAAAATTCGTCGGTGTCCATACTGATGAGAATTTAAGCTGGAAAAAGGACGTTTAGAACACATCAAACAACTTAGGTCAACCACATTTGCACGTAGAATAATCTTTGGGAGAGACAAATCAGTAAGCTGACATATTTTGCATATTTTGGCAACACTAAAGTAAATTTGGAACATTAATATCAACCGACAGAGCACAAAGCTTTGCAGTTACATGTTAAATGAAATGTCGAATCAAATGCGTCGGTTCTTGACTGCAAAGGCAGGCACACTTGATGTTTGACGATTAAAGCGCCATCTGCTACGAATGGGAACAATGGTTTGAGTAAACGGTACGTATTTTTTGGCGCTGAATGCGAACACGTAATAAAATGGTGTGGCTGCCATTCGAAGACATAAAACTGATTCCACCCATTCAGGATGGGTGGTGAGGAGATGGCCATTTGTAGCACAGACAAATGTCCCCTTTCTTCCTTTGCTTTTATGGCCTCATTGGACCATTTCACTCATTTCCTGGTCATCTTTTTCAGTTGGTTTTCTTTATGAATTACCCAGTATCTTTTCATTCGTTCTGGTCTTTTTTGTCATTCCTCATCTGTAAATATCGTTTTTATTGTTTGCCTATTTTTGTATTAAGTCTTATTTTTAGGTTTCCCGTTTCCTTAAATTTTCTGTTTTGTTTTGCAAACCGTCCAGGATTAATTATAGCAATTTCATATCCAACCTGATTTCCTTTACCCATTCTACTTGTTACTTCATGTTCCAAAGTTTCTCTACAAGTTTTCTTGGTAATCTGATTTCTTGTGTCCTCACAATGTGACAAAAAATAAATAAAATAAAGTGTAATGAGGTCCAGTTCCCTGTACATCACTTCATTTGAAACTGCCCGTCATTGTCCATCTTTTCGATATTTATTATTTATGCATGTTACAGCCCACCTTCTCTCTACCTCTGGATTTTTTTCGATTCCGTTATTCTGGGTGACTCTGAAAACAGTTTCACTTCCGTGTATCACCTCTGGTTGAGTCACTGTCTTAGAATGTTTTAATTTAATTTTGATTGACAAACATTTTTAATGTATGTAGACCATGTTAATTTTTAAGCTTTTATCATTTTGTTACTTCTTTCTATACATATAGATTTCACGTCCAAGTTGTATGTTATAATTTAAAATATGTCACTATTTTTACTTTCCTGTTATTTACTATTATGTGGTTGGTTAATAGTGGATCTGCTACCATTGTCTCAGTCTTTTCTAATGGTATCTGGAGTTCTATTTTTTGTATTATATTTCGTAAGTTTATTGTTTGATTTCTGGCTTCCTGACTGTTATTAGCTGGTAACGCTAAGTCATCTGCGAATCCCAAACAATTTAAGTTCATTTGATCTTTCTTGCTTCCAAATCTTATGTATTTACGATTTTCTTTGTATCCTTCACTCGTCACGTACTCCGGGGACAGTTCAAAGATAATGGCATAAACCATCTCCCTGAGTTAACCCTGTTTTAATCGTAAATGGTCAGTTTTACTTTAGATTTGGTATTTTTCAGAGTTAAGTTTATCATTTTTTTAATTTGACACGGAGACCGAAATTCCTTAGTATCTTCAGCACTAAAGACCTGTGGATACAATCACAAGCTTTTTTGAAGTCCACGAAGGCTACGACTTGTTGTTTTTGTCTTCTTTTCCAGTAATCCATTACCAATTTGAAAGTGATTATCTGCGCTTGGAAGCTTCTCCAAGGTCTAAATACTTCTTAGTATTCTTCTAGTTCCAGTTCAAGTTGACCTTTATAACGATTGTACAGGATAATTCACGTGACAGTATGTGATATCCATAGGGGAGAATCGTCTGTAGTTATTTGAATTTGATTTGTCTCCTTTATAAGGTAATGGATGAATTATAGCTGTAGACCATTGATCTGATTCTTCTTCTTTGTTCCAGATTTTCACTATGCATTGATGTAATGATATCTTCACTGGTTCAACTGCATATTTCCAAAGTTCTACAAATGTTTGATCATCTCCATTTGCTTTGTTGTTTCTGAGCTCTTTCAAAGCTTTGTAGACTTCATGGATTGCGGGTAGGTTGACGTTTTCTGCTGATGTTTTAAAGGGAGTATATGTATTTATTTGAAGTAGTTCCGAGGATCTTCGCAATTTAGCAACTTGTTAAATGTTTCTGCTGAAATTCTTGTATTTTTTCTACTGCTATGGGCCACCTTATTATTTTTATTCTTTAAAATTAATTGTCCTATCATGTCCCCTCTACTTACATTAACTTTTCACCTAGAACGTGTTTTTCCTACGATGCATCGTTTTTGAGGTATTTAGCTGTCTCAGGTTAAAACAAACACCCTGTAGAATAGTGGAAGAGTAGCTGCTTAAATACGTCTGTGAGCGGTGTAATTAAAACAATCTTGTCTTCGCAGACTCTATGGGAGCGTTACGTAATGGCTGTAGGGTGTTCCTAGATTCTCCTTCTCGAAACTTCGTAAGTAAACTTTCGCTTAATAGTTGACATCTGTCGTCAAATGTCTATCAATTCAGGTTTTGCAGCATTTCCGTGACGCTCACCCGTGAACAAAACAAAACCTGTGTCGTGCTGCCCTTCTTTGTATACACTTCCGGATGCAATGACAATGTAGCTTCGTATATGCGCATGACGTGGACGGGTATAAGAGTTCCATTTCTACGTGACAGGATAAGCGGTCACCAGAGAGCATTGCTGTTGTTCGTGTTTAGTGTTGTTACCAGTCTTGGTAAGGTGTATAAGGGGCATGAACAGCGTCGGATGTTGAGTAGTCACTGTGAGGGGCGTTGAGAGGCCTTGTACTCTTGTAAGACAGCGTTGTCAGCACCTGACATAGTTTGAAAGATGCCTCATTATGGGTCTACATTTGGCAGGCTGGTCGAATAGTGCACATCTAGACCTGAGGGGTTTACTGACGTAACAGTGGCCCGATGTTGGGGTGCATGTGAACGTGAGGGCTGGAAAACTCGTCGTCAATCTTCCGGTGACCACATCCAACAACCACAGGGGACAATCGCCGTACTGTGCACCAAGAACATCGTAACGGCTTCACATCTGCACGTGCCATCCAGGAACAAGCAATTAACTCCCTGCAACATTCTGTGTAATTGAGCACAATTGGTCGGCTGCTTTTGGAGAGGCCCCATGAGCAGGAAACATGGGCTGCTGACACCCTTCCCAAACGAATCAGCTCACGATAATTAAATGAAGACCTTAAGCTGTCGACAGGCGTTTATATACATCAACGGGGACAGTTGAAATGTGTGCCCCGACCGGGACTCGAATCCGGGATCTCCTGCTTACATGGCAGACGCTCTATCCATCTGAGCCACCGAGGGCACAGAGGATAGTGCGACTGCAGGCCCTCGGTGGTTCAGATGGATAGAGCGTCTGCCATGTAAGCAGGAGATCCCGTGTTCGAGTCCCGGTCGGGGCACACATTTTCAACTGTCCCCGTTGATGTATATCAACGCCTGTCGATAGCTTGAGGTCTTGATTTAATTATCATTTCATTCTAAGAGAGCTGCATGTTCACCGATGGTATCTGTTCTTCCGGGCATGTCCGAAAGAGCAGATACCATCTTCATATACAATCAGTTCATGTTTCCAGGCCAGAGGGGGTGCAATGACATACTAATAAGTGGGCTTATACTGCCAAATTCTTTGAAAATTTCATTCAATTGCGCGATCGCTAGAATAACATCACATAACCTGTCAACCCGTGAAGTTTCATTTCGTTTTCTTCTCCCCTTCTTTACTTTTTGTGACAGGCAGTGCACGTTCAGTTCCCCCTTTTAGTCCTGTTTGGTGTGATCGCACACATTTGAATAATATTAGAAGATGGGATGCACGAGCATTTTGTAAGCAGTCTCCTTTGTACACAGATTGATTTTTCCCAGAACTCTACAAAAGAATCTAATACTAACACCTAATGCTCCTCCTGAGCATAACATCTCACTCGTTATAGAGGCATGCTGAATCAGTTTTTCAGGCTAGCGAATGGAAGTCACGGAACACGCAATGGTCCTAACATCAGCTGATAGTGTGTTTACTGTTATGAAAGATCGTGTATAGAATGTGTGTAATGCGTGCAGTGACTGGACGTGAGAAATGAGCGAACAGTGTAGCGTTAGCATTTTTCATTATTAAATAATTTATTAACAAAACAGTATTGAATACTACGAGTAAACCGATTGAAGTATCACTGTTTTAAACAGAGTGATCTTGTATTCTTGAGGGTGGAGGGTCCAGTCTTCATTCACCCTCCCTATTTAGGTTTTCCGTAGGTTCTTTAAATTATTTCAGACAAATGCTGGTATATAAGGCCACAGCCATCCTTGTCGTACTAGGCCTTTAAGTGTGAGGATGTGAATTTATTTATTTTTGTTGTTCTTTAATTTTAATAACAAGACATAGCCGATATCCTTGTAAAAGAGCCCTACGAATGAGGAAAGCTACTACTATTGCTACTACGGCAGTGGCCTCTGTACAGAACCAGTAGTTAGCAAGCGAAAAATCTACGAAATGTGGTAAACAATGGCAAAATGTCACTGAATCGGAATCCTGTAACAGAGAACGAACCTGATGTTCTGTTAGACCTTCATATAACAGAGCTATTGTCTATCAAATTTTTTCCACAAAAATGTACAAAAAACCAATGAGCACACATACGTACTCATTCAAGGCTGAAGCTATGCACTAAACATCCAACTGGCACAAACGTGATACTATGAGTTTGACGCAAAATTCTATACATAAGCGTGAGAGTACTAACAATTGTTGCTTGTTCATTATATACTCGTTTCCAGTCATCTATGCTCAGCAGATTATGAGCTATTGATCTGCAGACGACTTCTGGCTTTCGTCTAGGAAGAATCCAACTACATGTGCCGCCATATACTGGCACCGAGTGGCAGCACAGTCGAGAAAAACACGTAGCGCAGAAAGTGTACAATCATTGCAAATATCGATTGGAAGCAAGGCAAGATACCTAGATCAGCAGAAAAAAATAAAAGCCGAACCTTCAAGATCGTGTGGATTGGGGTGGAAAGAGATAAGAACGTTGCTTCTTTGTGAAAGGCGCTTCACTGCTAACTGCAAACAGTCATCTAAGTGTAAACGGAATACGTGGCTGCTCAGGTCGAATTTGGCTTTTAGTTTCGCACTTAATTTATCGCTGCGGCAGCAAAACGTACATTACATTTAATTATGACAACTTCTCTGTATCTCTCTCTCTTTCTCTCTTTGTAAATTAACAGAAAAGAATGTGTAAAAAGTTAACCGACATTCTATAATTCTGCAGAAGATTGCAAATGACAGCAAGAGATAGTATCGATAATTGCTCAGGGAAGCGGGACTAAAAAAAATAAGTAATACATCGTGGAATGACAATTATGGAAATTGTTAGTGAAGTTGTTTTGGGAAGCACTCTTCGCCCAAGATAAAAATGGTCTATTCACCTGCCTGTTTCAGACATCCAGCCTCTCCACGCCAGTATATAAGATAGCTGCCGTCGATTTCCTAAAGTCATATAACTGTGTATGCCGCGAAAGTGCAGTTGCGTGTTTCGCCTCCTCCTGTGGTGTTCGAGAAAAATCCATTTTTGTGTATGTTTAGATTTGTAGAGTAATGAGCCTTTTCTTTGGATGCAGGGTAAAATAAAATTCGAGAGTACAGATTGAAATTAATTAAGCGAAGCTGATAAAATGTTGGTGGCTTTCTTCTCGCTGCAGCGAGGCGAGACAATGGCTTTGGAATTTTCCCGAAATCTTTTGAATGATGCGGTGGCGCGCCGCCAGAGCGGTGCGTTAGTCACGGATTTTTGTCGGGGATTAATTCAGTATTAGAGCGCAGGGGCCGGCGTTTGATATATAGAACCGGTCCGGTCCGGGCAACTGGTTTCCAGGTGTCACAGAGTGGGGAACGAACCCTGGACCCGCCCAACTCCCTGCCCATCTACTATTCCATTCTTCATTGTCTGCCACTGTTGCGCTTGCCGTTCTCCTGCGTATACTGCAGTGTTGTGATGATTTGCTGTGCTCAAGAAAGATTTTGGGGACTAGAACTGACTTACTCGGAAATGAGGAAATATAAGATACTTGTAAGAGTAGGCTGCTATGCCACAGAAGATGCAACTCTAAAGCTACTAGACGTACTTTAGTATAGAAACATTGGGAACCTAATTGTTTCTCTCATCACTTCATACGTAATTTGTTTTTTTAAGAACTACATGTACGAATTCCAGTGATAGAAGTGTAAAGAAGGAAGGGTAGCCTCCGCCAGGCACAGTACGGTGGCTTTCGGAGTATGTATGTTGATGTAGATGAAGTAGAAAAACATCTTAAGAAGGGAGTGAAACAGGAAACAGTTGATCATTATTTTATATTGACAAATATTCAAGATATAACGAAGGATGATTGAGATCTGTAGTAAAGTGAGAACAACAAAACAAAGACGTTCACATTTGCAATTAGTGTCCCCGCTCTTAAGATCCAGAAAAGCTGAAGAGTTTATTAACGAATTAATAAATAGCAACCTATTTGTTTAACAAAATACAAATACGTTATAAATGCTGCAAGGAGAATCAGAAACAGAATAATAATCTTCTAAACTTGGAAACCTCGTAGAATACATAATAACAAAAGTTACTGCAATCCACAAGATACGATTAGCAGATGGAAGACACAAAAATCAATTGTAGGAGGAACAGTGTTCTTTAACCTAAGAGACGTAATCTCGAATTCTGGGTGACGAACTTTATATATCGTAATATGATTGAAGCATAGCGACATTCTGAAGCTAAAACTGAACAATGAGAAAGTGAGATACAAGTAAGATGAAAGCGTCTAAATCGTGAACACAAAGGTATAAAATTCATAATCAGAGTTAAAGGCAGCTAATAAACGACGTCCCCTTCCTCTTTAAAAAATGAGAATGCGCGATTTTTGCATCTTGGAACTTGATGTATAGACGGAAGGGAATTTAACGGCGACAGCGATATGTCAAAGATCGACATGACATCTTTGTCAAGGGAATGTTAGTACTGAAACAATAAAGAAAACAAAATTCACTGCCAAACACAAGACTTCATGCGGTCGAAATTGTGCACAACGAAGAGATGGTGATAGTAATAATAGCAGTGATAACTTCATTGTTGTACTGACAACAAGAGAAGAAGGTATCGGCTATGATTACGTGCGTTTTAGTAAAATTTTTATAAATCTAATTCGGGATGTCTGTGGAGAAAACAGCATTACTGTCTTATGTAATCCAGTGTCTCACTGTTACGACCTTTTCTTACCAGTTTATGTCTACAAAGAGCATATTTAATTCATCCTATAGTACTGCCACCGAGAATCGATGGAACCGTCCAAATTAAAACTCTTTTAGCATCAACAGAAATGATTATAGTTTTCTAATGGCATAACACGGAATTACTTTCAAAATTACAACTGAAGATTTCTCCTCAACAGAGCCGTTAAGCGAATATATCAGTTCAGTCCAACTGCACTGGTGTGAAAAACTTAAGAACGAAAGTAACTTTCGTAAGACGTGTCACTGTCAAGTAATACAACTCGATGAAACTTGGGCCGTTTATAGGAAGAATTGCTACGGTATAGCACAGGAGTTAGCTGAAAGAAATACGCAATGAGACAAACATAAATGACACTTGAGATTAAAGAGATAATTCAGTCACTGAAAAATAACAAAGCATCAGGAGAAGACCAAATCATCGCAGAATTATGGAAAAATGCAGGAGAAAATCTTATTGCAAAACTCAAAGAAACTATACATGAAATCTGGGAAACTGAAAAAATCCCCACAGATTGGAAGACTGCAATCATACATCCTCTGTACAAAAAAGTAAGTATAACAGACCCCAACAACTATCGTGGAATCTCTTTATTGTCAATAACATCCAAAATTCTGTCTAAAGCCCTACTAAACCGCGCAGAACCTCAGCTGGATTCAAAGGCGAATACCAAGGTGGGTTCAGAAAAGGTTGATCTTGCGTAGAACAGATCCTTAACTTGAAAAACTCAAAGAAATATTTACATAGTACTTCAAACAAAAGTTATGTCATCACGTTTGTTGACTTTAAAAAAGCATATGACAGTATAAACCGAGAATCTCTTTTTGAAGTATTAGCAGAATTTGGATTAGATCAAAAGACAACAAACATCATAAAAGAAACACTCACGGAGACCAAATCCAAAGTAAAATTTATGGGACAATTGAGCACAGAATTTGAAATAGACACAGGAGTACGACAAGGGGATGTACTGTCCCCAGTGCTCTTCAATTGTGCTCTTGAAAAAGTTGTTAGAGAATGGAAAAAAGCAGGTGCACCAGCACACAGACTGGGACCAAGACATAAGGGCATAGAATTACACTGTTTAGCATTTGCTGATGACATGGCACTGATCGCACAAGACATTACTGATGCACAGAAACAGCTAGAATTATTACAAGAACAGGCAGCTAAAATAGGATTACAAATTTCATTTGAAAAAACAAAATTTATGACTGACGTCAAAGATGCACCTTCTGATCTCAAAATTGGTAATAACTACATCTCTCGAGTAAAAGAATTTAAATATTTAGGTGAATGGATTGCAGAAAATTGTAATGAAAAGAAATCTGTCAGATCAAGAGTCCAGAAAATGGAGACGGCGTTTCAGTTAACAAAAAACATTTACAACGAAAAGAGTCTCTCGTGCCACTACGCAACAGTAATCAGACCCGAAGCCCTCTACGCATCTGAGACACTAAACCTTCAACACAGAACACTAAAAGAGGAATTAGAAGTGAAAGAACGTAAGATAATGAGGAAAATCCTAGGACCAAGAACTAAAGATGGGGTACATTATCCAAAACCCAATGCAGAAATATATAAAAATATCTCCAAAATAACAGACACAATGCGCATGAGAAGAATCCAATTCATGGGGCACTTAGAAAGAATGGACTCAAACAGGTTAACGCACAAAATCCATACATTTTTAAAGAACAAAACCACAAGACCGAACTGGTACAAACAGACAGAAAAAGACCTGAGAGAATTAGGGTCTCCAAATCTACACGATAGAAATGAAATCAGAAAAATCACAAACACACGGGGTTTTGAGGGAGAAGGGAGAAAAACTAACCGACATACATGGTCTACGCAACGAAAGCTAGCCCATTCGTTGTTTATGAAGGAATACTGGGCGAAAAGGAAGGACAACAAATGTTGATTACGCGTGGTCCTAAGTGATCCATCCGCGAAGAAGAAGAAGAAATGACACTTTTATTCAAAGACAATAATTACACTGAAGCCAACGCGTGTTCAGCGCTATGGACATAAATGATCAAGAGTACAGGGTTGGCAGCCGTCTACGATTGTTAGGGTGTACGGTAAGGTGTCGAAGGCGAGTGACTGTAGGAGGATACAAGATGACAACTTCTAGTTGATATGATGGATGGCAGCTAGCTTTACATTCAGAGAAATGTAAGTTAATGCGGATGAGTAGAAAAAACAAACCCTTAATCTTCGGATACAGCATTAGTAGTGTCCTGCTTGACACAGTCACGTCATTTAAATATCTGGGGTAACATTACAAAGTGATATGAAATGGAATTGGCATATGAGAACTGTGGTAGGGGAGGCGGATAGTCGACTTCGGTTTCCTGGAAGAATTTTAGGAAAGTGTAGTTCATCTGTGAACGAGACAGCATACAGGAGACAACTGTAGTACCGCTCGGGTGGTTGGGATCCGTACCAGGTCGGATTAAAGGAACACATCGAAACAATTCAAAATGTTGAGGTCACCGGTCCCTAGACTTACACGCTACTTAAGTTAACTTATGCTAAGAATAACACACACACCCATGCCCGACGGAGGGCTCGAACCTCCGGCAGGAGGGGCCGCGCAATCTGTGACATGGCGCCTCATACCGTGGGGACACTCCGCGCGGCAAAACGATTCAGAGGCGGGATGCTAGATTTGTTACTGGTGGGTTCCAACAACACGTAAGTGTTACGGAGATGCATCGGGAACTCAGATGGGTATCCTTTGAGGTAAGGCGACGTTCTTTTCGAGGAGCACTACGGAAAAAATTTAGAGAACAGGCATTTGAAGCTGACTACCTAACGGTTCCATTTTCGCCACCATACACTTCGCGTAACGACATCTGAGATAAGATACAAGAAAGCAGGGCTCATGCGGAGACATATAGACAGTCGTTTTCCATCGCAATATGTGCAAGTGGAACAGGAAGGGAAATGATTAGTAAGTTTACAGGGTACCCTCCGCCAAGCGCTGTACGGTGGCTTGCGGAGTATCTACGTAGATGTAGATGTAGTTTCATGATAGCCCCCTGGACATTACAAAATGCGGGTTCTTAATTGTGTATGTGATCACCACGGGCGGCACTGCATCCTCTGCAACATGCTGGCTGCAAGGCTGGTAAGGATTTCTTGTTGTAGGACGTTACATTCCTCCAGTTGACAACTGCTGGATGGTCATTGGTGCTTATGGACGTGCTGCAGTAAGTCTCCCTAACGCATCACACACGTAATGGATGGGATTTAAGGCGGAGGAATGGGCAGGGCAGTCCATTCGCCAAATATCCTCTTGTTTCAAGAGCTCCACCACCTGCGCTGCACGATGCAGTCGCTCATTGTCATCCATAACAATTAAGTGAGGGGCGAATATACCCTTGAAAAGATGCACCAGGAAATGAATATCATCATCATCATCATCATCTCATCATCATCTTGAACAGTTCCTAGCCCCAGGCTGGATCTGTAGTAACATAAGCCTCACCATTTAGTCCAGTTTTCCCCTCCACCACTCTGCACCAGTCCTCGCCTCTTTTTTCAACACACTCCTCCACACCTTTCAGCCTTCTATCCCTTGCTCTTCCTCTTCGTCGTTTCCTTCGCATCTTCGTTACATTTATCTTCTCGGAAATCCTCTTGTTTTCCATTCAACTTTGATGCCCATACGATCATTGCCTTGATGCTCCTATCCTACTCTGCAAGGACTTCTCTTTCATTATTTTCCTTACCCTTTCGTTGGTCATCTATCTTTCCTTGTTACTCCTATCCTTCTTCTGAGGAATTTCATTTCACATGCTTACATCTCTTTCTTTCATTGTCCATGTTTCAGATGTATATGTCAGTAATGGGGTGTAGTAACTTCTATAGATCACTTCTTTGCTTTTTTGTGGGTCGGCTTTGTTCCAAACCAGGCTCCTAACGCTTCCCAGGAATGCTTCTGCCTACCTACCATGTCACTGAGCTCTTTCTCATTTCTTTCATTATCCTCTATCACATTTCCCAAGTACGAGGGTAATCCCAAAAGTAAGGTCTCCTATTTTTTTATAAGTACATACACCTCTTTATTTCTACAATGGTTTACATCAGTTTACAGCTTGAACATTTAGCTATTTTTCGACATGATCACCATTTCTGTCGATGCATTTTTGTATGCCCATGTCATACCAGCTCGCCGCCATGCTGTTCAGAAAGTTATGAATCTCTTCTTTCACCTCGTAGTCGGAGCGGAATCGTTTTCCGGGCAAATGTTCTTTTAACCTAGGGAACAGATGATAATCACCGGGCGCCAAGTCAGGACTATAGGGTGGGTGGGTGATTATGCTCCACTGAAACTGTTGCAGGAGAGCAACGGTTTGCCGAGCGATGTGTGGTCAAGTGTTGCCATGGAACATGTGTACACCCTTGCTCAACATTCCTCTTCTCCGGTTCTGAATTTCCCGTTTGAGTTTTTTCAGGGTCTCACTGTACCTGTCAGCGTTAATTGTGGTCCCATTGGGCATAAAGTCGACCAACAATATCCCTTTCCGATCCCAAAACACGGTTGTCATAACTTTACCGGCAGACTGTGTTTGTTTGAATTTCCGCGGCTTTGACGAAGAATGATGCCGCCACTGGCGTGATTGTTGCTTGGTCTCAGGTATAATGTAATATGCCCAGGTTTCGTCACCCGTGACAATTGAGTCCAGAAACAACATGGCGGCGAGCTGGTATGACATGGGCATACAAAAACTGCCACAGCGTCTACAAAAATGCATATCAGAAATGGTGATTATTTCGAAAAATAGCTAAATGTTCAAGCTGTAAACTGATGTAAACCATTGTAGAAATAAACAGGTCTATGTAGTTATAAAAAAAGAGGAGGCCTTACTTTTGGGATTATCCTCGTACTTGACACTTTCCACCTTCTTCAATTTTTCAACTCCTATTCTTATTCCGCTAGTTGATCTATCTTTCTTTCTAGGTGTAACCAGGAGCTCGCAAATGTTTACATTAAATTTTATTCCACGCCTGGAAAAGGAATGCAGTGTCACACTAACATTGACCAATGAGTGTACCCTGTTCAAAGATTCGGAGGTCAGTATGCCCATGCAACTTAATACCTCCCCACATCATAGAACCCGCACCCCAAAACGATCATGTTCGACAGTGTTCCTGAGTGAATTGCGTGTTCTCACCGCTCGCCGTAAGAGGATACGCGATGCAACCAGGAACACCGCCCGCCACAAAAAGGTTGGCACGTTACAAAGCCGCCTCCTTGGCCATCCTTATTACTGATCAGCTACCATTTATTTACGATTACTCTTAAACATAACTTTGTATGTTATATTTTCTTCAACTGTGATATAAAGCAGCGAGACATGTACACATTTTATAGAAATTATCGAGGAATAAGAAAATATTTTTATTATATAACAAACACATACAAACACATAATATGAGCATATCCTTACTAGTATCATTTAAACGTTTAATCTTACAAGACGTAGTGTACTGCATTCTTACACGCCATATACTCTATGCTAAATTCCCAAATAATTTTTTAATTTTCTATCTAATAGAAATAATCTCAACCAAAATTAAACAAATATAGATTAAATCATAAAAAAGTAAAATTTTATTTCAATAGGGCTCCATGCAGCTTCCTTATAACAAATGTAATGTTCTGACTTCATCAGTCCCTTCAATGTAGTCTCCATACTGCCACATTTCATCTCAGAAGGATTCATCTCCGCTTCCTCCAGTTTCAAATATCACCACATTAGTTTCGTCATAGGTTTTATTTCCAGCAGTATCTACCTATAGGATAGATATATGTAACGGCTAACCCCTAACGTTGGTTTACAATCTACTATAGGTAGGTCATAACCACAGGTGAAATCATTTAACATAAGCTTCCACCAAAAATGATAACATAACTGAATTTCTAATCAGTGTACATACATTTCACAAACAAACAAATAGTATTTCTACTTAACCACTAGGACACTGCCGGCCGCGGTGGTCTAGCGGTTCTGGCGCTGCAGTCCGGAACCGAGGGACTGCTACGGTCGCAGGTTCGAATCCTGCCTTGGGCATGGGTGTGTGTGATGTCCTTAGGTTAGTTAGGTTTAAGTAGTTCTAAGTTCTAGGGGACTTATGACCTAAGATGTTGCGTCCCATAGTGCTCAGAGCCATTTGAACCATTTGAACCACTAGGACACTCTATGTTATCACCGTGTGCCTGTGGCTTTGACAAACACACCTAGCAACCCTGTGGATATGCCCACCGACCCACACTACAGTTTAATGCTTCTGGTAGGCTCATAGCCTCCTCCCTTCCATCTCAAAACATAGCTCTCTTTTGCTTCTTACTTTTACTCTCAAAACCTAACCTCTGGTTTCAGTCTTTAGCATACTTTTCAGTGACAACTTTTTCCTTTACTTTTACTTGCTCATCTGAAACGACTGAAGTTCCCGTTTTATTGGATTTTAGTTCATTTTGATTTCCTTTTTGGATAGGACTGAACCTAGTGTATGTCATTATATATCTTTTAGAGTTTAGTATCTGATAGTTGCCTATTTCCCTGTTAGAATCTACACTCCTGGAAATGGAAAAAAGAACACATTGACACCGGTGTGTCAGACCCACCATACTTGCTCCGGACACTGCGAGAGGGCTGTACAAGCAATGATCACACGCACGGCACAGCGGACACACCAGGACCCGCGGTGTTGGCCGTCGAATGGCGCTAGCTGCGCAGCATTTGTGCACCGCCGCCGTCAGTGTCAGCCAGTTTGCCGTGGCATACGGAGCTCCATCGCAGTCTTTAACACTGGTAGCATGCCGCGACAGCGTGGACGTGAACCGTATGTGCAGTTGACGGACTTTGAGCGAGGGCGTATAGTGGGCATGCGGGAGGCCGGGTGGACGTACCGCCGAATTGCTCAACACGTGGGGCGTGAGGTCTCTACAGTACATCGATGTTGTCGCCAGTGGTCGGCGGAAGGTGCACGTGCCCGTCGACCTGGGACCGGACCGCAGCGACGCACGGATGCACGCCAAGACCGTAGGATCCTACGCATTGCCGTAGGGGACCGCACCGCCACTTCCCAGCAAATTAGGGACACTGTTGCTCCTGGGGTATCGGCGAGGACCATTCGCAACCGTCTCCATGAAGCTGGGCTACGGTCCCGCACACCGTTAGGCCGTCTTCCGCTCACGCCCCAACATCGTGCAGCCCGCCTCCAGTGGTGTCGCGACGGGCGTGAATGGAGGGACGAATGGAGACGTGTCGTCTTCAGCGATGAGAGTCGCTTCTGCCTTGGTGCCAATGATGGTCGTATGCGTGTTTGGCGCCGTGCAGGTGAGCGCCACAATCAGGACTGCATACGACCGAGGCACACAGGGCCAAACACGCATACGACCATCATTGGCACCAAGGCAGAAGCGACTCTCATCGCTGAAGACGACACGTCTCCATTCGTCCCTCCAGTCACGCCTGTCGCGACACCACTGGAGGCGGGCTGCACGATGTTGGGGCGTGAGCGGAAGACGGCCTAACGGTGTGCGGGACCGTAGCCCAGCTTCATGGAAACGGTTGCGAATGGTCCTCGCCGATACCCCAGGAGCAACAGTGTCCATAATTTGCTGGGAAGTGGCGGTGCGGTCCCCTACGGCACTGCGTAGGATCCTACGGTCTTGGCGTGCATCCGTGCGTGTGGGGAGCGATCTCCTACACTGGCCGTACACCACTGGTGATCGTCGAGGGGACACTGAATAGTGCACGGTACATCCAAACCGTCATCGAACCCATCGTTCTACCATTCCTAGACCGGCAAGGGAACTTGCTGTTCCAACAAGACAATGCACGTCCGCATGTATCCCGTGCCATCCAACGTGCTCTAGAAGGTGTAAGTCAACTACCCTGGCCAGCAAGATCTCCGGATCTGTCCCCCATTGAGCATGTTTGGGACTGGATGAAGCGTCGTCTCACGCGGTCTGCACATCCAGCACGAACGCTGGTCCAACTGAGGCGCCAGGTGGAAATGGCATGGCAAGCCGTTCCACAGGACTACATCCAGCATCTCTACGATCGTATCCATGGGAGAATAGCAGCCTGCATTGCTGCGAAAGGTGGATATACACTGTACTAGTGCCGACATTGTGCATGCTCTGTTGCCTGTGTCTATGTGCCTGTGGTTCTGTCAGTGTGATCATGTGATGTATCTGACCCCAGGAATGTGTCAATAAAGTTTCCCCTTCCTGGGACAATGAATTCACGGTGTTCTTATTTCAATTTCCAGGAGTGTATCTTCTTTAACATCACCGTAAAGGGGTGTGGTATCTTCCTTTTCGATTACTTATATGACTTGTCCCTAATATTTGTTTCCACCATTTTTAGTATTTCGCCTTCCCATCCATCATCCTGTGGAGGATGATGAGTCTTGCCTAAGAATGTATCTCTTATTATTTTTATGCCATCTTACAGGAGATCATTTGAAATTCTTTCAACTTTCCTAGATACATGTACCATTTATCTCTTTAGTGTAACAATACGTTCTTCCAAAATGTCCCTATCCTTGGGTTATCCTCTTAGCAGGACTGGCTTGTGTGTGAAACCTAGCTGTCAACAGATGCTGTATCTTCCATGCCACTAAATGTTTTTAAAACTGGACAATGTAAACTACAACCCATTATCCAAAATCAATCACACAGGTTTTTCTTCATTCAGAAAATAGTTTTGGCTTACTGGTCGCCACTTTGACGGGAAAAATGCTGACGAATTTGGACCACAATTCCAAATATAATCACTATGCACATAACACCACCTGTTCCTCGAGGAAACAGTCCGAAAATGTCTAGGGTCACAAAATCCTATTAGATGTTATGGTGTTATGATTTAAGTTTCAATTTTCAATTTTAAATTTCGGTGTTTCGTTCGTAGGCCCCTCTTACATGTAGATAATTCCTTCCTGACAATCGGATTTATCCAATTACACAAATAAAATTTTCCAGTATGTACTATACAATTCTTTATCCCCAAATGCCCATAAAGATGATGAATATACCTTACCAGTTTTGGTGCATATGATTTAGTTGTACAAACTCCGACCCTGTAAAAAAGCCTCGAGTTATATTAAGAAGAACCCCTTGCAACAAATCCAAAAGGTTCTCCAATAATTGTTATCATTCTTTATCAACAATCTATTCATTACTTTGTTTAACCAGTAGCCATTCGCTTACTCTCTTACTATGATTTTCATCTACACTTGTAACTCTCTCTAATATTCCAAGCTGTTAACCTTATAAACCATAAACTCCCGTGCCATTTTTATTTAATTCACTTCTGTCTACACACCTAAAGGCACTCGAGGTAGAGCATGTGTTACTTTATTTTCCTCCACTTTTATTTATTTTAATTCCAGATCGTATTCCTTTAGGAAAAGTGCTAGTCTACTTGGCAGTTACCTAATAGTCACCAAAAATTTTAAAGCTGGCGATCTAAATACATCATAGCATTTCATCCACAGAATAAAAACTTAAATTTTTTACTGACCAAATGACAGCTGAAGTTTCTTTCTCTTGTAGTTGAGGAGTTTTGTTCAAATTGACTCTGTATTCTACTGCCTAAAGCCTCTGTGATACGGTGTTTCTCATCTTGTTCATAAGACTCTTTAAACCTCAGACCATATCCCAAAGTATCAACAGAAAAACAAAATGTCTTATTTAAATCAGGATGTCCCAGTATTTTCAGATTGCTAAGATATTGTTTAATTAATACACAATCTTTCTGATAATTCTCTCTCCACCACCAACGCATCTTTATCTTCAACAATTAATTGATTGCAACATAATTAATGACCTTACTTGGAATTTACTTCCTTTGAATCCTATTAGCCCAAAAAATGATTCTAGCTGATGTTTGTTTCGCGGAGCTGGGCAGTCCCTTATAGCTTGGATTTCATGTGGATGTGGCCAAATACCGTGCTGCTTAATGATACATCCCAAAAATATTACCTCACTGCAACCAGACTGAGCCTAGGAAAACTTTATAGTAACACCCTCAGCAACTAATCTTTCCAGTAGGTTTTTAACAACGTTAAATGATCGTCCCAACACTGTGATACAATTAAGACATCATCTACATAAACAAATACTTCCTCTAGTAGCTTCTCTCCCGAAGCAAGATATATAACATGTGAAACTCTTCAACTGATGTGCTGAAGCCAAAAGGTAGGACCTAGAAAGAGCAACATTTGTCTACAAAAATAATAGCTGTGTACTTCCTAGACTCCACTGCAAGAGGCACCTGCCAGTAGCCTCACATTAGATCTAGTGTACTTAAGTACTTACTTTGTGAAATCATACTAGCATTTGATCCATTTGAAGAGTTCAGTCTCTCTCTACTTCAATTTCTTATTGAGTGTTTGGGCATTCAACACCAGTTTAAACTCGCCATCCAGTTTCTTCACAGTCACTATGATGTCAACAATATGAAACATCCGACTTTTCAGTTATACCTCAATTATTTCTTTTTGTAAAACCTCCCTCACACTCAGAGTGTATATGGTTGGTCTGGTGGTTTAAAAATGGTACATGATATTTAATTTTCAACTTACACTCATAAGCTTATATTGTACTGGGTTAGTCACTAAAAACAACTTTGTTACCCTATAAAACTGTTGCTACTGATAAATACTTTTGTTTCATAGCATTTCATTTGAATCTTACTTTCTCACACCTTCTGTACTTTGGCCTACACTCATTCACTTACGTCATCATTTTTACTCAACTGTGTTTCTCTTTCTGCTTTCACTTCCCAGTTACTAACACAATCATTACTCTCACCTTGCGACTGTCCTCTATTCAATGTAACCCAAACGTTTCTGCCATTCACTTGTATTCGCATCCTTTCTCTCAATAAATACAATAGGACACCATGACTCATCATAGAATCCATACCTAATAAAACTGATAAGTTTATATTTGCTAGTAATAACATAGATTGTTGGAGAGTGACTGCTGAAATTTGGAATGTCATTAATACATCTTCCTCAGCTTCCCTACCTATCAATCCTGTTAAACCTAAAACTTGCCCATTTGTAACAGGAAAAAATGGACACTGACAATTCTCTTTATTCCTTTCCCATATATTGTTAGACAACGGGCCCACTTGACTACCTACGTCTAACAGAAATTGTACCACCTGTCCTTCGATATAACCCTGCACTATGAGTGTTAAAACTTTCTTTTCTGTTACTTCTCTTGCCATAAGCAATTCGTCCTCTAGAGATTGCTGTCCCTGGTATCTCAAAGAGGCATTTTTAAAACCACTTTGATCCTGTGCTGTGCCAGGCGGATAATGTTATTGTTTTCTGAAATTTCATGGTTCAACCAGTCCATTCACGTGATTAGGAAACCTCTTGTTGTTACTGTTGTTGCTGTTATTACTCCTGTTGTCATTATGGTTGTTCCATCCCTATCTGTTACCTAGTACTACACGTCTTTGACCCTGATACTTGAGATTCTTATAATTGTTATTTTGATCCCTCTTTTCTTTCTGAAACTTACCTTTTCCGTATTTACCATTACTTCTATTTCCATTTACATCCACCCACTTAGATACTTTAGTTTCAGTCATCATTTGGTTTGTAAATGTAGTCTAACTGGTCAAGTAAATCTAATAAAAGTTGGGCTTCTGTCTACCACTCTCCCACTAATCACTTCCTTACTCTGTCTGGTAATCTTGTTATTAGAGCTTCTACCATATGTAACTCATAATTTGGTTCATCAAGATCTAATACCTGGTTGATGTAGTACTCGATAAAATTCCTGTGTCTGCACCAACTATCATCATATTGCCGAGTACCAAATAATTCAAGCCTGAGTTGATATTTAGCTTTGGATTTTCTACAGTGACAAAGCGATTCCTATTAAGCATTGCCCAATTGAAGCATCTCCTTCCAAGTGACTAATCATAAGTCTAATACTTCTACTACTTTCCCAATATGAGGGTAATGGTCCTTGACAGTATTTCAAAAAGGTAGCTCGAAATGAGATAAGTTGTACCCACTGTTCTTTATTCTTAATCTTAATTCATCCATCCAGTCCCATCTATTATCACTAGAGATATTACTATTGCTAGTTCTGTTATTATTTGAGCTCTGTGACGTGTGGACCATGTTTGCGTTATTTCCACTACAGTTACAGTTCCTACTTTCTTCTGTCTTACATTCAGTGGAAGTTACATCCCTTTCCTCATTCAAGCTGCTAAGCTGCTATCAGTATCAGAATTCTCCTCTTTACCGTAAAAACTTCCTTCATAGGGTTGTTAGCTTTCTTTATCTTCTTTACTATCCACTATCGTGTTTTCCTTCGCCCTTTTCTCATCCCCTTCCCACCTCTCACCTCTCTCCACCATTCACCTATTTAAAACATAGACCAGAGCTGATGCCACCGTATTATGATGTGTAGTTCCGATACAGACGCGACTGGTTGCCAGCACAACTATGTAGGTGAATTCAACAGTTATGTACAATGATTTTCTACTTTTTGTAAAGTAGTAGACAGTACGCATTCAGTTTCAGTTTACTTTCAGATCTTCAGGCAGATGATACAGTGAGATCTAAACCAGTCATCCTGCAAAAAATTGTGTAACAGAATAAAAAACAAAGGTTACGTATATTTTTTAAATTCCTTCATTCAGATTAAGTATGTTTAATCCTTTCCTAATACCTACATTTCCCTTATTTTCAAATAGTATGAAACTGGATACGACTAATTAAAATCAAAAATAGCCACCGACAACTTGTTTCAAGTCTGTAAAGTCATTGTTCTTCTCCAATACTTGATCCCAAATAGATACACATCCGAGTTGCGCTGTCTACATGTAGCAAGGGTTCCTTGAAACCAGAAAACGTTAAATTAGTTCCTGCGGCATTTGAACTAATCAAATGTACTGTTTTGCGGTATCATATTTTTCTTCTGCCACCAAGAGCCCTGCTAGTCCCTTGGCATTAAAGTTGTCTGGATGACTCCGCAATGGAGTGACGCTAAACCGCGGTGAACGTCTGTCTTCTGCTTTCTCATGAAACAGACCACACTAACACGTTGTGGTGAACACCCTCAGAGACCACAGAAGTTGTAACGTAACTCTTAGTAACACCCCCCCCCCTCCCCCGCACTTCCCCGTCTTTCACCTCACCCTCCCAAGCCCGCTTCCAGAATCGCACAGAAGCTCTAGAGGCAGCTTCACGCGCCTTTACGTAGCGATCCGCGGTCTTCACTAACTTCTTTTTAATTTCAAAATGTGTCCTCTGGCTTTCGTAAGTCTTTAGTGGGATGTCCTGCCACGTCTCTGCCTCTGTAACTATGTATCTGAATGATTACTTACCAATGGGACTCAGATCATATAGTCTGCTTTCCTTAGAGGTAAATCTCTAGCTTCCTCTCGGGGTACCTTCACTATTATCGCATTTAGCGTTTGCCGTGGTAAGTCATGGCGTACACTCTCATACACTCTCGCACAGTCTGTTACCGCTAATAGATGAGTTATGCTGCTCGTGACATTATTTGGCTATTTGCAGTGATAATATGACAATGCTGTGATGATCCTGCATCCTCATAGGTCACAAGTATTTTGCTGGCCATAAACTATCGGTTTATGAGCCGTGAACTATCTATAGTGCCGGCTACGGTCGCAGGTACGAATCCTGTCTCGGGCATGAATGTGTGTGATGTCCTTAGGTTAGTTAGGTTTAAGTAGTTCTAACTTCTAGGGGGCTGATGACCACAGAAGTTAAGTTCCATAGTGCTCAGAGTCATTTTGAACTATCTATAGTAATGTGCTGTGTGCTGTTATAGACAACTGATCAGCAACGCCGATGAGATGAAGACATGCTGGATGTTTCAGAATATATGGAACAAAATTTGAAACCCTCTCGAGATGATCTTAAATTTAATCATTCTCGCTTCTTTTTCAAAGTACTTGAGCTTTCAGTGTTAAGCAGTTCATTATATTCCGTGGCTTCCGGTGCTTTTCTGAATGAAAATGTCGGTTGAGTTTTTCGGAGACAGGAAAACAGCTGGAACAAAAAGCAATACATTTGTGATCGATAATTATTGTTACATATTACAGCCTTCATTGAACGGGACATAACCTGCTCCTTAAAGAACTCATGAAACATAACGATTTATTCGCTTCAAAAAGATTTCGGTTACTTCTACCTCAATTTTCGATGTTTCACCAGCTCCAAGTTGTCCAGAGAATAATGTTCCTGTAACACCTCCGTCCGCTGCAGTGGCTCGAAAACTGGTAATGATGCGGTAAATCGTGCCAAATTAAAAAAACGACCGGTTGCATATAACCAACATAAAGCGTCAATTCGCAAACCGTTATTAGACTAACAATAAGTAAGTTAATTACATACATCTACTCACTATGATCGACCGTTTGCGCAGGGCTGATAGAGAAATGGAGCTGGGGTGATGAGGAGAACTAATTTAGCACTGCCGCTAGTGTTGAGCGAGGGTTAAGATGAACAGCCGCGCTAGACTGTCTGAAAAGGTATTTCAGATACGGCTGAAGGAGTTTTCGGAGCTCACTGGCGGACTTGAGGGTCTTAATTATCCTGGCAGCATAGATAAAGATACAATCATTATTCTGACAGATTCGCGATCAGCATCGTTGCTCATACGGTAACATGTTGCCAATAATACCAACAAAAATGGTTCAAATGGCTCTAAGCACTATGGGACTTAACATCTGAGGTCATCAGTCCCCTGCCGGCCGCGGTGGCCGTGCGGTTCTAGGCGATGCAGTCTGGAACCGCGGGACTGCTACGGTCGCAGGTTAGAATCCTGCCTCGGGCATGGATGTGCGTGATGTCCTTAGGTTAGTTAGGTTTAAGTAGTTCTAAGTTCTAGGGGACTGATGACCTAAGATGTTAAGTCCCATAGTGCTCAGAGCCATTTGAACCATCAGTCCCCTAGACATGGAACTACTTAAACCTAACTAACCTAAGGACATTACACACATCCATGCCCGAGACAGGGTTCGAGCCTGCGACCGTAGCAGCAACGTGGTTCCAGACTGAAGTGCCTTAATACCAACACTTACTTGGTTATCAGATTACAGACCGTGCTGCAGAACTGCAGCGGCATAAAAAGATCATCATTTTGTTGTTAAAGAGGCATCAGGGGCAATAGATTTGTCGACGTTTTCGCTAAGGGTTCCATCCACCATAGGATAGAGATGTACCTTACACAGACTTTCTGCAAGACGTACGAATGCAAATCAGAACTTTGTGGAACAATAAGTGTCGCCTGTCTTGTCAACAAAAGGGAAGACATTATGCAGTTGTACTACCAAATGTCCCTGCACAACCGTGGTGTTCCTTTGTTATGTGACACAGAATGTAACTGGTCTCTGTGTTCTGCGTACGCTTTAACCACGGAGTTTTCCGACTGCACCTCTGTCGGCTATAAACGACTGACTCGTCCATACCTCATTGTAGCGTGCAGGAGGACACTGACCACATCATTTTCGGCGGTCCACTGCGATACTACGCGACATCCAAGTTGCTGCAGTGCTTAGTGAATCGTGGACCACAACTTCGCGCCAAACTGAAACGCGTCATGTGTCACTGTTTAAAAATGTACACAGGGTGAAAAGTATTTAAACTGACAAACTCTGGGAGGTTGTAGGAGACATCAAAACAAATATCTTTTCCTATGAGGATTATTTAAACCGGTGGAGGTCGTAATACGCTCTTCAGTTGTTAGAGGCCGTATTACGATCTTCAGTTGTTAGAGGGCGTATTACACTCTTCAGTTGGAGGCAACTGCTGTCCACCAGTGTAGTAGTGCAATGTCTCTGTTTACTAATGGAGCGATACACCTGGAGTGAGTACACTGATATGGTAGGTGCGTACTACGTAGCGCACCACACCGGACGAGCTGCACAACGGGTTTATCAACAACAATATCCTAATCGCCGTATCCCGTATCATACGACCTTTGCTGCAGTGTACCAACGTCTGCGTGAGACCGGGTCATTTAGCAGATTACCTGGACAGGGACGCCGTCGCACGGTAAGAAGGCTGCAATTTGAGGAAGCTGTCTTGCAGCATATGGAGCGGGATCCTTCGATCAGCACTCGCGCAATTGCACGTAATATGGGGACGAATCAGACGAATGTAAGAGCAGTCTTTCGAGAGCAATTGTTACGTCCATTTCACTTACAGAGTGTCTGTCCACAACCTGGAACCAGTTGATTATCCACCCAGAGCACAGTTTTCGCAGTCGTACCTGGAATAGTGTGAAATGCATCCTACATTTCCATCCTTTGTGTTGTTTACCGATGAAGCAACGTTCGGGCGTGATGGAGTCTTCAACATGCACAATTCGCATGTTTGGAGTGAGGATAACCCACATGCCACAGTTACTACCGCTCATCAAGTGCGGTTCTTCGTTAATGTGTGGGTCGGTGTTGTTGGGGACTGTTTAATTGGGTCGTATCTGCTACCTAGGCCATTAAATGGCAGGCACTATTACAATTTTCTCGCCAGAGCATTGCCAGAATTACTGGAAGACGTCAAGCTCCCTACAAGACAATGCACGTGGTTCCAACATGACGGGGCGCCGGCACATTTCAGTCGTCGTGTGCGTCGATTCCTGGACCGACGGTTCCCAGAAACGTGGACTGGCAGAGGTGGTCCTGCTCGATCCCCAGATATGTCCTCTCTGGACTTTTTTGTGTAGGGAGCGATGCGCAACCTTGTTTACGCAACTCCTGTTGCATCAGAAGAGGATCTCGTTGCCAAGGTAGCAGCAGCAGCAGGAACAATTCGGCATACTCCTGGGGCTTTTGCGTTGGTTGGGTTGGGTTGTTTGGGGAAGGAGACCAGACAGCGAGGTCATCGGTCTCATCGGATTAGGGAAGAATGGAGAAGGAAGTCGGCCGTGCCCTTTCAAAGGAACCATCCCGGCATTTGCCTGGAGCGATTTAGGGAAATCACGGAAAACCTAAATCAGGGTGGCCGGACGCGGGATTGAACCGTCGTCCTCCCGAATGCGAGTCCAGTGTCTAACCACTGCGCCACCTCGCTCGGTGGCTTTTGCGCGTGTCAGACAGAACATGATCCGACGGTGTAACCTTTGTTTACGTGTCAATGGAGGCATTTTTGAAAATCTACTGTCATTGAAATTGGGTTGTGTTAATGTGTTGTCTCTTGGTCGTTAAAAAAATGGAAAAGTGTTTGTTAGTTTAATTAATTTGCCGTCAGAGAAACCTTCCTCTACCGATTTAAATACGCCTCATAGGAAAGAATGACATTAGAGAAAAATATTTGTTTTGATGTCCCCTACAGCCTCCCAGAGTTTGCCGGTTTAAATACTTTTCACCCTGTATAACGTTGTCGCTGCTGAACACATGACAATTTAATTAATATACGAGGTGCGTGGGAAAAGTAATGAGGCTGACAAATCTACGAGCGATCTGAAACCGCTGTGTTGTTCTACTTCTGTAGACCGGTATATTCCTTCCTTCCTTGTGCTTAGTCCGAATTTCAGCCAAGTAAAGCCACCACGAGATTTTTGAGAGCGCCGTCGGTGAAGTTGTGTTTTTGTTGTGTGTTACGAAAATAGAACAGCGGAATTTAGAGAAACGTTATACCATCAAGTTTTGTGTTAAATTTGGGGAATCCGTGAGTGTGACGTTTGAAAAGCTGAAACACTCCCATGGGAAACTTTCTTTATCAACTTCAACTTCAAAAACCGACGAAAAGATCGAACGTGTGCCTGATGTCGTGAGATCAAACCGACGTTTAACAATAAGGATGACGGGTGTCCTTTAAACGTAAAGACTTTCACCGAACAACTAATTCTGACCGAAGTTTTGCAAATGCTGATGGTTTTACCAAAACGGTGCTGAAAAACCACACAACAGAGCAGAGGGACAGTTGAAGAAGCACGTGAGTTGATCTTCTTGAGAGATGACGACGAATGGTTCAGTCGTGCGATCACAGCTGATGAATCCTGGATTTTTTGGTACAATCTTGAGACAAAGCGGTAAAATGAGTAGTGGCACACGGAGACATTTCCTCGACCGAAAAACTCTCGAATGAGCAAAGCAGATATCCAAACAATGCTGATTTGCTTTTTTTACAGTAGTTGTATCACGCACAAAGAATTCGTTTCTCCCAGTCGACCTGTCAACGAAGTGTTTTACAGAGATAGCCTTGAAAATCTCAGGAAAAGGATGAACCGATTTGGACTGTAAATTGCAGACAAGTGAGTGCTGCATCATGACAACGCCCCGTACACACGACCACTTCCATCACGGAATTTTTCCCCTTAAAAGGCATTTCTGTTGTTCCACAACAACCCCCAGTTCACCTCATCTGAGACCTTGTTCCTTTTTCTTTCACGATATTGAAAAATGTCTTAAAAGGACGTCATTTTGGGCTCTGGAGGACATTCAGTAGAATGCGACCGATGTGTTTAAGGCCCTACCAGTTGAAGCCTTTCGGCGCTGCTACCAAGACTGGGAATTGCGACTCCGCCGGTGTGTGGCTGCCGTAGGGAACTAATTTAAAGAGGACTATATTCTTGTATGAAAAAACTAAGAACTTTTGTAGACAAAAAATCACTCTCATATCTTTCCTCACACACCTTTATGTAAATATGCCAGCAATGTACAATTCTGGCCATTAAAAATGCTACACCAAGAAGAAATGCAGATGATAAACGGGTATTCAAAATGTTCAAATGTGTGTGAAATCTTATGGGACTTAACTGCTAAGGTCATCAGTCCCTAAGCTAACACCCGGTCGGTGTGGCCGAGCGGTTCTAGGCGCTTCAGTCTGGAACCACGAGACCGCTCCGGTAGCAGGTTCGAATCCTGCATCGGGCATGGATGTGTGTGATGTCCCTAGGTTAGTTAGGTTTAAGTAGTTCTACGTTCTAAGGGACTGATGACCTCAGATGTTAAGTCCCATAGTGCTCAGATCCAACCTAAGCTTACACACTACTTAAACTAAATTATCCTAAGGACAAACACACACACCCATGCCCGAGGGAGGACTCGAACCTCCGCCGGGACCAGCTGCACAGTCCATGACTGCAGCGGCCTAGACCGCTTGGCTAATACCGCGCGGCTAAACGGGTATTCATTGGACAAATATATTGTACTAGAACTGACATGTGACTACATTTTCACCCAATTTGGGTGCATAGATACTGAGAAATCAGTACCCAGAACAGCCACCTCTGGCCGTAATAACGGCCTTCATACGCCTGGGCATTGAGTCAAACAGAGCTTGGATGGTGTGTACAGGTAGAGCTGCCCATGCAGCTTCAACACGATGCCACAGTTCATCAAGAGTAGTGACTGGCGTATTGTGACGAGCCAGTTGCTCGGACACCATTGACCAGGCGTTTTCAGTTGGTGAGAGGTCTGGAGAATGTGCTGTCCAGGGTAGCGGTCGAACATTTTCTGTATCCATAAAGGCCCATACAGGACCTGCAACATGCGGTCGTGCATTATCCTGCTGAAATGTAGGGTTTCGCAGGGATCGAATGAAGGGTCGTAACACATCTGAAATGTAACGTCCACTGTTCAGAGTGTCGTCAATGCGAACAAGAGGTGACCGAGACGTGTAACCAGTGGCACCACATACCATCTGTCCGGGTGATACGCCAGTATGGCGATGACGAATACACGCTTCCAATGTGCGTTCACCATGATGTCGCCAAACACGGAGGCGACCATCATGATGATCAGAACATGGATTCATCCGAAAAAAATGACATTTTGCCATTCGTGCACCCAGGTTCGTCGTTGAGTACACCATCGCAGGCGCTCCTGTCTGTGATGCAGCGTCAAGGGTAACCGCAGCCATGGTCTCCGAGCTGATAGTCCATACTGCTGCAAACGTCGTCGTACTGTTCGTGCATATGGTTGTTGTCTTGCAGACGTCCCCATCTGTTGACTCAGGGATCGAGACGTGGCTGCACGATCCGTTACAGCCATATGGATAAGATGCCTGTAATCTTGACTGCTAGTGATACGATGCCGTTGGGATCCAGCACGGCGTTCCGTATTACCCTCCTGATCCCAGCGATTCCGTATTCTGCTAACAGTCATTGGATCTCGACCAACGCGAGCAGCAAAGTCGCGAACGATAAACCGCAATCGCGATGGGCTACAATCCGACCTTTATCAAAGTCGGAAACGTGATGGTACGCATTTCTCCTCTTTACACGAGGCATCACAACAACGTTTCACCAGGCAACGCCGGTCAACTGCTGTTTGTGTATGAGAAATCGGTTGGAAACTTTCCTCATGTCAGCACGTTGTAGGTGTCGCCACCGGCGCGAGCGTTGTGCGAATGCTCTGAAAAGCTAATCATTTGCATATCACAGCATCTTCTTCCTGTCGGTTAAATTTCGCGTCTGTAGCACGTCATCTTCGTGGTGTAGCAATTTTAATGGCCAGTAGTGTAAATATTCTATGCGAGTCTTGAGTGCATGTGGGTGTGTGTGTAAGAGAGAGAGAGAGAGAGAGAGAGAGAGAGAGAGGTGTTTATATCTTTTAATTTGTAGCACATTATACATCGGAGGCTAGTGGAGTGGATCATGTGTGACGAGTAAAAAAAAAATTTAAAGACACGAACATGTGGAAAGCGACGCTCAGAAGGAATTCTTTTTACTTTGATGGAATAGAATGAAGTGGAAGAAAGTGTTGAGACTAGCGTGCAAGCTGTGTTGCTAGGAGGCCGCTTAACAATAAGTGCTGGGCGCGGTGCCCGGACAGTGTTCCTTACGTGTCACGCCCGGCTTCCTCCTTTCAGTGGAGAAAAGAGAAGACTGCTAAATTCCGTAGTTCAGGCTAGCCTTTATCTGTAATCAAAGAGGGGGATTCGGGAAAGCGAGGTCGGTGATTTTCAGGGCGAGAGAAATACGTGAGTACAGGGAGGGGCGCCCGCGCAGCACGTTGAGGAATTCCCTGTCAGGCCCCACCGGCAATCGCAGCTCCCAATGACGAAAATGCCGGTGATGCGATACTTGTGGCACCTCTCTGTACGAGCAGGAATGAGAACGTAACGCTTTGTTTGCGCGCCACTTCGCCCACACTCTGTGGAAATTCTTGCTATTGCTCTGAGAAATAATAGGGATAAAAAACCCGAGGGAGATTTCCAAATGCGGTCCGATGTTTGTATCAACGGTTACAAAGAATCTCTTCGAAGAGCCAGCCGACTGTTCGTTTTATTTTCTTTGTGTGGTTATTTTGAATCACTACAATATATGCGGTGGCTCCTCATTCAGATTTAACGCTACTTCAATTTTGAAGCCGTTACAGTGAAACAAGCTATTTTAGATCTAACATATTCTACTCAGACTTAACTAAAATAGGCTATCTATGATGGCATCAGTTACTGAAGGTAGTACGATTTGTCTAAAAATGCGGTTTTTAGGTTATAGTTTCGTCTTCCGTATGAAACAATGATGTTGACAAAAGAGAACTAGGGGTTTTGACAGGAATAGTTGATGACCATGCAGTAGTTAGATATGTACCCAGTGGAACAATTCATAATGGGAGGGAACCTCCATGGGATACAGTCACAGTAAAGAAACTTCTAAAGAAACAGAGATTACTGCGTGAGAGGTGTAAAACAAAGCGTGGGGCTGTAGATAGAGAGATGCTGAACGAAACACGTTTGACTATAAAGAGAGCATGGTGCCTGCAATGACTACCTCGGCAGAATATTGTCAAATGACATTTCACAAAATCCAAAGAAATTCTGGTCATATACAGTGTGTCCCATTTATCTTGACCACACTAAATAACTGTTTGTCCAGATGCAAATTACAAAATGTTTCAAGTAAATGTTCTTTAGCCGTCGGGGAGTCATCAATCAGCATGATTGCCTTCGTTGTAGCTTTGTTTTTTTTTTTTTAATAAAGATATGAACTGCGGTACGACTTTTCTAAATGGCACCCTGTATTTTTTATTAGGTAATTCATTTCCTCTCCTAAAGACCTATTCAAAAATGTATCACAGTGTACCATTCACTGAAACACAACGTTATTGATTACATAACACAACACTGATGTTGACACTCCCAGCGCTTAGTGCAGGTACTCGGGGTAATGGAAAAAATCCACGTGCTGACGTTGACAGAGGACAAATGTAAACATAAGTAGAATGCACATCCGTCATTCCGTCAACCAACGTCAGTTGAAGAGTTGTGTGAGTAAAATGTACACCAACGAAGAGAAGGTAGAAACACTACTCATCTAGGGGGAATGTAAGTTAGCAGAACAGTAATTGCAATACTGTTTTCTTATGTACGGGTACATTTAGTACAGTAGTTTAGTCCTTTTAAATAATGTTGTGCAGAATAGGCATACAGTAAAGGCTGTCCTTCCTACAAACTGCATCGACATAACGTTTCTTTTATTGTTGTTGTTGTTGTTGTTGAAGCTAGGCGAAGTGCTACGCAGGAAGCGGAACTGTACAGAGAGCGATATCCTGACAAGAATCCACCTTCAGGACGGATGTTTTCTCGTCTTGTTGCGATGCTTCAGGAAACGGGAAGCTTCAACCCGCGACAACGCAATCGTCGTAGCACTTGCACAGACGAAGCTGCCGAAGCTACTGTTCTCGCTTCCGTTGCTGTGAATAAACATGTCAGCACACGACAGCTTTAACACGAGATTGGCATTCCTAAAACCAGTGTACATCGTTTTCTTACACGACACCAGTTACATACTTACCATGTACACCTACATCAAGAACTGCATGGGAATGATTTCCAGAATCGTGTTCAGTTCTGACAGTGGGCACAGCAGCAAATCCTAGCCAACCCGAACTTCTTCTCCAATGTTCTATTTACCGATGAATGTTCCTTCTCAAACAAAGGACAGGTAAAAACAAGGAAGATGTATTATTGGTCCAGCGACAGCCCCCGATGGCTTAGACAGGTGGAACATCAGCGTCAATGGAGAGTTAACGTCTGGTGTGGGATGCTTGGTACTACAATTATTGGCACTTATTACATCAATGGTAGTCTAAACGGTGCAACGTATACCAACTTCCTCAGACGACTTCTTCCACCTCTTCTGAACGAGGTGCCGCTAAGAACCAGAATGCTTATGTGGTACCAACACGATGGATGTCCAGCACATAATGCCTTGCGTGCTCGTCGTGTTCTGAATCGAAGGTATCCTGCCAAATGGATTGGTCGAGGAGGAACAGTTACTTGGTCTGCTTAGGTCTCCTGATTTAAATCCTCTGGACTTTTTTCTTTGGGGATGCATTAAAGACGCTGTCTATCGCGATATTCTAACAACTCCAGAGAACATGCAGGAACGTATCATGCTTGCTTGAAATTCTCTTCAGCAGGCAACACCAGAAGCAGTAAATAATTCTTTCATTCAACATGTGCATCAGTGTATCGGTATCCAGGGTCACCACTTTGAGCACCTTTGAATGTTCTACTCCTGGGCAATGGTACAGGAGAGTCAAAGTCAATTTTGTGTTATGTTTTTACTTAGTTTTCATTTGTTTTCTGACAACTCCAGCAAGTTGGCGAGTTTGTGATCTCGGGCTCAAAGTCAACGTTGTGTTACGTAATTAATAACGTTGTGTTTCAGTGAATGGTACACTGTGATACATTTTTGAATAGGTATTTAGGAGAGGAAATGAATTACCAAATAAGAATACAGGGTGCCATTTAAAAAATTCACACCGCTGGTTATATCTTTGTAAAAAACAAAGCTACAACGAAGGCAATCATGCTGATTGATGTCCTCCTGACGACTAAGAAACATTTGCTTGAAACAAAATTGTTAAGGCTTTCGTGGCCACTTGTTGACAAACTGCCTATTGGCTTCTGTCTCGGGTTCTTCGGCCGACGTTCATCTAATGATTTTTCTGACGTTTCGCCAGCACGAGTGGCTGGCATTGTCAAAGCTTCACCCTCCATTACCGGCAATGGAGGGTGAAGCTTTGACAATGCCAGGCACTCGTGCTGGCGAAACGTCAGAAAAATCATTAGATGAACGTCGGCCGAAGAACCCGAGACAGAAGCCAATAGGCAGTTTGTCATTTGCTTGAAACATTTTGTAATTTACATCTGTACAAACAGTTATTTAGGGTTTTCAAGATAAATGGGACACCCTGTATATAGGCTGTCCGTGGCACCAACGTTGGTCTCCAGTCCCTAGTGAATGAGACAGGAACTGTAATTGAGGGTCACAAAGAAAAAGCTGAAATGGTTAACTCTACTTTCAAATGTTCCTTTACAGAGGAGAACCGAGGAGAATTGCTACAATTTAATCCTTGTACCACTGAAAAAATGAATGAAACAAGTATTAGTGTCAGTGGTGTTGAAAAACAGCTGAAATGGTTAAAATTTAAGAAAGCCCCAGGTCCCAATGGAATGCCTGTCAGATTCTATACTGAATTTGCGGCTGAGTTAGCCCCTCTTCTAACTATAATCTATCGTAAATCCCTCGAACAAAATCTCGTTCCCAGTTCTTGGAAAAAGGCACAAGTCACACCAGT
The DNA here is from genome assembly GCF_023898315.1 of Schistocerca nitens. Classification (NCBI taxonomy): domain Eukaryota; kingdom Metazoa; phylum Arthropoda; class Insecta; order Orthoptera; family Acrididae; genus Schistocerca; species Schistocerca nitens. The sequence continues at coordinate 857,116,432 of NC_064616.1, read as the reverse complement.
CTACAAGAAGGGTAGTAGAAGTGATCAACAAAACTAACGTCCAATATCCTTGATTACGATTTGTTGTAGGATCTTAGAACATATTCTGGGCTCAAACATAATGCGGTATCTTGAACAGAATGACCTCCTCAGTGCCAGCCAGCATGTATTTCGAAAACATCGATCATGTGAAGCCCAACTCGCACTTTTTTCACATGGCATACTGAAAGCTTTGTATCAAGGCAATAATGTAGATGCTGTATTTATTGATATCCGGAAAGCATTTGACTCAGTAACACACCTACGCTTATTGTCAAAAGTATGATCATATGGGGTACAAGTGAAGCTTATGACTAGATTGAGGACTTTTTGTTTAGGAGGACGCAACATGTTATCTTGGATGGAGAATCATTGTCAGATGCAGACGTAATCTCGGCTGTGCCCCAGGGAAAAGTGTGGGGACCCTTGCTGTTCATGTTGAGTGACCTTGCAGACAATATTACTAGTAAAATCAGACTTTTTGCAGAAGACGGAGTTATCTATAACGAAGTACTATCCGAAAGAAGCTGCATAAATGTTCAGTCAGATCTTGATAGGATTTCAAAGTGGTGCAGAGATTGGCAACTTGCTTTAAATGTTGAAAGATGAAAAATTTTGCACTTCCCAAAACTAAAAACGTAGTGTCCTATGGCTTTAATATCAATGAGTCACTGTTAGAATCGGCTAACTCATGCAAATACCTGGGTGTAACACATTGTAGGGATATGAAATGGAATGCTCTCGTAGGTTCCGTCGTGGGTAAAGCAGGGTATTGACTTTTGTTCATTGGAGAATACTGGGGAAACGCAATCAATCTACGAGGGAGACTGCTTACAGATTAGTCGTGCGATCGGTTCTAGAATAGTGCTCAAGTGTGTGGGATCCGTACAAGATAGGCGTAACAGGGAATATTGAACGTATACAGAGAAGAGCATCCGAATGGTCACAGGTTTGTTTAATCCGTGGGAGAGTGTCACAGAGATACTGAAGGGAATGAACTGGAAGACTCGTGAAGATAGACGTAAACTATCCCTAGAAAGTCTATTAACAAAGTTTCAAGAACAGGCTTTAAATTATTACTCTAAGAATATACTACAATTCCCTACGTATCGCTCACGTAGGGAATGTGAAGATAATATTAAAATAATTGTTGCAGGCACAGAGGCATTCAAACAATCATTCTTGCAGCGCGTGAATGGAACAGGAAGAAACCCTAATAACCGGTTTGCAGAGTATAGATGTAGGTGTAGAATAAAATAAGTAATCTTTAATGATCTTTTTGAGATAGCTATCAGGATGGGTTCTCCAATTTGGATCTTCTCCTAACAGGTACGTGCTGCACAACCGTTTCTGATGAAGTATACGTCTTTCCGGTGTTTTGTGAAAAAAATTAATAATGCAGCTAGTAAGTTATAGTTCAGAAATCGATTAGATGAGGGTTGAAAACTATCTGAAAACACCTAATATACACCGAATCACTTGGCAGCAGCCACGTTACATTTTCAGTGTCAAATTCTTCTTCTTTCAGAGCTCGTCTTTTGAACGTGATAGAGCGTGAAGACGAATGCTACGTGGACTGGTTAACAATCGGAGCGGTACGAGGCTTTTCTTCGCAGAAGTCGCGAACGTCATTAACGATTTGTACCTATCACACTAAAGTTGGTTCCATAATATCAGTTCTTTGCTAGAACGCCGACGAGCGACATTATTGTTGAAGATGTTGCCGCCACCTACCAGACTATATCTGATTTTTTATTCAGGATAAATTTCAGTCGTCTATTGCAAATAAATTTTATTGTGCTTTACCGGTTTCTGCAAAATAATTTCTCATCTTCAGAAGCCTACAAAATTAGGGATATTATGAATATTTAGATCTCGGATATACATTTATGTGAAGGATACAAAGTATAGTACAGAAACTTACCTAGTTCAGCATAATAAAATTTATTTGCAACTGATGACTGAAATTTATCCTGAAAAAATAGTACTACAGTTGCTGAAACTCACAGCCATGCATCTGATTTTACTAAAAATTAACTAGTGTTGAACTGAAGTGTACAATGAGGAACAAAATCAGCGTCTGAAGATGGTGTTTCATAGCGGTTAAGATAATTTCAGCAATTATTCAGGGGACTAATAAGCTGCAAAGAAAGAATAATCCGTAATCAATCACAAAAATTTGATGCATATTAATTACGAATCTTTGTTGCATCACCAGGTGACAATTGAACTTATTATGTTGTTGTTGTTGTTGTGGTCTTCAGTCCTGAGACTGGTTTGATGCAGCTCTCCATGCTACTCTGTCCTGTGCAAGCTTGTTCATCTCCCAGTAGCTACTGCAACCTACATCCTTCTGAATCTGCTTGGTGTATTCATCTCTTGGTCTCCCTCTACGATTTTTACCCTCCACGCTGCCCTCCAATACTAAATTGGTGATCCCTTGATGCCTCAGAACATGTCCTACCAACCGATCCCCTCTTCTAGTCAAGTTGTGCCACAAACTTCTCTTCTCCCCAATTCTATTCAACACCTCCTCATTAGTTATGTGATCTACCCATCTAATCTTCAGCATTCTTCTGTAGCACCACACTTCGAAAGCTTCTATCCTCTTCTTGTCTAAACTATCTATCGTCCATGTTTCACTTCCATACATGGCTACACTCCATACAAATACTTTCAAAAACGACTTCCTAATACTTAAATCAATATTCGATGTTAACAAATTTCTCTTCTTCAGAAACGCTTTCCTTCCCATTGCCAGTCTACATTTTATATCCTCTCTACTTCGACCATCATCAGTTATTTTGCTCCCCAAATAGCAAAACTCCTTTACTACTTTAAGTGTCTCATTTCCTAATCTAATACCCTCAACATCACCCGACTTAATTCGACTACATTCCACTATCCTCGTTTTGCTTTTGTTGATGTTCATCTTATATCCTCCCTTCAAGACACTATCCATTCCGTTCAACTGCTCTTCCAAGTCCTTTGCTGTCTCTGACTTATTATATCAGCACCATTATTCTCAGGAAATCGAAGATCTCGACAACCTCGAATTTCGTCAACAGCCGGTTAAACAAAGGCAGTTTTATTAGGTTTGGATTATCGACGTTTTTAGTTGAAGCCACCATGTCACATATTCAAATTACAAATATCAACAGTCCTGTATGGACTCTCTGGTGCACGACGTTTCGTTAGTTTTCTTCGAAGGTAGGGAAGTTCATAGGGTGCCTTGCAAATTAAAATACCCCTGATTAAGTGAAGCCATAACCTTAGAGCATCACTCTAAGTGTCACAGACAGCAAGTGAAATAAGGTGCATTTACACCCGTGCGACTTGCCGCTGATCGCCGTGCGACTGTGTTTGCCCCACACGGAAGTAGAGGCACGCGTGTAGGTTCCATGCTCTTTCCACAACATGTGCGTGTGAGTTATTCCATTCTCACCTGTGTTCGCACTGGCCGTCTGTACTTCCGCGTGGGGCAAGCTACAGTCGTCCGCCAATTGGATGCAAGGCGCACATTTGTAAACGCACCTTTAGGCAGTATGTCAGAAGTAACAACATTGCGATCTTTACCACAGGATTCTCGCTTACAGCAGTCTCACCATCCGATGCTGTATCGATCACCTTCAGATTTGCTGTTGGCATCTATTTCAAAACACTCCGCATCAACCTACAGGCCCTATCGTCTGAGCTTGCCATCTTGGTCAATTTGTACCGTAAACGTACAGATCGCTCCAACGGACCATATGCATAAATTGAGAGAAACAAGGTCAAGAATCTGTATTTTACGAAGTATGTGTATTTTACAGGAGCTGGGCATACTTATAGCCCACAGAAATTGAAGGAACGCTGTAACGTGGTTACTTATTCTATGATTGAGAACAACTGTGTAAGTTGAAATGACATGTTTAACGTCGCAATTTTTAGCCCAAAAATACACGCTTTTACATATTTTTCAATTTGACAACATAAAACAGTTGCCAGGATAACGCATGTCGCCAACATCAAAAAGTGAAATAATCCTAAACACAACAATATTAAATATGAACTCTCAGAAGGAATATTAATACTAAACACAACAATATTAAAGTTTAATTAGAAGTTTCTCTACTAAATTGTTCCTACACATACGTTATGATGTAGGTTAGTACTATGATAAATCATCCGATTCCGGTTAAAAGTTCGGTACTATTTAGGATGACAATCAAGTCTACAGTGGATGGTTAGTTATGTGACAAATTGAGCGAAAGATTACCCAAGGCCGCTAGAGTTTACAGTGGACACAAGCTGGTGAACCAACAAAGTTTACGCCTCCGAATGCGGAATTTACCTTACGTTGCGACGAGCTGGCGTCTACTAGGCCGCTCTCTTCCGCTGAAATTCCTTTAAAACTAATCAAACCTTTGCTGAACTTTCCAGCAGAAACTTTCTCTATGTTTCTCGTTATACGAGAAAACATGTACTCAGCCTAGTCTTTGTATGTGGCGATATACACGCGCATGGTTGGAGCAGCGTGCATATTATAGTGCCCTCTCAGTTCTTGCAAACACAATTAACTAATTGGCTGGGTCGTTTCTCCACATTTGGAGCTAAACGTTGCTACCGCTAATTTTTAGCTGAATTTCAACTGTCCCCGTTGATGTATATCAACACCTGTCAGCAGCTAATGGTATTGATTTAATTGTAAATGCTACTGTGTCCGCTCGCAATAAGCGGAAAATCCGGGTTCGAGTCCTAGTCCGCCACAAATTTTCATTATCGTCATTCCATTATGCAGCTGATGGCTGACCATATTCGCAACTGCGAGTACATTTTTGTATTTCATAACGGCTGTAGTCACCGCAATTCATCGTAATTCGTAATAACGCAGGCACTGCAACATCGTACGGAAGTATCAGTGTCCCTCAGTCCGCCCCGATAGCTGAGTGGCCAGCGTGACAGATTGCCGTCCTACGGTCCCGGGTTCGATTCCCGGCTGGGTCGGGGATTTTCTCCGCTCAGGAACTGGGTGTTGTGGTGTCTTCATCATCATTTCATCTCCAACCGGCGCGCAGGATTGGTGTTGAATGTAATAAAACCTGCACCAAGGCGGCCAGACCTGCCCCGCAAGAGGCCTCCCGGGCAATGACGCCAAACTCTCGTTTCCATTTCCAGTGTCCCTCAGAAATCTATACATTAGATCCGTTCATTGTCTTCATCGATATCATCTATACATCGTTTCTTTGTCAGCTATAATCATTACCAGATTCCAATTAGAGAAACTATGCTGTGGACGCTATTAAAAAGCAAGTAACTAACCCCAGCGGCTTCATTATTTTCAGCTTTGCAATTATCATAGTTCTCACACATAATTTTGTACCAAAATCTGGACGATCTCTGCAGAGGATTTGCAGTTATCTTCTCTCCAGCGCTGCATTGCTCTGCAAATCATGAAAACTCAGTTCACAGTGAGTGAATTCGCTGTTCCTCCTCCAGTACTGTTCATCTTGAAACAGGCAGTCCAGGATGACCACAGCACGAGGCATCATCATAGAGCCTGTCACAGACGCAGCCACCACTTTGATGTGTCAAATGGTTCAAATGGCTCTGAGCACTATGGGACTCAACTGCTGAGGTCATCAGTCCCCTAGAACTTAGAACTACTTAAACCTAACTAACCTAAGGACATCACACACATCCATGCCCGAGGCAGGATTCGAACCTGCGACCGCAACGGTCACGCGGTTTCAGACTGAAGCGTCTAGAACCGCTTGGCCACACCGGCCGGCCAGATAGAAACTAATTTTGATGCTGACTAACGTTTAGTTTCTCATTATTGTTACCGGGCCATAGTGAATTTGCAACATCATGAATAATATTGTATGAATTGTCAGTCTAAAACACGATTTGACAAGTTTAAGATGCCCAACACCCAAAAGAAAACGTGTGTCAGTGCTGAAAAAAAGAGAGACTTTCCACATGTTTATTTACTAACTGAAATCAAACCATAGTCTCAAAACAATTCATAAACTAATTTCGGATGAGCCATGCATCGTACGACAAATTATTAATGTTAATGCAACATAAAATAGCGAATTAAAATACGTTCATGAGAGAGGCAATGGCAGTCCGGAGAGAAGGAGTTTGAGATTTATGGCGACAAGCAGGTCATTCGAATGCTTGAAGTTCAGTACGGTTCAGTAATATCAGCAAAGACAATTATCTAATTTGTTGTGAGAACGTGTGAGGCAATTACACCTACCATGTAAGGATACATTCAGGTAATTTAACTAATGCAAAATACTTTTTTTACGTTTTGTTATGATTTAGTGAGACTGAAACGCCTTTTACAGCCTCTTACTACCCATTATGTACAGGGTGTTAAACAGTATTCCGTACATTAAGAGGTGGTAGTATTGACCTAAACAAGAAAAAATGTCCAATAAACACGGACTCCAACGACCACACCTTAAGAGCTATGAGAACTTGTCCATCTTCGCTACTGTGAAACGCAACTCTTCCTCTGCGAGTCCTTTGCTCTTGCGAACGACCTACAGTTTGCAGTAAACAGGTGAGAACACATTATTCTGTAACTGTGGAACAGCAGAGCTTGTAAAGTACAAGGCATATGCTCGACGGTTGCTTCCATTTGCCAGACCGTAACAGGAGGAAACGTCTGCCATTTTCCACGTGGAAAATGCTGGTAAGAGCAAAGCTGAAACTACAATTTTAAATCATTTCACAGACTGTTTCATTACAACAAATGTATGTGCAGCACTTATCCGGAACTATGAATGCGGTTTACAGTAACATCACTAAGTAAGAACGCTTTTCCTCACTACTATGTTTCCAAATTAATAAAGAAGCAAAGCCATAGCGAATCCTCTGTTGACCATTATAATGTGGTAAATACAATGACTACTCGTGCACATGTCTATTAAAATTGTTTTGTTTAAAAAGGACTGCTTGAAAACTTGTGTCTGAGGTATGATATGCACAAAGATGAACTGCATACAGAAACAGTACAAAATAGGTGGCTGATGAAGCTCTGTCAGCATCTGAATGGCGAATATTGTCAAATCGGTAATACTCGTCCTCACACGCCAATTTCATATTCACAACACCGATACTGAAAATATTTTTGGAGGAATCACTACTGATCGTCAATATTTATAGTATTGACAGTACGTCAATACGCACCCTCATACGACCAACATGTCCATAGTATATTAATATTTTGACGGTGTTGTCGAACATATGAAGGACTCTTTAATACAGTGTTGAAAGAGTATATACTTTGGTTTGTGTGTAATGTACTTTCTTGTGTATTATTTGGTGTAATTAACAGGACTTACCAGAGTGGTTTGTGTCTTTCAGTATTCTAGGAACGAGACGGAGGATATTTTGTGATCTCTGATACATTTGCAACTGACTTACTTAACTTTTATTCAATATGATCCAAAATGGCTTATACGTTAACAAGAGAGATGCGGTTTCATTCACGTCGTCAAATGTGGAATTTCTCTCATGTAAGGTACACACTGCATGCTTACAGCTAAGTTGTTGTTAACTGTAAATATTGGCTGCATGTTTGTCCTTAAACGGAGTCGAATCCGGTATTAGACTATGAGTCTATTGCAAGCATAGCAACAACTAGAATAGCATTTGCGTTAAGGTTAGAAAACATTACAGTAGTGATGTATGCAACACGCGCATAGCTGACCTCTAGTGACAAAGTTTTAACGTTACGGCCTGTCAGGTGCAGCCACCTGTCGGCGACTAGCGGACATACGGATTTGCGCTGAGAAATCAAGTAAGCAAAGGTCTGCTGTTATTTGATGCTACAGGTACGAGTAAGCAGTGAGCATTGATCAAACGTACGAGAACAACTAATTGCCTCTTCAAAATGGAATGTAAGCGGGGCGTATAACGTTCTAATGTCACATGCTTCAAATTAATTTGTTCGAATTTTCACAACCGAGAAGAAAATAAAATTCAACCGCAGTTTGTCACAGGATAGGTCCCAATTTAATGACGTTGGAAGACCGTTCAGGACCTATTTGAGGCGGAATACGAAGCTTCTTTCGTGGGACAGGGTGAAAGCAATAGAAACGTTTCAAGCTACAATAATACACAGGACTACTGTAAATGATTCATTCGTTTTCAAAGTTCTGTTTTCCAAATTATTACATGTACAAATATGATTGATGCTCGAATAGAACCATCAATCCATTAAGTTTTCATTTTTCACTCAACAAATGTTCTGTGAGTGCCCCTCTCTCACCCTCTCTCACACGACACACGTCCAAGCGGTAGTCAAGTTCGTTCCATACCTTCCGTAGCAACATCTCGTCAGTGGTCATTGCAGCAGCATTGATGCATTTTCTGAGCTATTCCAGTGTTCTTGGCAGTGGGGTTTCGTAAACAAGGTCCTTAATGATATACCCCCAAAGGAAAAAGTCACAAGGCGTTAGGTTCAGGCGACCTGGGGAGCCATTCGAACAGAGCCCTATCATCTTCATCACTGCACCCATCCAGCGATGCGGTAGTTTGTCGTTTAGGTAGCGACGAACACCGGTGCTCCAAAGAGAGAGGTGCCCGTCTTGTTGGAAGATAAAATTCTCTGAATGAGCTATCAGTTGTGGAAACAGCCACAACTGCAGCATATGAAGGTAACAGGTATCCGTCACAGTCTTGTCACAGAAGAAAAACGGCCCATACAGCTTCGTCTGTGTAGTTGCACAGAAAATATTAACCTTCGACAAGTCTCGTTCATGCGTCATAATTTTACATAGGTGTTCAGTGCCCCACACCCTTATATTGTGTTGCTTAACCTTTCCAGATAAATGTAAGGTTGCTTCATCGCGGAATATCAGGTTGGAGGCGAAATGCTCATTAAGTGTTTCCAGCACTGTGACGCAAAATTGAAGGCATCGGCCATAATTTTCCAGTTTTAACTGTCGTAAGAGCTGCGTATAGTACGTTTTGAAATGTAGTCGCTGTCGCAAAACCTTCCACACATCTTGCTGCGGTGTTTCCAGTTAGTGGCTCGCGCGGACCATTGATTTTCTTTAACTGCGTACGAAACTTTCCCTCAGTCTCTCCATGGTTGCATGTGGCACACTTGCTCGACCGATACTTTTCTGTTTGAAAAGACAGTCAACGCCAGTAAATTATAGATACCAACGTACAGTGCTCTGTTTACATTGCGGATCTTCTCCATAACTCGTTCTGAATGCCCGCTGCACTGTAGTAACAGGTAAACTCTCATATTCCAACAAACATATTCTCTTTTCTTGCTTTGTTGCCACTTTGTCAAGGCGCTGCAGTCATAACGCCAACTGGTGGGCTCAGTGCAAACTCAGTGAGTTTGCGGTTCTATTCATACGTCAGTCATATTTGTACACGTAATACTTCGCAAAATATTATCTGTGAAAATGAATCAGTCACGTTTACTAGCCCTCTGCTTCGTAGGGCCACAATACTTGGTGTGATTAAAGGGACCGTTGAAGATTTAATCCCTGTCTTCGCTTGCACCACGAGTCAGGCTGTTAATCTAGAAATGAACTCAACAATGTGCTCAGATATCTTTGTGTGCATTGTTCAACTGATTTCAGGCCGATGAGATCTTTGCCAGTCACTGAGTTCCCCGAGAGGTCTATTACTTAAGTGCTCTAAGAGAATTAGAGCGCTCTTAGCTACTCCAGAACTTATCCTTAACTCACTCAGGACGCTATCACGTGGAAATTGATCGTCTTACACGAGATTTGGCGGGGAGGATGGTGGAAGCAAGAAATCGCAAACATCAGCAACAGAGCGCAGATGTCCTCCCAAGTATCTATTTTGTGCGCCTGTCGGGACGTTGTTTTGCTCCTGATTGTGCCCGTCTAACGATGCTTTAATCTGCGAAGTTCGATAACAAGTGTTGGAGAATATAACAGTACTTGTTAGATAGAAATGTTCTGCTTATAAGATGAAATTGATTATTGCATTATGCGTAAGTTGGTGATTTACCAAAATAATGAAATATGTCGTGTCGAATAAGAAGGAAATAAAATGTTGCAGCGGCGTGACACTTGTCTAAAAAGGTGGAGAGAAAAGGTAGCTTGGTAGTCTCAATGCCCACGTGTCTGTAATTAGTCTCACTTACAAGGAACCTCTTGAGTGCGAGGTCGCAAAATGCCAGTGGTGTTCACGGCATTTGATGTCCCATATATTGTCTACCATGCAACCACAATATTGGCTGCTAATGGCAACAGGAGGGGCGAGACTGGAAGTATCCAATGGCGAGCACAGCATGAAGCTATGGAGCGTAGCTGAACTGCTTAGTTGACGAGTAAATCTCAACAGTGCTACAGTGCTAGTGGTGTTGACAGAAAGCAAAGCAATGGCAGCGGTAAACAAAGCAGACATGGCATTATATCTACAACCGTTGTCAGAGTTGACATTTCCTCAGAAAGGAACCCAAGGAATTTCGCAAGTGAGATGAAATATTCCTGTTTCTTCAAGACGAATCAGTGGAATGTGTGGTGTCATATACGCTCGACTGTTTGGACGATGTACATAAGGAGTACAATGATGACGATACGTGCTTAAGAAGTGAAAGTGATATTGAAATAGGTGTCGAGCCGCGTAGTTCATCATCCTTATCGGTCAGGGAGTCACAAATCCCGTCTCCAGTGAAGCGTAGAAAAGAACAACTGTTTTCTAAGAAGCAAGTACTGAACATAATTACGTACATGGAAGATCATCCGCGTCATAATAAAATACAGTTATGAACAGATTTCGAATAAGTCCACAGCAATACGACACTATAGTGCATAAGAAAAACTACGGACATTCAAGGGGAGACAAGGTGCACTTGTTACAAAAACTGGTGTTTGCGCGTTTCAAGGATGCTCGATGCAATTTACAAGATGAAAATGATAGTGACCTACTACGTTAGGCACATCAAATTGCGCCCGACACAGATTACAGTGATTTCAAGGGAAGCAGTTGATGGTTCCATAACTTCAAACAGTGCTACAGAACTGCAAGCCGTAAGGTAAGTAAATTTCAAACAAAGCGCCAACTTGACGATGCACAGCAAACTGCGGAATTAGTACGAAAATTTGTAGAGGAGATAAAAAAACTTAACCCCCGGTTCAGCAAGGAATCTATTTTCAACTCCGACCAATCGGGATTTGAAGAGGAAATGCATATGAAGGAATCACGAAAACGAGGGGAACCAAGAGATTTGTATCAAGATCAACTATAATCAATGCCATAATGCATTCGTATAAAACTATGCCGACTGTTAATATGGATCGTAAATTGGCTGGAAAATTATTTATTGTGCTGCGAGAAGATGGAGGTGCTCTGCCCCTTACGATTCTTTCTGGTGTGCGTAATCTTGCAAGGGCAGTAGAGAATATTTACGTCACAGCAAGCAAGGGTGGGAAAATGGGCTTGCGAGAACTACAACTACGGTATGGACACTGCTATTGGCCAATAGCTGGTCGAAATAACTTGCGTATGCTTGATTCCTGGTCTGTGTATAAAAATCATACTCCTTTAGAGCAAACTATCCTTCCCGAAAAGTGTGTGATATTGCAGTTCATACCACCTAGAAACAATGGACAAATTCAGCCTCTGGATGTTTGTTTTTTTCCGTGCACATAAAACATTATCGCACTATCTGCTGCTACGTCTTAGTATACAGCCAGTTTCACGATAAGCTCCACAGCAGACGGTTTCGCATTCGGTTGCATGCCATCACATTCCATCAATTGTCATGACCTCGTTACAACGGTATGATTCCATATGAATTTCTTAAGAGTGGCGACCTAGCTGAATGTCCTGCACGGTTTGTCGCTCCCAACGAGATCGCCTGTGATCTTGACGGTGCGAACCTTTGTGATCAGTGTGGCTTGCCATTTTTCATTATGTGTTCATGGCGCAAGTTATTGGTTTGTGTGAACATTTGTTGAATATCGACGATGTTCATTTCGTGAAGCGTAATACATACACATGCCATGAAAGATTGATCTCTGCACCTCACGGAAACTCTCTCCTGTTGCTGTTATGATGCACTTGGTGAGTCATTAGAAGCTAATATTTTTTTATATCATAATTGCTAATATAATACCTTAAAATGAGCCTTACTAAAGACTGAACTTGCTACCACGCACTCAAGGGGTTCCTTGTTAGATACTGTAATATCTCTTTATATTCGATGAATTATTCAGATACAATTCTACCCTTGAATGACGTTTACTAATTTTCTATCTTCATACTCGCAGAATCCATGCGAAAAGTAGTTCATACAATAGCTATGCCATGAGCGCATAAGTATTCTTTGTAGTACTCTCTCTGGTGGTTGTTAGAAAAAAAAGAAAGGGAGCTTCCGAGATTGTCTTCGTGCCGATTAGCCTGAGCTTTGTTTGAAGAACTGTAATCTGATTATTGAGATTTATGACAGAAGATAACGGATACGAAATTGTACGATTAAAAGTGATATATATATATATATATATATATATATATATATATATATATATATATATATATATGGCTCCTTCACACAAAAGGTGTGTATTTGACATTTGAGAATTAATGATATTCATCGATATATTTCGTAGTTGTTAATCAGAAGGGAACTTCCGAAAGACTGGATACGAACCTGAATTTAATAATCCAAGAGCTCCATTACTTCTTCGGAAGGTTAAACTTCATCAAAGCCAAATATCCGCTTGATCTGAGGTTTCCCAACTGATTATACAACCCTCCCAAAATTACGAGGCGTTTTATTTGTACAGATTAGCAGACTGCCGCAAAGCACGAGCCTGTAGAGAAGAAGAATCATCGCCTGATTTCATTCTAACAAGTAAAATTTCAGAATCATTTTGAGTGACTGAGCTATGACTGTGTTTCCTATCATGAATGATTGATTGCTCGAACGAATTGAGAGCTGCAGAATTACGTAAATAGGAGGAAAAATTACAGTGGCACCAATGTGACAGGACTCTCTTGGATTGTTATATAATATATGTATTTTTTGTTTCATTAAAACCAACGAGAACGAGAGGTAACTAATCTGAAGAGAGATTCGGTGCCCATAGTAAAAGATTGCTGATACCAAGAAACGATTTCAACTATTGGACAACACCAACACTACAGAACAAGGCCAGAGAAATCTAATTTTTTTATCCTGTAGTTAAAATAGTTTGAAATCAATTTAGAAAGAACTTTTTTCCAGATAGTAGTTAGATTGTAGAACTGTATATTGTGTGATTTTCGTATCTGGGTATTGAACTTTATACCATCTGTGAAGTAATTTGAAAGTTAAGTGTGTCTACGACAGTAAATTTGAAACTGTATTTAGTGATTAGAACCTGATATTGACAGTTATTTAATGGTATTGACTAGAGCGGCATTTAAAATGTCATTGAATCAGCAACGAGACGTGCAACAGCCTTCAGCTGTTTGCTCAGAAGCAGAGGCCACGGATAGCAATTCTGAGACTGTTGTGGCTAGCGGTAGCAATATAAATAGTCCCGCTGGTTCAGAAAACATTCATACAACAGCTGATCAGACTGTTGTTGACACATTAGTTGTTATTATGCAACAGTTGTCTCTACTAGCCGAAGGCCAAGCGGAGGTAAAACGAGACTTATCCGTTATACAAAATGAACTCCGAAATCAATTAGCCGAAAATCAAACAGAATTACAAAATCAGTTAAGAGCAACCTTTACCGAATTAGATCAGAGATTAAATACCCAGACACAGGAAATAAAAGAACAGGCAGAAAGAACCGAACAGAATCTTACTGCTCAAATTGAGCAGGTCCGCCAACAATGCCAAGAAAACAATAGTAAATTAAAAGCGGAACTAACCGAATATGTATCCGTCAAAATTGACACGATACAAAAACAAGTAGAACTGTTTCCTCAAGTAATACAAGCTCAAGAGGACATACAGTGTTCCGTAGCTATGATACCAGAAATTACAGAATCCCAAGATAATCTAAAGAAGCAATTTGACGAAGTGAAGGAAAAACAGGAGACAGTGGAACATAGAATGAATGTACTTGCGGGAAAGTTTTCAGAAATGACATTAGAGCGGCAAAATTTTCCTTCGGAAACCATAGAAGAAACTGTGAAAGTAGCTTTACAGTCAATTTCAGAGAGTTCCGAGGAGAATTTTTTCAACAAAGGGTTAAAGGAAGTTCGAGAACAACTTGGCGAAGAATTCTCGCATTGGAAAGAAAATATCGAAGGATCACTAAATCTCTCACAGGAGGATTTAGAAACAGCGAGAAGTAGGAAACAACATTCTCAATCTGCGCGTGAAATTCCGTCCACGTCAAGATCTGATGTAGACAGAACTGGAACGTCACAAGTTAGATTCGATATAACGGATAGCCACAGGGAAGAGTACGAACAGGATGATTTTTGGAATCGTAGTACCGTTGAGGAAAAGATGATTAAACAGAGACAATTTCAAATCTTTAACCCTGACAAAAAGAATGTTTATCCTGTAGTCTTTATTCGAAGTTTCAGTGGTCTGTTTCCACGATCTTGGACAGAATGGCAAAAGATTAGTTTTGTATCTGGATATATACAAGGATCAGGAGCATTGTGGGCATCCGAACAAACATCTTCTTGTAAATGTTACAAAGAATTTGAGCAGGCTTTTCTAGCAAAATATTGGTCTGCTGGAGTACAAGAAAGACTTCGGCAGGAAGTATTATATCCTGAGTCTTTCTCATTTTCTAGAGGATCTTTAAAGAGATATTTTGAGAAATACATTAATAAATCTTTGTATTGGGATGTACCGATTCCTTTGCCGGATATACTTAGAATACTCAAGTCCAGACTACCCACCAGTATAAGGAATCAGCTGTTATATATAAATGATAAGGATATAGACTCATTTATGATTACGCTTGATCGTATTGATATAATTGAGGAGGACAATAAAAGGGCAAGAGAAATGTTATATCAAAGAAGAGCAATAGAAGCGAATCCGAGCTGCAACTCGAGTGGGAATGGCAGTAATGGTAGCAGTAACAATAATCATAACCAACTACACTCTCCGAGGAGACTTAGCAATGGACAAAATGCATACAATAATTATTACCATAATGGAAACTTTAGTAATGGTGCAGCGAGGGGCTATTTTAGGAACAGTAGGAATTTTAATCGATATAATCCAATGTATGGCAACACAGGACAGTTCTACCAACACCAGCAGAACAACAACAATAATTACACGAATCAAGCAAGACAACATAGACAGAATTCACCACAACAACCGATAATCACTGAAGTAGCTGAAGAGACAAATACCAATCGGACCAACAATCAGTCAAACTAAACATGACCGCATCGTGCCCCGGAGGAGCGGTAAAATTACAATTGTTAAGATATAATGATGGTGAGCTGTTGACTGAAGAGTTTACAAAGGATTTAATAACGTGTCATAATGACAGATCGAGTGTTCCGGTATCGGAAGTATTTGTTGAAATAGAGGAAGTTGCAACGAATGTGATATTGGACACCGCCGCTTCCGCCAATGTCATCTCAGGCGCTCTTTTTCGATCATTATTAGGAAGAAGAAGGTACCAATTTTGCCAGTACAGAACTGCAAAATCATCGGAGCTGTTGGAGCACGCTCTCCCAATGTCAAAATACAAACACAATTAGAGATGAAAATGGGAAATGTAGCAATAAAATGCACGTTCCTTGTAGTGGAGAAGTTATTAGTGGACTGTATTCTTGGTATTGGGAGTATGCAGGAGTACGACTGTCAGATTGATTTTTTGGAAGGAATAGTTAAATTTCGATTAAATGGAGAAGAGATAGCACTGGATTTAAATAGAAAGGAAACTGTGCATGAGAAATATTGTCGCAGTGCCATAATTCAATTAATTGACACTACAAACGGTCGTTGGAAGGAGCTTTCTAAGGATTTGATACAACAGGAGGACTTTAACGAAACAACAATGATAAAAGCTAGTGAATCAAATCAGCTTACCGGAGAACAAAGGCAGCAGCTTCATTATTTGTTAGAGGCATATGAAGAGATTTTTGATGAGAAACCAGGAATTATTAAAGGGTATATTTGTCACCTACAAGTGAAGCCACATCAGACTTACTGTTACACGCACTATCCGATCCCCTGGCGTTTAAAACAATCTGTTCAAAGGGAGATAATTAGAATGTTAGAATGGAACTTGATTGAGCCATCAACTAGTCCATATTGTTCTCCGCTCTAAGTCGTTCCAAAACCTGGAGGCAATGTAAGAAAACTATGAAGACCAGAATTTAAAATGGGAGGAAAAGATTCGACTCGCACTTGTCAATTTAACTAAAAAGGCAATACAGCGAAATTGACATATGATAAACGGATTCACCGGATTCAGACGTTTCATTTTGGAGAAATGGTTTTATTGAGGCGACACATCCATTCCTCGAAACTGATGAAGAACATAAAGAAATGGAATCTTATTTATACCGGACCATATGTTATTGTAAATATACCGAATCCTGGATCATACTTGTTGGCATATCCCGAATCGAAAAGAATAAAGGGATTATTCCCGCATAATGATATTAAGAAATTTTTTGAAGGATCGTAGATCTGTGACACCAAATATGGAGAAGAATTTAGAGTGGAATTTGACTATGAGTCGAATGTGTATATAAATATCAAGAAGTTTATGTTGTCTAGAGGGTAAGAGACAGTGAGATTGCTCCTGTGATAGGTTAAGAGACAGTGAGATTACTCCTGTGATAGGTTAAGAGACAGTGAGATTACTCCTGCGATAGTTTAGCACAAAATTTTAAGATAGGTACAAGAAAATGTTAAATACTAGTGTTTTTAAATGTGGACTATGAGCAGAAGCCATAGTGATATACAATGAAAGTGCATCTACATTTCCTCAAGACACGGCACTTATGTGAGAATTGCGTGTGAAACTTGAACAGTGCGGGATATGTAGGTAAATACGCTGTGTGTATGATGTGCGCTGTTCGCGCGAGAAAACAAATGAACTGTGAAATGAAGCAACAGTCGATAATGTCACTGCTACAAACAATTGAAGAAACTCTCTGATTGCGCGAGAGAAAATTATTATAATTTTTAGATTTTTCATTATGCCTTCTTTACCAGGAGAATTAATTTAAGAATTTTGATTAACTTTTTAAGAATAGCAGTTTGTGTGTTTCATATTATGGACATAATTGTTGAAATATATTTCCATAAATGTTCATGAGAGGATGAAAAAGATTCTGCGATTGGATGATTTGTTAAATGAACATACGTCATCATTAATGATATTTATTTGCAAGTGGATCTATAAATCAATTAATTATAAGAATAATGAAAATTTTTCAAATTATTCCTTTTGTGGAGTCAGTGTCATATGCCTATGTTTAAAATTTTTCATCTGGTGTAAACTTAAATTTTATCCATAATTTCGTAATTGAAAGCAAACCTCGGACAGATTCAATGCTCTACTTCCACCTGCACTATAACAAAACGAAGATTAGATTAAAAATTTTTTTGAGAGGAATACATTCGATATGAGCTACAACAAAATTTAAATGCCCACAGTCTATTTAGCAATGTTTTGGACAATCAGCAGTTGTAATGCAAAACAACTTTGGTATTGAGGACTACAAAAAAATTCGCGATTGTCAGGACTGATAGATGTTCCAGTCTTACAGATGGAAGAATATAAGAATCCACTCCGATTTTGAGTTCAACGATGAAATATGGACTTCGTTGCCTTAATCCACTCTCTTCCAGGGATTTATTCAGTCAGAACCTTTTCTTATTCCACTTTAAACCTGTTTCATGTTCACGTCCCTGACCATCTGTTCCTGAGATCATCTTGCTGTTTCTACGGCACATTACCAGCTTCTGTCCTGTACCATAAGCCATCGCCTGTCCTCCGTGCCGCCTCCACCAAACGCTGTACGTCGCCTACCCGGTGTCCGTACCCAGTGTTCCTGTTCCATCGACTTCACAACGAGATCGCCGGCTACATCGTCGAAAGAAGAATTTTGAAAAAAATTTTTTTAGCAATATTGTAAAATTTTTTGTGGCTATGAGGCACTTTTCCTTCGATCTAATCTGTGGAGCTTCTATATATTTCAAAATTACTGGATTTAGGCTTTCCTATCTTCTTAATACCTGAGCTGGAGTCTATTCTTCCGGGTTTTCCAGGGTTTCCCTGTGAAGGCTAGTTCCCAAATGGGTAGACCTTTTTCGTAATTACACCAATCTACATCTTCCCTGGTTATGTACTCGGGATGCGGGTATACCCCGGTACATGTAAAAGCTACAGCTTAGGTACTCTCGTAACTTATTGTCTTAACATGTTACCCATACTCTCTATAGCAAAATTCTACTAATTTAAAATATTCCTCTTTTGAATAAACAACCCAACAAATTTTTTCTGTTAGCTCGCAAAGTGTATTATCATTAACTTTGCTCGCTGCGAGGGGCAATTGTAATATCTCTTTATATTCGATGAATTATTCAGATACAATTCAACCCTTGAATGACGTTTACTAATTTTCTATCTTCATACTCGCAGAATCCATGCGAAAAGTAGTTCATACAATAGCTATGCCATGAGCGCAAAGTATTCTTTGTAGTACTCTCTCTGGTGGTTGTTAGGAAAAAAAAGAAAGGGAGCTTCCGAGATTGTCTTCGTGCCGATTAGCCTGAGCTTTGTTTGAAGAACTGTAATCTGATTATTGATTATTGAGATTTATGACAGAAGATAACGGATACGAAATTGTACGATTAAAAGTGATATATATATATATATATATATATATATATATATATATATATATATATATATATATATATATATGGCTCCTTCACACAAAAGGTGTGTATTTGACGTTTGAGAATTAATGATATTCATCGATATATTGCGTAGTTGTTAATCAGAAGGGAACTTCCGAAAGACTGGATACGAACCTGCATTTAATAATCCAAGAGCTCCATTACTTCTTCGGAAGGTTAAACTTCATCAAAGCCAAATATCCGCTTGATCTGAGGTTTCCCGACTGATTATACAACGCTCCCAAAATTACGAGGCATTTTATTTGTACAGATTAGCAGACTGCCGCAAAGCACGAGCATGGAAAAGAAAGGAAGAATCATCGCCTGATTTCATTCTAACAAGTAAAATTTCAGAATCATTTTGAGTGGCTGAGCTATGACCGTGTTTCCTATCATGAATGATTGATTGATCGAACGAATTGAGAGCTGCAGAGTTACGTAGATGGGGAGAAGAATTACAATACATAAGATGGGGCAACCATTCACCCAGTTATTGTAATTCAATATGATTTCAGACCTTTTGCCTAAGATCTCAATAAGTTTAAAATTCTTGATGGCCATATATCTGCAATATTGCTATGAAAAGATACTAGAAATCGTTCCGTGGGGCTTTTCGTGTAATTTATCTGTGTGTAAATAGAATTACGATATATTAAACGGTTCCAGGAATGCAGTAGAGTAAAATCGTATGGCATGTTTGGTTGGAAGTCCCTCAAGAATGATGTTCAGCCGCCTGCTTGCAAGTTCTTTCAAACGAATGCCACGTCAGCAACTTAACCTATCGCATTGATCCTACCGAGGAAAGGGGAGCTACAGTTTAACGTAGAATCAGAATCACGTGTCGTTCATACAAAAACTTTCAATCTTCAAAGAGATAAACGCTATCTCAAAGGCAGATTGAAAAATTCCGGTGTCCGACTGGAATTCGATTCCGCGACCTTATGATTCGAGGGTCGCATTTTATCGCTAGACTACTAACAAGGGGAACCCGCCATAAGTCGTTCTCTGATACAGTCGAAACTTGTCAGGATGAAAATAAAGGGACACCTATGTTGGCTTATGTGCCAACATTCAATGCTTTAGGAGCAGCTTCATTAGTCAACTCCTGCACCATTTATGGGCGTGAGCTGGAAGCGCAGTGCCGGCCGTTGTGGCCGAACGGTTCTAGGCGCTTCAGTCTGGAACCGCGCGACCGCTACGGTCGCAGGTTCGAATCCTGCCTCGGGCATGGATGTGTGTGATGTCTTTAGGTTAGTTAGGTTTAAGTAGTTCTAGGGGACTGATGATCTCAGATGTAAAGTCCCATGGTGCTCAGAGCCATTTGAACCATTTTTGGAAGCGCAGTGGTTGGGCGAACCTATAGATTAGCGGTAACGTCGTTGGCTCACTTTCGAACCCAGGCACTGTTTAGAGTTTTGGAGTTTGAAGGCCCTAAAAAAGAATGTGGCTAGGAGCGCAGCTTACAGTTTTTGCGCCCAGTGTTCAATTCGGGTCTTATGTTTCTTTTTTCTTTTTCTTTTTCCTCCTCTCTCTTGTTGCCCCAGAAGTATGTTACATTGTGAAATACAGTGGAATAATTGTACAAAAGAAATTAACATTTTACATCTTATTAAAAATAGCTTACATATCTTATGTAACTAACGGTAACTGAAAATTAAACACATATAAATTCTGGTATTTCATTTTTTACTTTGATTTTTGCTTTTATGTTTCAAGGGAACCAGTGCGTTCCCCAGAGTGATATCTCTGACAAAAACGTTCAAAGCTTCAAAATTAGGGAGAACCACGAACAACGTGTCGAGTCACATATGCCACAGTCAAATTTTTTGATGTGAACAGAATTAGGAAAACATTCTCGCTAACGCAGCTATATACCTCGCGATCTGCGATAATTTCGGGGCAAACTACGCTCGAAATCTGAAGCCTGCAATTTGATTTTCAATCAAGTCGTGTATTTGAATTGCATCACTTCTACGTGTGATTTCCCTTTGCTATGAAATGAAAATAACGCATTCGTCATCTGTCATTAAACGTATGCAACGCAGAGTTTACATAAAGGCATACGCTTTGGAGGAATTACTTTGAACGAACGTGTCGGTATTCCCAATTTTCGACAAACAGCTCATCGTATAAAGAAGATCGCTTTGCTCACCGCACGAAGTCTTACGTAAGGGCGCAAAACATTTTCCGAAAACTGATGATAGGCCTTTTTTGTGAACTCTTCCGATTTTATGGCCGTTGCGTACAGGCTCTCTTGCCATTACATTAACTGTAAGACTTGTTGGGCTCGAGTACCAAATTTGGCACTGGCTTATTGGAGACAAACAAATACTTTTGGTAACAGTTTCCTGGAAAGTGTTAATCCGTGTCAGTTGTGATGATAAAAGCTAGTCTTAATAATATCTGAAATGCTCACTTCTTTGTTTTTATAATTCCATTGCATTTAACCACGTCACAAAAAAATATTAATGCCGCATACTTCCTGTGGTATCGTGCGCTATCGATACCGCGCCGAAGTGTTGTCATTCAGCCTCTGTTGTTATTGTGGGTATAGAACCGGCCTATCTCACGGACACGCTTTGTATTTTGCTCTGCCTTGATGCTATTCAAGATAAGTAACAGAAGTTTATTGAACAAGATATGCGCATCTAATTATTTTGCTCTCTGTCTTAGAAGCAACCAACTCCATGGCATCTAGCACTGGGACGACCAGACACTTCCACGGCAGCCGGCCGTTGTGGCCGAGCGGTTCTAGGCGCTTCAATCCGGAACCGCGCTGCTGCTACGGTCGCAGGTCCAATCCTGCCTCGGGCATGGACGTGTGTGATGTCCATAGGTTAGTTAGGTTGAAGTAGCTCTAAGTCTAGGGGACTGATGACCTCAGATGTTAAGTCCCATAGTGCTCAGAGCCATTTGAACCATTTTCGAACTTCCGCGGCAAGAAGATGAGAGAAAAAAACATAAGATTTGATTTGAACATGGGGCGCAAAAGTTCGTAGCTGTACTCCTAGCCACTGCACTACCAACTCACTTGGATAGGCGGTGCGTGAGAAGGCTGATTAAGTGCCATCGAAACCTTTACCCTCATTTTCTCGGAAACTAAGGAGTGTTGACACCTGAGTCAAAATAAGTGTCCCTTTATTTTTATCCTTGTTTCACCGTGCCAAGTTTCGATTGTATCAGCGAGCGACCTTTGGCGGATTCCCCTTGTAAGACAGACGGATCTGTGAAGAGGGGAAGAGGATTGATTGGGTTTGCATGGCCCGTCGACTGCGATGTCATTAGGGACGAAGGTCAAGCTCACGCTCGGATCAGGGAAGAATCGCTAACGATCGGCCGCATCCTTCGCGAAGAAGCCATCCCGACGTTTGTTATAATTAGTTTTGGGAAACCAAAGAAAACAAATATCGGAATGGCCGGATGTGTGTTGCCACTGCGCCATTTCGCTCCTTGAGGTATTTGAAGTGAACAGCGTAGGTGTCTCACCCTGCATAAGAAATTTATGTGATCATGTGTTTGCTATCCTGAGCATAAATTCTGTTACGTTCTAGTGACATTTGTTACTCTTCCCATTCAGTAGTATGCGTCTTTTGCGCCCATCCTTAGATACCAAACAGCTCTCTCGGCGCTTACAGTGACTTGCTACTACCGCTCTCCGTTTTCGGACGGATTGTAGGCAACAACCAGCAGTCTGGGCAGCAAAGTAGAACAGCTCTGATAAATATTGTCTGTTGCTTCGAATTAGTCGAGATGACGTCGATTTTTGTTTTCTATATTGTTATTTCCTCACCCTCCTCCACACGAGCGGTCGGTGAAGGGCTGTCAGCGGTTACAATTCGCCAACCTTCAGCCAATCGATTTTAAGAATTCAGAATTTAAAAAGTTTTACTTGGCGTTAAAAAATGAATGTTTTCATGAAATAGGTAAAGATAAAAGACTGATTTGTTCATTGCTTCAAATATTTTCACAGATGAATGAAGTGATGAGTTTCTGTAGACTGCCCGAGGTAAGGATATTATGGGAGTTGTAGATTTTTGATTGGTGTGTAGGATGAAATTTATGTGGTTGAGGGATTTGAGGTTGCTAAAGGATCAGGTCACATTTCTGGATAGCTGCGATCGTTATCTCGCCGCTTCCGTGATTTGGGGAGGTGCGCCGGTCTGGGATCGAATCCACCCGACGCATTAACGACGAGGGCCAGTGTGCTGGCTACCCCGTATGTGGGTTTTAGGTGATTTCCCACATCCGACTAGGTGACTACCGGGCTTGTATTGGCGTTCCGCCTCAGCAAACGCTTACAAAACTGTCGCTCACTTCCACAAGTGATAACACTAGCCACAGATAGTTGGGGTACACGAATTCCATTCCGCGGGAGAAAGAGATGGCGACAGAAAAGACCACCGTCTACCACTAACATTGGCAGGTACTACAATTAACATGCCGGCTCCGTGAAGATATGAGATAAACGCCAAGAAAAAGAAAGATGGCTTCCGTGGCTATAGTCAGTTGATATTAAAGGTTTCTGAGTATTCTGCCGTGTCATAATGTAAAAATCGATACTGGAGAAACCTACTTTTCGGTCATGGTTGCAGTGGCCTTCTTCTGTGTCTACCAGTGTATGGTATCAAGTCCTAATGTAAAAAAAGTATACTGGAGAAACAGTTACAGTGGTCTTCTTCTGTAACCGTGGCCGAAACGATGGTTTCTTCTGGATTCTTTTTTACATCATGTCGCGGTACCATACTTAGAAAACTTTTATGTCATAAGGGATGAGGTTCCGAACCAAGCCATAGGATGTGGGTTGCTATGGAGTGGTGAGGCCGACGTCGATTCTTGCCAGATGTATTTTATTCCTGCGAATGACCAGCGTCCTTTCGGGCAATGTTCATTCGTTATCAGTTCCCGACAGGGAAAGTAGACAGTGTTTGTTTGACGACTGTCAGCTGCTCATTTTCTCCGCCTTTGCAGAAGTCGGCCCTGTCTCTGAGACTGAGAAGTAAGTTAGTCACGGCTAATATTTGCACACACCTGCTAGCGTTGTTGGTTGTTGTTGGTTGGTTGGTTTGGGGAAGGAGACCAGACAGCGTGGTCATCGGTCTCATAGGAGTAGGGAAGGATGGGGAAGGAAGTCGGCCGTGCCCTTTCAGAGGAACCATCCCGGCATTTGCCTGGAGTGATTTAGGGAAATCACGGAAAACCTAAATCAGGATGGCCTGCTAGCGTTGTTGCCTGTGATAGACTTTGTGTCAATCCGTAAATGAGTGCCGCATTATACATAAACAGTGTGGATACCGAAATGCGTGGAAGTCATTTTACAATGTTTAGAGGAAAAGTGCATGTTCGCTTCTTCGGTACACTGGCAGGCTAAGGTAACATAGTGTTAAAGAAGAACGTGCGGGAGAAGTTCCGTAAAGGGTACCTAAGATAAGGGAGCTCGTTAGATTTTTGAAACAGTTTTATCGAAATGGAAGCGATAAGCCGACACCGAGAGAGGGCATCAGGTACTAAGGCATTTTTCGCGTGTTCTGGAGAAGACATGTGTAAATTCCATTATCTAAAACGGTGCTATATATCTTTTCAGCAACGTCACTGTCGACGCGGAGTTAAAACGTAACAAAAACTGAAAACAGGCCGGTCTCTTCCCTCCCCCAACACGTTTGTACGAGTCCTGATAATATCGTCGTTAAATATTTACGGTGTCGTAAATATTCGAGTTAGGTGCTTCACTCCAACAATCGAACAATGAATACATCCCACGCACTGCATATTGCATTAGCGATTTCCTAGTGTTTCGTTCATGTTACAGACACAGAACAAAAATTAGTCACTCCCTATAGAAACCACTGTAATACCGTGCAACACCGCCTCTACCTTGAAGTTCGTCCAGCAAGAGACTCCACAATTTTATTCAGGTACGCTCCAACCAACTGAAGCCGCCCTTTGAATAGTTCAAATGGCTCTGAGCACTATGGGACAACATCTGAGGGCATCAGTCCCCTAGAATTAGTACTACTTAAACCTGACTAACCTAAGGACATCACACACATTCATGCCCGAGACGGGTTTCGAACCTGCGACCGTAGCAGGAGCGCGGTTCCGGAGTGAAGCGTCTAGAACCGCTCGGCCACAACGGCCGCCGGAAGCCGCCCATTGATGACGGGACCCTGTAGAGCTTCCAAATTGAGTAATGTTGATTGCTACGTTCTCCAGAACATCCCAGATATTTCTTACGGGGTTATATCTAGTGATTTAGCGTGCCAGTGAAGGTGCAATGGGATGATTGAGTATTTTTCAAACCAGGAACGCATGCGTGCAGCACCATGAACGCCGTTTTCCTCATCTTAGACGACATACTTGTCAACGGCCTTGCCGCAGTGATACCAACGGTTCTCGTCAGATCGACGAAGTTAAACGCTGTCGGGCTAGGCTAAATCTTGGATGGGTGACCATCCGGTCTGCCGAGCGCTGTTGACAAGCGGGGTTCACTCGGCCCTTGTGAGGCAAACTGAGGAGCTACTTGAGTGAGAAGTAGCGGTTCCGGTCTCGTAAACTGACATATGGCTGGGAGAGCGGCGTGCTGACCACATGCCCCTCCCTATCTGCATCCAGTGTCGCCTGTGGTCTGAGGATGACACGGCGGCCTTCATGGGCAGCTCGGGCGGAGTTAGTTAGTTAGTAGACATACTCACCTGAAGATATAAGAGAAAGGCGGGTCACCGAGAATGTTGAAGTAAACATCCTGGTTCATGTTGACGGTAACCTAAATGAGAGGGCCCAACCATGGACTAAAAACACCCTCAAAACATCACAAAACCATGTCCGGCCTGAATTACACCCTCCGCACACTGTGAATTAAGCGCCTCATGGGGTCGTCGACGCCGGCCGGGGTGGCCGAGCGGTTCTAGGCGCTACAGTCTGGAACCGCGCGACCGCTACGGTCGCTGGTTCGAATCATGCCTCGGGCACGGATGTTTGTGGTGTCCTTAGGTTAGTTAGGTTTAAGTAGTTCTAAGTTCTAGGGGACTGATGACTTCAGAAGTTAAGTCCCATAGTGCTCAGAGCCATTTGAACCATTTTTGGGTCGTCGACGGCAGTTTTACGGCCTATAAAGCCCTTCAAAGTGACCAGTGCTCCTTTTTAGTTAGACGTTTCATTTTGTGTCCGGTGAGCTAATGTCTTGTTTTATACTGACGCAACGAAATCTCAATACAAGGTATGCATGTTCGAAAATTTTGCATTACAAGATTTACTTCGTCTATTCTCCGCTGTTTCTTCCGAAGTACAAGTATTACTTAAATATTCTTGTACTTGTGGCTGAAGATCTGAGCTGATGCTCCTGCTATACTTCTCACGAATGTCGTTATAGGGCCTATGCCAGGAGTCGAACCTTATGTTCGCAAGGTGACATGCGCCAAAGGAAGTGAGCGTGTCAGCCAGTTTGATATTTTGGTACTGCATCGTTTAGAGATACATACGGTATCGCAGACCTGGACAACGACAAGTAGAGTGGACAAGAGACTCCAAGCCAGTGAAATGAAATTCCTAAGAGGTATGTTAGGAAAAACGAAGACAGACAGAGTGAGAGATGAAAATGTTAGGAACGAAATTGGAATAAAAAAGTTGAATGAGAGAGCCGAGAAAAATAAGTCAGAACGATTTGGAAATGTAATGAGAATGAAGGTGGAAGAATACCAAATCGGATGCTGGAGATCAAGTGAGGGCAGGAGGAAAACCTAGAGCATGATAGATTGACTCAATAAAGAACAGTTTAAGAAGAAGGAATCTAGACTGAAGAAAGAAGTTATAGAAGAAGAATGGTGGAAAGGCAGGCGAAAGGGAAGTACCATAGATGTCTCAACCCGCCCTGATGTTAGATAAAAGGGAAAGGAAGACGACGATCACAATATCAAGTAATTTAACGTAATATAAAGAGTACTAAGTAAGTTCAACATATTGATGGTAAATTTACTAAAACACAAAGCATGAAGGTGCTATTACAAAAAGATCTGTTACATACATTCACGACCATAAATAAATTCCACCGCTCAATAACGTCGATTCGGACATTCCGAACGATTATGCGGCGCTTTCAATTGAAACGTGACTATCAATATGATTTCACTGTATTCATGGAAGAATCGTATAATTCGGATTGATTATCTGGTACGAGCCTTACAAGACGCGGTTGAACTTGTCGAGACTTCACCTCGCCTCGTCAGTTCACCAAAACGATACATCTATCACATTTGTTTCGTATCACCGCCTTAAATCGTGATTTCCAGTGGCATAAATTAAATAAACTATTTAAATTGAGTTCAATGTGCGTAATCATTTAGTGCAATAACGAATAAAAACAATACATTCTTAAAATACCTTCAATTTTTTCGTTTAAGGCGGATATCACGCCCAAAACCTCAGCTGTCGTGTAGACAACATAGCGTAGATTGTTTATATTTTTACTTGACAGTATGTTGTGCAGATATTACTTTGGGAATATTGTTGATGAATTTATGATGTCAAATTCGTTGAGCCTGTTGTACGTCTCGTTACATACTCTGAAAGCAACAGTGTAGTGCCTGATGATGCGATTATTTCTCTTATTCCGTTCGTGTACGGAGAGAGGGAAAATCAACTGTCAGTAGACTTTAGTCTCTCACGATCTCTGAGTGAGATAGATGATGATGGTGGTAGGATTTCTCGCAGTCTTGCTTGAATATCGGTTCACTACGTTTGCCCAACGTCTGCCTACGTAGCTGAGTGGCCGGCGCAGCTGACTACTATGCAAGACACACACGTTCGATTCTCGGTACTGCCAGGATTTTTTCCTTTGTGGGAAGAGTGGTACGGGTTGCACTCAGCCTCGTGAGGACATCTGAGAACCTACTCGACCGAGTTGTAGCGGTTCCAATGTCAAGAAACACGACAACGACCGGGAGACTTGTATGCTGACCACATGCCGTTCCATAACGCATCCAGTTGCGTCATTGGCGAAGGTTGACACGGCGGTCGTTCGGGCCCAATTACCCCTTCTACGGTCGGAACACGTAACTGTGCTATTACTTACATTTACCCAACAGAGCTTCGTGAAACGACGCCTCCCTTGTTTCAATGATTTCGGTTGAAGTTCCCTAAGTATCTCTTTCACACTTCCGTGACGTGTTGCGACACCTACGTGGTATATCTGACTTCGTTCAATGTCTGCTGTCTTGCCTGCTTAATAAGGACTCCAAACACCGGAGCAGTGCTCTATACTAGCAACTTGTGTGATTTCCTTTGCAGACACACTGCAGTTTCCTATAACAACTGGAACAAATCTACGTTTCCCATCTGCAATACTCTTAAATCTGTAATACTCTTAAATCTGTAATACTCTTGAATCTACAACACTAAAGCGGAAAAATTTTACATTGCTACTAAATCATCGTAAAGTGTACTACTCCACATTTTATTCAAGGGAAGTCCTATTAGAGGTTATGCATTAGTTCATTACAATTATTAGATCTGCAGTGGTATGTTACAAACCACATTAAATTAAAAATGTCCTGTTTTACGACCTACTACGATCGTAAATTTTACGAGGGTTTAGTAATCTAGGGTTAAATGCTTAAACAATGTGACCAGTACCAGGAGTTGACTACTAACTTTTTAGTAGGGTATTACCGGGTTATTTCTCCCTGATATGGGTATTATATTCTACTTATCCAAATCTAAAGAGAGCTGACATTCATTACACCAAGGGGAAAACTTTGTCCAGTCTAGCCGGCCGGAGTGGCCGAGCGGTTAAAGGCGCTACAGTCTGGAACCGCACGACCACTACGGTCGCAGGTTCGAATCCTGCCTCGGGCATGGATGTGTGTGATGTCCTTAGGTTAGTTAGGTTTAAGTAGTTCTAAGTTCTAGGGGACTTATGACCACAGCAGTTGAGTCCCATAGTGCTCAGAGCCATTTGAACCATTTTGTCCAGTCTAGTGGTGCTGGTTACCCTATTCGATGATGAAGTTAGCATGAAGATGACGTTATAAAAAGGCCCGTTACTTACATTCACAACCATCAATCATTAAACGCCGATTCGGAAATTCCGATGCGATTATGCCGTGTTACCCTCTGCAGTTGGCGTCATCGGATACGGCATGGAAGGGCATGCGGTTACCACACCGCTCTCCCGTTTGCTGTCGGGTTTCTTGACCTTGGAACTCCTACTGATCGCACTAGTAGTTCCTCAGTTGGCCTAACGACGGTGAGTGTACGCCGTACCGGTTCTACCAGGAAGGAAAAGTCGCTGACATTACCGGGAATCGAATCCGGATCCCCCACGTGGCAGTCAGTCGTCTCACGAGCAGTCTTCTAGTGGATGTGGCATGTATCTTGCTTTGACCTGTAATTAAGTGTGAATTGTATAACCTATTCTTGTGGCAGACTTTGAGTGCTTCATGAGTACCGTATTGTGTTTCTGTTGCTGTTACTCTCGAATGACACGGAGCGGTCGTCGAGCTTAACGTTCCTGTCGAACGAACAGATTGCAGTCAACGGTGCTAGATACGAGTCCAGTGTCTTAATCACTGTGTATGAGATATGCAGGTCAAATAAAGAGGTTATTTATTCGCCTCTGCATGAAGAGGATTAGGAAAGATTCTAACTGAAACGCCACTGAGAAACGTTAGATTTCATTAGCGTTGTGGGTGGGAACAAATATGATGGAAACGGTGACACTCGCCAGAGTTTCACCGGCTACTGTCAAGGGAGTCGATCAGATTTGGACGAATGACTGTGAAAGTCCACTCCTCTTTCCATAAAATGGATTTCGAAGGTTACCTGATCGATAAAATAAAAGAGCATGAAATTTTCCATATCTTTTCAACATTCCGTCCCAATTGACGTGCCCCCTCCCCCTCTCCCCGCCCCAAATTATACGAGCATCAGCACTATCGAACACAACCAAAATACCGTAGGGTGACCGCCTCAGAGCTCACATATCATCTGTTCATCAATTACAAATCCTACCCTGTGATGAGTCCAGATTACTAGCTACATTTTTTAGTTTCTGTTTACGCCTTTTTACCGTATGGGTAGTAATTCTTAGCCTTCATGTGAGACTTAACACCCGCAGTCTTCGCCAGTAAAATACATTAGGACGTATGGCATTTTCAGATGATGGGCTATGAGACTGTACCCAATGTAAGGTCCAGAAACTCTCGCTCCTCGTGGCGAACAATCTTCCTATGAGGGCTAGAAAACGAGTAAACGATACGTATAGTAATAAATGTTCAGAGCGGAAGTACTCTCCACAGGAAGATAATTGGAATGCCCACTGGGTGACGTCACATCACTTCTTAATGTTTGATTGTGAATAAATTGCTTGTAATACACCAGCTGCCAAATTACAGAATAATGAATACGGCCGAAGCAACCCAGCGATCGAAGAGGGTAGAGCCATTTTGAGTGGTTTGTGATGACAGATACAGTTGATCAGAGTCGTTTTCAAGCGTCGGTTTACGGCGGTCGCTCCTAGTAGTCTCCCTAGCTGAAATTCGTAACGCACGGTATTATGGTGACGCTTGAACCAATGTTAGCCAGTTCGTATAATGGTGGTGAAGGAAATTTTTAATACCATTATTTGGGCGGCAAGGGGAGGAAAGTTAGTAGCCTGAAGTTACTTGATACCAGACGTTGGGACAGTGTTTCACGCTATCTCCTAAATTTCACTGCAGTGTATAGCTGCTCAATGGACTCAAACGATTCACGTTTAGGTTTTTTACTGTTTCCTTAACACTTGTAAGAAAAATAATGGGATGGTTCCTACCCCCAATCAGATGACTTCGTTGTTGGTGCAACTTTAAATCCCAAACTTACTTTCTTGTTTGCTTCCTTCCTAAGGCACAATGGCCAGATGGGAACTAAGTATTAGATCATTCAGAATTTGAGAATACTCCTGCAGCGCCTCTCAGCAGTGCTCGTCGCAAAGCATCTTATGCCACTGTTCAGTGGACTCAGTGGCTTAAAAGAGGTAACTGGGATCCAGAAGAAACTTCGCTTTGCGTCACCCCTTCTCCTACCGAAACTATTCACTCTTTGTTTAATATTCCCCTCCTGGCTGCTTACCCTGTTTTATTCATTTATTGAGATCAAGACGATTTTACAATGATGTAAGACCTATACATTTCAATATTTCTTTCTTGTACAGTGCAGTTGAAAACATGGGAAACACACTGTTCTAGGTCGCACTGTTTGCAACAGTAAAGCATTATTTCGTCAGAGTTTCATTATGTACCAACATAAAATTATAACAGACAAAACAGCAGTCTATCTATCTGTATCCGAATCCCGCTCCAGCTTCTGCCGGGTCTGGGTGCTGATGGGTCCTCTGCATTTGGCTCGGTCCTCCCACCACTTTTCTTCCTCCACTTGCTGCCAGGTCACACCTCTCCTTTCTACAGATACTCTCACTCCCATTTTCCATCGTGTTCTTGGGCGCCCTCTAGGTCTTTTCCCATCCATCTTTAGTTCTTCCATAATTTTGGGGAGTCTCTGCCCATGCATCCTTTTAACATGCCCATACCATCTTAATCTCTTTTTTTCAATTTCTTCTCTCATACTTTCTTGTTTAAGGTCCTTTCTAATCTCTACATTCCTTAATCTGCCCGTTCTTGTTTTTCCCTTAACTGCTCTGAGAAATTTCATTTCCCCTGCTTGCACTCTGCTCCAGTCCCTTTCTGTCATTGTCCATGTTTCTCCATCATAGGTGACGATAGGGAAGTAATAATTCTTGTACATAAGAAGTTTTGCTTTTTATGAAACTTCCGTATTCCAAATCAGGTGTTTTATTGTTTGGTAGAAACTGCCTCCCTTCTGTAACCTCCTATTAATTTCGTTAGTTATTCTTCCATCCCTAGATATTTCACTCATTAAATAAGTGAAACTTCTTACCACTTTGAGGGGTTCTCCATTCAAGGTAATATTTCCGTTGATCCCTTTCTCTCTTCCAAATACCATTACTTCACTCTTATCTTTATTTATTTTTAATCCATACCTTTTCATTATTTCCTTCCACGCATCAAGCTGTAACTGTACATCTAGCTCTTTATCACCCCATATTACCATATCATCTGCAAAAATTATCTTTTTGTCTTTTTCTTTTACTATATCTTTAACTGCCCTGTTCATTTAAGTGCAGGAGATAGAATACTTCCTTGCTTAAGTCCTTGTCTTATTTCGAAGCATTCAGAGTTCCCCAATGGTGTTCTAATTCTACAATGGTGTCCTCTGTACATTGTCTTTATTACATTAATGTAACCATCTTCTGTATCTATCTTCTTCATTTCTTCCTAGAGTCTTTCCCTGTTAACTGAGTCATATGCCTTTTCTATGTCTATAAAAAACATTATCTCCCTTTCGTTATACTCCCAACTTTACGGTATATACGCAAAATTCGCTGAGATGACAAACGTCGTGCGATAGCCACGTGCACTTACACAGATGGGATTGGTATTACGTACACATCGTGTAAAGGGCAATTTACTGTCGGAGCTGCCGTTTGTACTCAGGTGATTCATCTTAGAAGGTTTCCCACGTGATCGTGGCCACCGACGGGAATTAACAGACTTTGAGCGCGAAATGGTAGTTGGAGCTAGCTACAGTTAGCCATCCGTTACCCAAACTGGAAGAAGAAGAAACTTTCATTAAAGAAAAATTTAACCTAGCACCACAAAATAAAGTTGGTCCATGAATAAGAACAAATTGAGTAGTTTTACCTACTCCTCTTATTTCGTTCTTTTTACCCTTCGCAGAAGATGTCGAAGCACCAAGAGTGCCGTCCACATTGACAAGTGATTTGTAAACCAGCATTCGCCGGCGACGACGAAAACAACGTTTACGCATCATTGTAAGAAGCAGTGCCTCAAACCGAGTGAATGCGCTAGACAGAACAGTGTGCTATTTATAGCATCAGTCCTGGCGCACGCAGCGGATGTGGACTCTTATCAGCTTACGCAATCGCACCGGAAATGAATTTTCCAGCAACACACCATCAAGTAATACTAGTGGCGTGTTGCTCCAACGCAATTTGAATCGCGCGCCAAAAACAAGACAACCAATCAGAGACTGTGCTCGACATCTATTGAGCAGCACAGAGAGTATCACAGAGTGCCCCAGAGAGCATCCCAGAGTGCCCCAGAGAGCTAAAACACCAAGAAGAATCGCTTCTCGGCTTTTGGCAAGATCAATGTGTAGTATTTGTGGCCCTTAAAAGGGCCGTTTATTGAGAACTGCTTTCAATGATTATATAAAGTACAATCACCCACAATGCGACAATCTATTATTTTACTTGTCTGTTTCTTGCTGGAAAATTCACTTCCGGTTGCGCAACCTCGCTGAATAGGACTTCCTGTACAGTGTTTGCAGTCATTTCTTAAAATAGACATTATGTAATCCTGTTTTCTGCAGCAACAAGGGACCTAGTATTACTAGGACCTTGTTGCAGAATAATCCTTTATTAGGGTAGCTTTTTTTAACCTCAATAGAATAAATAAATTTATTAATAAAGAAGACTACACATTGATCTTGCCAAAAGCCGAGAAGCGATTCTTCTTAGTGTTTTAGCTCTCTGGGGCACACTGGGATGCTCTCTGGGTTCTCCAGCTACCCTAATAAAGGATTATTCTGCAACAAGGTCCTAGTAATACTAGGTCCCTTGTTGCTGCAGAAAACAGGATTACATAATGTCTATTTTAAGAACTGACTGCTAACGCTGTAAAGGAAGTCCTTATCAGCGAGGTTGCGCAACCGGAAGTGAGTTTTCCAGCAACAAACAGACAAGTAAAATAATAGACGGAATGCTGGTTTACAAATCACTTGTCAATGTGGACGGCACTCTTGGTGCTTCGACATCTTCTGCGAAGGGTAAAAAGAACGAAATAAGAGGAGTAGGTAAAACTACTCAATTTGTTCTTATTCATGGACCAACTTTATTTTGTGGTGCTAGGTTAAATTTTTCTTTAATGAAAGTTTCTTCTTCTTCCAGTTTGGGTAACGGATGGCTAACTGTAGCTTTCGTTGCTTGCAACAATGCAGGAAGAGCCGGTTTGGAATCCTTTGAAACTCGTGAAATCTTAGCTTACCGTACTATACCTGTTTCTGAGATTATTATTGCTAGTGAGGGTTCCTACCTTTTACCGCACGGGAGTTTGTCTTTGTCTTGTCGTAGACGTTGTAAGATAAATTCTGATTCCAGCGTTCACTTATGGGTGAAGGCTAGTGGTCCTTCTTCTTTGGAAGATTGTCGCGTTGTAGGTGATTGTACTTTATATAATCATTTTCCATTTCGAAAATCGTTAGCGAATTCAATATTCGAAGATCCACAGCGTCAAGTGCGTGTCAAGAATACCAGATTTCAGGCATCTCACCACAGACAACGCACTGGCCGACGACCTTCACCTAACGACCGAGAGCAGCGATATATGCGTAGAGTTATCAGTGATAGCAGAAAAGCAACACTGCGTGAAATAACAGCAGAAATCAATGTAGGACGTACGACGGACGTAACCGTTAGGACAGAGCGGCGAAATTTGGGGTTAATGGGTTACGGAAGCAGGCGTCCGACGCGAGTGCCTTTGCTGACAGCAAGACATCGCCTTCATCTCCTGGGCTTTAATTATATCGGCTGGACCCTAGACGACTACAAAACCGTGCCCTGGTCACATGAGATCCGATATCAGTTGGTAAGAGTTGATGGAAGGGTTTGAGTGTGGTGCAGACCCACGACGCCATGGACCCAAGACCCAATGGTGTTGGTTGTCTGTACATGGAATAGACTGGGCCCCCTGGTCAAACTGAACCGACTATTTGCTGGAAATAGTTATTTTCGGCTACTTAGAGACAATTTGCAGCCATTCATGGACTTCAAGTTCCCATACAACGACGGAATTTTTATGGATGCCAATGGACCATGTCACTGGACCACAATTGTTCGCAATTGGTTTGAAGAAAATTTGGACTGTTCGAGCAAATAATTTGGCCACCCAGATCGCCCGACATGAATCCCATCGAACATTTATGGGACATAATCGAGAGGTCAGTTTATGAACAAAATACAACACGGGCAACACTTTCGCAATTATCGACGGCTATAGAGGCAGCATGGGTCAATATTTGTGGAGGGGGCTTCCAACAACTTGCCACGTCGAGTTGCTGCACTACGCAGGGAAAAAGGAGGTCTAACATGATATAATGAGGTATCCCATGATCTTTGTCACCTCAGTGTGTACTATACTATTGGCCATTAAAATTGCTACACCAAGAAGAAATGCAGATGATAAACGGTTATTCATTGGACAAATATATTATACTAGAACTGACATGTGATTACATTTTCACGCAATTTGGGTGCATAGATCCTGAGAAATCAGTACCCAGAACAACCACCTCTGGCCGTGATAACGGCCTTGATACGTCTGACATTGAGTCAAACAGAGCTTGGATGGCGTGTACAGGCACAGCTGCCCATGCAGCTTCAACACGATACCACAGTTCATCAAGAGTAGTGACTGGCGTATTGTGAGGAGCCAGTTGCTCGGCCACCATTGACCAGACGTTTTCAATTGGTGAGAGATCTGGAGAATGTGCTGGACACGGCAGCAGTCGAACATTTTCTGTATCCAGAAAGGCCCGTACAGGACCTGCAACATGCGGTCGTGCATTATCCTGCTGAAATATATTGTTTCGCAGGGATCGAATGAAGGGTAGAGCCATAGATCGTAACACATCTGAAATGTAACGTCCACTGTTCAAGTTCCGTCAATGCGAACAAGAGGTGACCGAGACGTGTAACCAGTGGCACCCCATGCCATCACACCGAGTGATACGCCAGTGTGGCGATGACGAATACACGCTCCCAATATTTGTTCACCGCGATGTCGCCAAACACGTCTGCGACCATCATGATGCTGTAAACAGAACCTGGATTCATCCGAAGAAATGACGTTTTGCCATTCGTGCACCCATGTTCGTCGTTGAGTACACCATCGCAGGCGCTCCTGTCTGTGATGCAGCGTCAAGAGTAACCACAGCCATGGTCTCCAAGCTGATAGTCCATGCTGCTGCAAACGTCGTCGAACTGTTTGTGCAGATGGTTGTTGTCTTGCAAACGTCCCCATCTGTTGACTCAGGGATCGAGACGTGGCTGCACCATCCGTTACAGCCATGCTGATAAGATGCTTGTCATCTCAACTGCTGGTGATGCGAGGCCGTTGGGATCCAGCACGGTGTTTCGTATTACCCTCCTGAACCCACCGATTCCATATTATGCTGACAGTCATTAGATTTCGACCAACGCGGACAGCAATGTCGCGATACGATAAACCGCAATCGCGATAGGCTACAATCCGACCTTTATAAAAGTCGGTTACGTGATGGTACGCATTTCTTCTCTTTACACGAGGCATCACAACAACGTTTCACCAGGCAACGCCGGTCAACTGCTGTTTGTGTATGAGAAATCTGTTGGAAACTTTCCTCATGTCAGCTCGTTGTAGGTGTCGCCACTGGCACCAACCTTGTGTGAATGCTCTGAAAAGCTAATCATTTGCATATCACAGCATCTTCTTCCTGTCGGTTAAATTTCGCGTCTGTAGCACGTCATCTTCGTGGTGTAGTAGTTTTAATGGCCAGTAGTATACTTACTCCACCGTTGCGTTGTTTCACTTGACGTAACGGAACGGCTGTATCTAGTAGCTGAAAACAATACGCAAGCGTCTCCGTACCGGGGAAAGGTAGGTGTTATGGAACTGTTACTCTACACTGTGCAATCCTCAAGATACATTTTCATACGTCTCCACCCTATATCCTACAATCCTTTGCCTTTTCCTTCTCCTTTGACGTCTGGTTCCTTTTCTTCTAAGCGAAATCGAATGTCGGCGTGTTCTGTTCAATTGCGCGCACGAAGGATTTGTGCCAGAGACCGAGCTGCAGATTACTGCAGCTCTGTTAGCTGAGAATTGTGTCTCGTTAAGGAGCGGTCTGTCTCTGGCCGTACAACTTTTGCCCGAAGCCAGCAGAGCACATTGGACGACGAAAACGAATTACGATCTTTGTTTCCTTTTTTGGTTTCGCACAGGAAAAGCGTCGAGCAGAAATAGATCGGTGTCGGGGGCGGCGTTTCATTTCTGGTTATTTATGTAAGAATTAAGTTTTGATTGTAGTGCGCGGTGCGGCTCGGCACGGCGTGCCGCAGCTGCCGCGGCGGCGGCCGCATAAGCTCTCTTTATGGTGTCAGGAGGGAGACAGCGAGAAAGGGCGGCGAAAAAACGACGACGGAGAGGTGCCACATTTGAAAAGTAAAAATCCCGCCGCTACCAGTTCACATGAGATGCTATTATACGAGCGTATCCTACACGATTCACAAAACGACGAGTGGCGGGCGAGAGTGATCCGCTCAACAAAGGCGCGTTCGGCGGGCGCGTGATGCTGCAACTTGTGCCGTACCGCCGCGCCAGCGAGATCACAATCAACGCCGCTGCTAATGGCCGGCTCGCCTGCCCGGCCCACCGCACGCCTACCGGTTCGGCCCAAAAATCCCTATTCACCACCGCGATTCGCTACAGGCGTCAGCAAAACTTTTTAGTTTGTGTTTATAAGAGATGAAATTTACTCAGAAGTAGAGCACTCGTCAGCTTACGTGTCGGACTTCATGTCTGAGTCCTTTACGCGGCATTGTGTTTGTAGAAGGTGACGACCTGCGATTCGGCTCATCCAGTCATTTGCGTGGATATGCACTGAGGTGACAAAAGCCGTGGGATAGCGATATGCACATATACAGATGGCGCTTGTATCCCGTACACAAGGTATAACAGGGCAGTGCTTTGGTGAAGCTGTCGCTTGTACTCGAGTGAAAATGTTTCCGACGTGACTATGACCGCACGACAAGAATTACAAGACTTTGAGCGCTAAATGTGAAACATCCCCTTAGAAAAATTTATGAATGATTGTGCTGATAAACCCCTTACGTTATTTGATTTTCAAACAGCTGAGCAGAACTGAACGTACTCAGACATTTCGCTCTCTGCTTATCCTGATCAACACTAAACTGACACACAATATTTTTAGCGCAATGCAATCTGACTTTCAATAATCCCTACAAAAGAATGGCCCTG
Organism: Schistocerca nitens; assembly: GCF_023898315.1. NCBI lineage: Eukaryota > Metazoa > Arthropoda > Insecta > Orthoptera > Acrididae > Schistocerca > Schistocerca nitens. Next base: position 857,078,443 of record NC_064616.1, on the reverse strand, counting down.
ACTAACAATAACCTATACCTTTCATGAATCACTTACCTCACAAAAATCTTCGTTACTAGAACTATTGCAATACAGCGAGCGCCAGTACTTCCAGCTAAATAAAAGATTCTAACTACTAAAGGCAGTAACTACTGATAGGCATACTTAGCAAATGAAAGATTTTGATAGACAACAAACAATGTATTTACCTTAATAGTGTTCAAAAATGGTTCAAATGGCTCTGAGCACTATGCGACTTAACTTCTAAGGTCATCAGTCGCCTAGAACTTAGAACTAATTAAACCTAACTAACCTAAGGACATCACACACATCCATGCCCGAAGCAGGATTCGAACCTGCGACCGTAGCGGTCGCTCGGTTCCAGACTGTAGCGCCCAGAACCGCACGGCCACTACGACCGGCCTTAATAGTGTTCAAAAGTCATAATATACAGGGTGTTACAAAAAGGTACGGCCAAACTTTCAGGAAACATTCCTCACACACAAATAAAGAAAAGATGTTATGTGGACATGTGTCCGGAAACGCTTAATTTCCATGTTAGAGCTCACTTTAGTTTGTTCTTCCACCTACGCTCAATGGAGCACGTTATCATGATTTCATACGGGATACTGTGACCTCAACCCTCTTGACTTTCATTTATGGGGGCATTTGAAAGCTCTTGTCTACGCAACCCCGGTACCAAATGTAGAGACTCTTCGTGCTCGTATTGTGGACGGCTGTGATACAATACGCCATTCTCCAGGGCTGCATCAGCGCATCATTTCATACGGGATACTCTACCTGCGCTGCTAGAACATGTGCCTTTACAAGTACGACACAACATGTGGTTCATGCACGATGGAGCTCCTGCACATTTCAGTCGAAGTGTTCGTACGCTTCTCAACAACAGGGTTGGAGGGTGGATGCATGTATCCTCGCTAACGGAGGACATTTTGAACATTTCCTGTAACAAAGTGTTTGAAGTCACGCTGGGCCGGCCTTGGTGGCCGAGCGGTTCTAGGCGCTTCAGTCTGGAACCGAGCGACCGCTACGGTCGCAGTTTCGAATCCTGCCTCGGGCATGGATGTGTGTGATATCTTTAGGTTTGTTAGGTTTAAGTAGTTCTGAGTTCTAGGGGACTGATAGCTGTTAAGTCCCATAGTGCTCAGAGTCATTTTTGAAGTCACGCTGGTACGTTCTGTTGCTGTGTGTTTCCATTCCATGATTAATGTGATTTGAAGAGAAGTAATAAAATGAGCTCTAACATGGAAAGTAAGCGTTTCCGGACACATGTCCACATAACATATTTTCTTTCTTTGTGTATGAGGAATGTTTCCTGGCCGGCCGCGGTGGTCTAGCGGTTCTAGGCGCTCAGTCCGGAACCGCGCGACTGCTACGGTCGCAGGTTCGAATCCTGCCTCGGGCATCGATATTTGTGATGTCCTTAGGTTAGTTAGGTTTAAGTAGTTCTAAGTTCTAGGGGACTGATGACCACAGATGTTAAGTCCCATAGTGCTCAGAGCCAATGTTTCCTGAAAGTTTGGCCGTACCTTTTTGTAACACCCTGTATACCTCAGTTCATGACATCCAGTCATACAAATTTACAGTCTCTGATGGACACACGTCCAGATCATCCACTCTCAAAACTCCGCTATCTCTCTCCCCACATCCACCACTGCTGGCGGCTCACCTCCAACTGCGCAACGCTACGCGCTGTTCACAACCAACTGCCCAACACTACAATAGCGAATATTTCAACAATGCCAACCAGCCACAGACTGCACACAGCACAGCCAGTGATTTTCATACAGAGCGCTACGTGGCGTTACCAATATAAAAACCTAAACAGCCTACTTACAAATGGTACTTGGAGCTAGACGCATGGGACATTCCATTTTGCAATTCGTTAGGGAATTCAGTACTCCGAGATCCACATTGTCAAGAGTGTGCCGAGAATACTACATTTCAGGGACTGCCTCTCATCACGGACAACGCCGTGGCCGACGGCGTTCACTTAACGACCGAGAGCAGCGGCATTTGCGTAGAGTTGTCAGTTCTAGCAGAAAAGCAACGCTGCGTGAAGTAACAGCAAGAATCAATTTGGGACGTACGACGAACGTGTCTGTTAGGACAGAGCGGCAAATGTGGCGATAATGGGTTATGGCAGCAGGCGACCGACGCGAGTGCCTTTGTTAACAGCACGACATCGCTTGCAGCGCCTCTCCCGGACTCGTGACCATATCGATTGGACACTAGACTGGAAAACCGTGGCCTGGTCAGGTGATTCCCATTTAAGATGGTAAGAGCTGATGGTAGGATTCGAGTATGGGGCAGATAGCACGAAGCCATTTGAAGTGGAATGATCATATAAAATTAATTGTTGGTAACGTGGGTGCCAGGTTGAGATTCGTTGGGAGAGTCCTTAGAAAATGTAGTCCATTAACAAAGGAGGTGGCTTACAAAACACTCGTTCGACCTATACTTGAGTATTGCTCATCGGTGTGGGATCTGTACCAGGTCGGGTTGACAGAGGAGGTAGAGAAGATCCAAAGAAGAGCGGCGCGTTTCGTCACAGGGTTATTTGGTAAGCGTGATAGCGTTACGGAGATGTTTAGCAAACTCAAGTGGCAGACTCTGCAAGAGAGGTGCTCTGCATCGCGGTGTAGTTTGCTGTCCAGGTTTCGAGAGGGTGCGTTTCTGGATGAGGTATCGAATATATTGCTTCCTCCTACTTACACCTCCCGAGGAGATCAAGAAAGTAAAATTAGAGAGATTCGAGCGCGCACGGAGGCTTTACGGCAGTCGTTCTTCCGGCGAACCATACGCGACTGGAACAGGAAAGGGAGGCAATGACAGTGGCACGTAAAGTGCCCTCCGCCACACACCGTTGGGTGGCTTGCGAGGTATAAATGTAGATGTAGATGTAGACCCAAGCTGTCAACAAGAATCTGTGCCTGCTGGTGGTGGCTCCATAGTGATGTGGGCCGTGTTTACATGGAATGGACTGTGTCGTCTGGTCAAAGTGGTAATTTTCGGGTACTTGGAGACCGTTTGCAGCCGTTCAGGGACTTCATGTTCCCTGAAAACTATGGAGTTTTTATGTATGACAGTACGCCATATCACCAGGCCACTGTTGTTCACGACTGGTTTGAAGAACATTTTGGACAATGTGAACGAATGGTTTGGCCTTCCAGATGGCCCGTCATGAATCCTATCGAACATTTATGGGAGATGATCGACAGGTCAGTTTGTCACAAAATCCTGCACCGGGAACACATTCGCAGTTATGGGCGGCTGTAGGGTCAGTTTGGCTCAGTATTTCAGCAGGGGACTTCCAACGAGTTGTTGAATCCATGCCACGTCCAGTTGCTTGCACTACGCCGCGCTAAAGGAGGTCCGACACGATATTAGGAGGTATCCTATGACTGTTGTTATCTCAGTGTACAATTTAACCTTCCCATTCAAACCTTGGCAAAAACTGTCCTTTGTCATAGATTGGATTACTGGTTGAGCTCAATGCTATATTAGGTGGCAGACGAAACATGGTCTGAAGGAAGAAAGGAAACATAGGGGTTTAACGCGTTGTCGACCATGATGTCATCAGAGACAGACCACGAGTGTTGTTGGACAAAGGTAAGAGACAGACTAGACAGTAGTGTAGTCCAAACAACAGTCCTGGATTACTTTTTTGTATCATAAATTATCTGATGGACGATAAACGGTTGACACAAGAAGTGGATAGAAGACTTTGAGATGTGGTGCTTCAGAGGATTGCTGATTTTGACAGGTAGATAGAACAACTGATCAAGAGAACTGGATCGAACAGGGGGGGAGGGGGAGGCCCGAGCATAAGAAGCGATTGAATGATAGGACACAGTTTGAGGCAGCAAAAAATAAATAATTTGGTAATGAACGGAAGTAGTGGAGGTGGGAGATTTTAACAAAGAACGACATGTGACTACAAGAAGCAAGTTCAAATGATTATAGGGTACAGTGTTTATATGGGCATAAGACAGACCAGCGTGGAACGCTATACCAAGTCACTGTTCGGACTGAAAACCACCGCTGGCCGGTGTGGCCGAGCGGTTCTAGGCGCTTCAGTCTGGAACCGCGCGACCGCTACGGTCGCAGGTTCGAATCCTGCCTCGGGCATGGATGTGTGTGATGTCCTTAGGTTAGTTAGGTTTAAGTAGTTCTAAGTTCTAGGGGACTGATGACCTCAGATGTTGAGTCCCATAGTGCTCAGAGCCATTTGAACCATTTTTTGAAAACCATCAAACGATAGCCACAACAATATTATGACAGATTTGATGCGGCCAACCACGATTTCCTCACGTGTACGAATCTCTTCATCTCAGACTGACACTTTCACCCTATGTCTTCAGAGATTTATTGTATGTATTCCATTCTTAGCGTCCCCCACTATTTGGTCCTCTACGGCTCCCTCTGGTACCAGGTAAGTGACTCAGTGACGCATTAACATATGTCCTGTGACCCCGCCGGTTTTTAAGTGTTATTGTTTTTCACCTCGTGATGATCGGCTGTGGGGGTGAACGAATACCTGGCATCATTTCAGTAAATAATTTTACTCTTGATGGCGCCTTCACAAACACTTTTTTCACAGAGGAAATTAAGGTACTTAATTCTGGAAAATACGCTCGAATTTCTTCAGCCAGTCGGTGAAGAGCATGTACTAAACAAGTTATGTGAACTGCCTTGGGATAAAATACCTGCAAAGCTTTAGCATCCTTAATCATATATGGTGTTGCATCTGCAGCTATCACCAGGAGTTTTTCCTCGTTTTTTTTTTTTTTAGTCGGCCACAAAACGCGTAATGCATCACGAACAACCCTAGCAATAGTAGAATGGTTTGTTTTTTCCAGTTCCCTGGAGACAATGAGATGAAGTGTTCCTGGTTCAGATTCCGCCATTTTTCCGACGACAACGTTGGCAATATATCTCCCAGTCGTTTCATCTACAGATAACCACACGTTTGAATCCCCAATATCAACTCTGATCTCTTGTATTACCGGAAAAGAATTATTTTATTGAAAGTTTCTAAAGAACAGCCATGGTAATACGGGTCTCACTTTTCTTTTTGGAGGTGGGGAGCACAAGTGTAAAACGGGAGGGGGGGGGGGGGAGCATATGTATAACAAAAAATATTAAAAATGTTTTTTGATCGTAAACTCGTTGACACTACAGACCATACGAAATTTTATGTTTCGATTTTAAAATATTTTTGCCTAATAGATTTAAAATTCTTAAAAAAAATTGAAAAGTTTTAATGAAACTTAAATTGAGGGTAGGGGATATGGGGATAGCTGACATGTAAACTAATTTCATTAAATAAATGTTTAAACTTACCTCTTCGTAAATTTTGCCAAGATAGTTTTTCCTTATTGTTGATTAATCATGAACCTTTCGTTTGGTATATTTTTCGAGGAACCCTCGAAATTCTACATTATTTAATTTATTTAATGGGGTGTTGGCTGAAACTACAGCTTCGCAGAGATCTTTCGAAAAATTATCTTTGCCATCATTTTCACTTCTGCTTGCAGAAAATGCTGCTGATAAGGTTGTCTGGATGTTGGAGATATTTTTATTAGCAGCATTTCTGTGAGCAGCTGTTTTTAAATGTTGTGTAATCTGGAATTTCTTAACACGGGGCACCTATAACAATGGTATAGAAATGAAGTGAGTTTATTTTCATTAAGTAAAAAACTAACTCGAAGATCATATTGATTTTTAACTTTGGGAAAGCAAAAATAGAACTTACGTGCTTCTCACTTGGCACAATACTACATTTCCATCTGTTGTTAGAGTAGGATTTCCATCAATCCACTGTCGAAGTAAATAAGCTTTACTGTTCTTCTCCCTTGGCATTGTGGTAATATGGTCTCCTCCTGCGCACACTTCAGAAATCACGAAGAACAGCACACTAGTTACTGATTTATAGGTAGCTGACAATGAAACTTTTTCATTCTTGGAAATTTCATTGTTGCCGCCGGCGGCTTCGTTTGTTACACAATACAAACCGTACTGACTTTTATGACGCGATGGCCGACCGAACTTTAAAGGTTTGCCGCATGATTGTTGATCGCTATTTAGTTTTTGTTAAGCTGTCGAGAGACATATTTTTATAGTACAGGAACCGCTCGTTGCTGATTGCTATGTTCGCCTTATTTTTAGGCGCCCTTTTATGGATTTGTAAATATGACAGAGAAGTAATTCAACACAAACAGAGCAATAAAAGAGAGATTTGCTCAGGTCTTACTCTTCTTCTTAAACTATTGTGGTGAAATACTTGTATTTCAAGAATCAGTGCTGCAAAAGTAAAATATATGCATAAATATGCAAAAGTTATTTATATATGCAATAACCCCTTAAATATGCATTTATATGCACTATCATGCAAATATGCAAAAATCCTAGCTCTAGTTATGAGAGTAACAATGGAAGATTGCTCTGCACTTGTCCTACACTTTTCCACTAAGCTCGCTCGCACTCACACATACAAGTGTAGATGTTACACTCTTGGTGACTGACTAACGTGTAGAAATATTTACGCCTAGTGGGTAGCTCGTGTTGATACTTCCATGTGCTGGAGCAATGCCAGGATGTACGGACTTAGAAAATTTTTCTCTTTCCTGTTCCCTTGGTGCGTAACGGTTCTGACATGCTTGTCAAGTATTAAAACTGTATCTTCATGTCTAAAGTGTGTAAAGGCTGTTGTCATTACAATCTGAGCTATGTTATTGGTGGTTCATAGAACGAACTTCTTTACAGATTTTTTACTAATGCTTCACCTTAGAAAACTCGATTTTAGGAGCGACAAAAATAACGTTTAGTGTTCTACACTACAAAATACAATCGTTGATACTAACAGCATTAAACTGGTTTCCATTTGCATTTGAACAAGGTGTAGTAGAGTGTCTGTATGAAGAAACTTCCTTAAGTTAGACATAGAGGTGCGATTTTAAAGTTTATCGGGGAATTATCAACAATTATGTACGAGTATAAAGCACATCACATAGCATGTGTTACATGTAATAACTTCGTTTCTGATCAACTGTCTCTCACCATTGTTTACAACTGAAATCTTCAGTTGTCTGTATGATTTATTAAAATACACTCAGCTCACTTACTGGTATTACTGTAATAAATTATAGTCTGGTAGGTGACCATAGTGTGAGCTCTGTATCATGCATTAGGTTCATAAAAATACATTAACGTCGGTTTTATGACATTTCAAAACACACATTAGCACTGCTGCTGATTTATCTGATAGCTTGAAGTGCATTTAACAATGAGAATAAGCGAAGTAAACTATGTTATTCCGATGACATTGGCATTTACAACATCTTATGCTCGCAAAAAGCGGATTCGGCTAGTTCATAATTCATCCATACATTTTCTCATGCTTTGAATGCATTCAGCATAGCAATATGATCAGAATGCCTACCACCAGAAAATGCTTTTTGTTGCTAATTCAAACAGCGATTGTCCATGAAAAACCACTGGGAAGGTTAAGCTGCTGAAACATACATCCTTCAATATTATCATCTTACCCAGTCTCTGTTCAGTCAACAACTTAGCAAGAATCCAGCTCAATGAAGTAAGTTCATGAATAGACATGGAACAAGGGCTCCTGTGCTTTCAACTAACCACTTTCAAAGTCAACCCAACATTTATGTTTGTCTTTCAGTTGCTAAATGTTCTTATACGCAACTTTCCCGTTCTTCAGTTGAATCTTTCATCTGATTTTCCACAACCATGCAAACTTTAAGCAGTAATCGATGTTTCTCGAAGTTCCTCTTCCTTGGATATTACTTCATTATCATCTAAATTATTGCTTACCGCTTTTTAAGTCAGCAGGAAAACTAATCTCTGTACCAATTCGTTCGAGTTGTTCCAATGGCCGGCTGCGGTGGTCTAGCGGTTCTAGGCGCTTCAGCCTGGCACCGCGTGACCGCTACGGTCGCAGGTTCGAATCCTGCCTCGGGCATGGATGTGTGTGATGTCCTTAGGTTAGTTAGGTTTAAGTAGTTCTAAGTTCTAGGGGATTTATGACCACAGATGTTGAGTCCCATAGTGCTCAGAGCCATTTGAACCATTTTTTTGTTCCAGTGGACATAGTCGATATCTGCTATCGAATCGTTGGAGGCTGTGTTCCAGTCATGAACGTAACCTTCGTCATTGAAATCATCCACGTCGTCTTCGTCATTATCATAATAATGGTCATCATCGTATCCTCCAACATAGTTGCCCATTTCTTCTTACCCTCCAATATCTAAATCTTTTGCCTTCATAAATACATTGTTTTCTTTGGCTTTAACGTCTTTGTCCTCTTTGTCTTGCTCTGTATTCTTCTTCTTCATCACAACATATAGTACGTGATTCTTCCTTGGTATTTTGTGAGTAACACTGCACCTTGGAGATGCCATGGTCTCTGAAATTCTTTGTGTAATGTCTGAGTGTCTTTGCAAAACAAATACACTCCTGGAAATTGAAATAAGAACACCGTGAATTCATTGTCCCAGGAAGGGGAAACTTTATTGGCACATTCCTGGGGTCAGATACATCACATGATCACACTGACAGAACCACAGGCACATAGACACAGGCAACAGAGCATGCACAATGTCGGCACTAGTACAGTGTATATCCCCCTTTCGCAGCAATGCAGGCTGCTATTCTCCCATGGAGACGATCGTAGAGATGCTGGATGTAGTCCTGTGGAACGGCTTGCCATGCCATTTCCACCTGGCGCCTCAGTTGGACCAGCGTTCGTGCTGGACGTGCAGACCGCGTGAGACGACGCTTCATCCAGTCCCAAACATGCTCAATGGGGGACAGATCCGGAGATCTTGCTGGCCAGGGTAGTTGACTTACACCTTCACGTTGGGTGGCACGGGATACATGCGGACGTGCATTGTCCTGTTGGAACAGCAAGTTCCCTTGCCGGTCTAGGAATGGTAGAACGATGGGTTCGATGACGGTTTGGATGTACCGTGCACTATTCAGTGTCCCCTCGACGATCACCAGTGGTGTACGGCCAGTGTAAGAGATCGCTCCCCACACCATGATGCCGGGTGTTGGCCCTGTGTGCCTCGGTCGTATGCAGTCCTGATTGTGGCGCTCACCTGCACGGCGCCAAACACGCATACGACCATCATTGGTACCAAGGCAGAAGCGACTCTCATCGCTGAAGACGACGCGTCTCCATTCGTCCCTCCATTCACGCCTGTCGCGACACCACTGGAGGCGGGCTGCACGATGTTGGGGCGTGAGTGGAAGACGGCCTAACGGTGTGCGGGACCGTAGCCCAGCTTCATGGAGACGGTTGCGAATGGTCCTCGCCGATACCCCAGGAGCAACAGTGTCCCTAATTTGCTGGGAAGTGGCGGTGCGGTCCCCTACGGCACTGCGTAGGATCCTACGGTCTTGGTGTGCATCCGTGCGTCGCTGCGGTCCGGTCCCAGGTCGACGGGCACGTGCACCTTCCGCCGACCACTGGCGACAACATCGATGTACTGTGGAGACCTCACGCCCCACGTGTTGAGCAATTCGGCGGTACGTCCACCCGGCCTCCCGCATGCCCACTATACGCCCTCGCTCAAAGTCCGTCAACTGCACATACGGTTCACGTCCACGCTGTCGCGGCATGCTACCAGTGTTAGAGACTGCGATGGAGCTCCGTATGCCACGGCAAACTGGCTGACACTGACGGCGGCGGTGCACAAATGCTGCGCAGCTAGCGCCATTCGACGGCCAACACCGCGGTTCCTGGTGTGTCCGCTGTGCCGTGCGTGTGATCATTGCTTGTACAGCCCTCTCGCAGTGTCCGGAGCAAGTATGGTGGGTCTGACACACCGGTGTCAATGTGTTCTTTTTTCCATTTCCAGGAGTGTATGTCCATGTCTTACCACGCTTCTCGTCTTTAAACTGAGTATCCACCTTCAATCTGTACCTAGTTTGTGGACATCATCTATTAGCTGACTTCTATTAATAGGAAATCCATTCGTTTTACTCTCCAAAATATGCTTAACTAACCAAGCTTCACATTCTGCACCTGGTAAAAACGAGGGACTTATCTGTCTTTGAACTGGAGAGTTACCAGAATTTTTATACACACATCAAAAAAAGTTTTGCATCACCTCGGTTCCGAGAGTTCCGGAACTTGTACAGAAAATTGGAATAGAGATCAACACACACATCATTTCCGCCCGTTTTATTGCTCATGAAAACCACACGCTGCATGTTGTACCACCATACAGCGAGACCTTCAGAAGTGGTGGTCCAGATTTCTGTACATACCGGTACCTCTAATACCCAGTAGCACGTGCTCTTGCATTGATGCAGGCCTGTATTCATCGTGGCATACTATCCACAAGTTCATGAAGGCACTGTTGGTCCAGATTGTCCCACTCCTCAATTGCGATTCGGCGAAGATCCCTCAGAGTGGTTGGTGGGTCACGTCGTCCATAAACAGCCCTTTTCAATCTATCCCAGGCATGTTCGATAGGGTTCATGTCTGGAGAACATGCTGGCCACTCTAGTCGAGCGATGTCGTTATCCTGAAGGAAGTCATTCACAAGATGTGCACGATGGGGACGCGAATTGTCGTCCATGAAGACGAATGCCTCGCCAATATGCTGGCAATATGGTTGCACTATCGGTCGGAGGATGGCATTCACGCATCGTACAGCCGTTACGGCGCCTTCCACGACCACCAGCAGCGTACGTCGGCCCCACATAATGCCACCCCAAAACAGCAGAGAACCTCCATCTTACTGCACTCACTGGTTGAGCCTGACCGGGTTGCCTCCAAACACGTCTCTGACGATTGTCTGGTTGAAGGCATATGTGACACTCATCGGTGAAGAGAACTTGATGCCAATCCTGAGCGGTCCATTCGGCATGTTGTTGGGCTCATCTGTACCGAGCAGCATGGTGTCGTGGTTGCAAAGATGGACCTCGCCATGGACGGCGGGAGTGAAGTTGGGCATCATGTAGCCTATTGCGCACAGTTTGAGTAGTAACACGTGAAACATCCCCTTTGAAAATTAATGAATTGCTGTGCTGATAAACAAACCTCTACGTTATTTGATTTTGAAACAGCTGAGCAAAACTGAACGTACTCAGACCTTACTCTCTTTACTTACTCTGATCAACATTAAACTGACACACAATATTTTTTGCGCAACGCAATCTGACTTTCAAAAATCCCTACAAAAGAATGGCCCTGACTAACAATAACCTATACCTTTCAGGAATCACTTACCTCACAAAAATCTTCGTTACTTGAACTACTGCAATACAGCGAGCGCCATTACTGCCAGCTAAATAAAAGATTCTAACTACTGAAGCACTAACTAATGATAGGTATAGTCATCAAATGAAAGATTTTGATAGAGAACAAACAATGTATTTACCTTAATAATGTTCAAAAGTCATAATATACATATATCAGCTCATGATATCCAGTATTACAAATTTACTCTTTCTGGCGGACACACGCCCAGATCGTCCGCTCCTAAAATTCTGCCATCTCTCTCCCCAGATCCACGACTGCTGGCGGCTCACCTCCAACTGCGCAACGCTACGCGCTGTTCACATCCAACTGCCCAACACTACAATAGCCAATATTCCAACAATGCTAACCAGCCACAGACTGCACACAACACAGTTAGTGATTTTCATACAGAGCGCTACGTGGCGTTACCAACATTAAAACCTAAACAGCTTACTTACACACGTCGTCCTGTGGCTGCACGAAAAGCGTTGCTGTCAGGGTTCCTCAGAGCCATAATCCATATGTAGCGGTCATCCACTGCAGTAGTAGCCCCTGGGCGGCCTGAGCGAGGCATGTCATCGACAGTTCCTATCTCTCTGTATCTCCTTCATGTCCAAACAACATCGCTTTGATTCACTTCGAGACGCCTGGACACTTCGCTTGTTGAGAGCCCTTCCTGGCACAAAGGAAGAATGCAGACGCGATCGAACCGCGGTATTGACAGTCTAGGCATGGTTGAACTACAGACAACACGAGCCGTGTACCTCCTTCCTGGTGGAATGACTAGAACGACAGTCTACGCATGGTTGAACTACAGACAACACGAGCCGTGTACCTCCCTCCTGGTGGAATGACTAGAACTGATCGGCTGTCGGACCCCTCTGTCTAATAGGCGCTGCTCATGCATGCTTGTTTAAGTCTTTGGGTGGGTTTAGTGATATCTCTGAACAGTCAAAGGGACTGTGTCTGTGATACAATATCCGCAGTCAACGTCTATCTTCAGGAGTTCTGGGAACTGGAGTGATGCAAAACCTTTTTTGGTGTGTGTGTATCATAGTCGTTCTGGGAAATTTTTGTGGTGTGCTAGAGCGTCCCAATTTTTCCATTTTCAGAAGCTTGAAGCATTTGATTCTCTCTGTTCTTGAGATCTTCCTGTCCCTTTTTCCCTGCATCAGATTACTGTTGGAAACCAGAAACAAAATAATGTGCTAATCTGGTAAGGCAGTGATAATTGACAGTTCCAAACAAATATGCATGCAGAACTCAAATAGTTTGCGCCGAAATCTGATAGTAGATGTCTGCTACAGGATCCTAAGCTTCGGAAGCTGTAAAAAATGGAATGCTCATAGCAAGGATTAGTAAATTGCAGAGAGTACCCAGAATAACACTTATGTATAAAAATTACGCTAAATGCACAGTTCAAGACAGATGGGTCACTCTTGTACACTGGGCGAAGAACGTGAAGCTTGGTTATTTAAGTAGCACTTGGAGAGTCAAAAGAATAGATCGGAAAGAGAGGTGCGTGGCTTGTGACGTTATTGCCACTGCATATAGGAAACTGTCATAGTTCCTCTTGCACACTAGTCACGTGGGAAATGCGCCAGGTAGTACTTAGCCATACTAGTGGATCATCCCAGCAGTTACTTGAAGTGAGAAAGTGCAGTAAAGTAAATCATAATGTTCTGAAGGAGATTCAGTCCGAATACAAATGACTGACTCTTTGTCTATGACGTTAATGTACACCCAGCCACATCTCATCTGCTTCCTAGCCACATGTCTATGCTGGCGTTACCGTCTCTCATAGAGATGCGAATTAGGTTTCCTCTGATTCAAACGGCACTGAGAGATCTCAGTTTTGCGACCAAGCCACAGGGGTGGTTTGGACATCTGCAGATTAAATGAACAGAAGGTGTGAAAAACGGCAGAGCTGATATAGATGTAATTCAGCAGAAATTATGTGCTTTGCCATGACTCTGTAAAGCAGAGGTTGGTGTTGATAGCTGAGTTGATGATCCCAAGTACGATTTCCTATGTCGACGCAACCGTTTTCAAGCTAATGTGGAATGCAACAGTACAAAATGGGCATAAGCAAACCAGTCTTGAAATATCTTGAAAACGGAAGACCCGTCATTGCTGCGGTCAGACGAAAGAATTTCTCTCGAGTGTGTGCCACACACGACGACTAACCTTCGTAGAAATTGTGCTATCGCATCACGTACGTACTAAGAGGTGGAATACCTAACTAGTGAGAGCGAATCACACGTGACAGTAAAATTTTGACACGCAGAACAGGATTCTTAATGTAGTAGATCCATCTGTGTGCTCGTAACTGGCAGCGATCCCTTGATGCGTCAGAGGGTGTCCACTCCGAGCTGCTATGACAGAGAGCGGTAATGGCCGGTGTCACGTACTCGTTCTAGGCCCGATGCCGCCTGATAGCACAGACCACAAAAAAGACAACTCCACGCGTACGTAGCAGCGCTTGCTGTGCCGCATCGCTGCCACCTTCACCGGACGTACTGTTGCACATCGCTCTGTAAGAAACAAAGAGTTGATGGCATTGTAGCTGGGAGCCCCGAGGGTTAAGTTCAGCTGCCTGATCGGAAAAGTTATTCCTCTGCCGCGCATACTGATCCCATTCTCCGCTGTGTGTGAGAGTTGTGTTAAGTACATCTGCATTGTAGGCGACTATAACGTGTCTATCTGTAGTATTTTGTCATATTGGTGCTATATGCTAAGAGAAGGGAGAGCGTGAAACCCAATGCCGGTACGTAACCTACTACTCTCTTATACCACCAAGGGGCCGCCAAACTTAATGTTCCCATTCGACGGACAGTTCATCATCAACAGACACTGCACCAGACACTTCGGAGAGGTTTGGAATGTAGCCGAGGACAATGGCACACAGTCTAGTGATGAGGATTTACGCATCAACATCTGTCCTCCTTTTGTCGGCCAAATACTGGCTGTGAAAATTTCTTCACTCATAGAAAAAAAATGGTTCAAATGGCTCTGAGCACTATGGGACTTAACATCTATGGTCATCAGTCCCCTAGAACTTAGAACTACTTAAACCTAACTAACCTAAGGACGTCACACAACACCCAGTCATCACGAGGCAGAGAAAATCCCTGACCCCGCCGGGAATCGAACCCGGGAACCCGGGCGCGTGAAGTGAGAACGCTACCGCACGACCACGAGCTGCGGACTTTCACTCATAGAGATACGAACCGGATAGCAGACGTGTATTAGCGACCTCGGCAATGGAGGCAGGTTATCGTTTTTTGAAAGTCATCAACACATCGGGAAGATGTTAATGCGACTTACAGGTAGATGCTAGACTCTACAACCGGTTTCAACAATCTTCGGCGTCGAGGGCCACTCGAAAGTAACGCCTGTGAAAGATTTCAAATCATTATGCTTCAGTTTTCGAGAAAATCGAGGTCAGAGGTCATGATGTAGGATTCATTGCAGATCAGGTGAAATGGTTACAACCTTAGAAAACAAGTAAATCATTATTATACCTATCAAGTCTGCAACGTAACAGTCTCCGAGAATAGAAGAATTGGTGTTTCTGATCCGTTGAAAATATGTTTCGGGAGGAAAGCCTAACTGACTGACAGGAACAAAAGTCAAGTGGTATACGGGTCGCGTCAGATGACATTTAATTTCTGTAGGGTAGGAAAGTGAACACTGAAGATTTGTCTACTTGCCCTGCTTCCATGATGCATATTATCCGACGCACTGTGACGGCTTAGGCTTACCGCGATAGGAAAACGTAAGTCAGTCTTCGATAAACGGATCGAACGGGTGTGTGTGTGTTTGTGTGTGTGAGAGAAAGAGATAGAGAGTGAGAGAGGCGGGGGGGGGGGAGGGGACGGAAACCAACAATAATGGCCCTACACTTTTTGTCACTTTTCATTTTTCACATTTCCTGAAAAGTGTTGATATATTTTGTGAGATAGAAACATGAAAAAACATTAAGTCTTACCCGAGGATCAAAAACCTCTCGTAGAAGTTCGTAGTCAGGTACGTTGGTCACTTTTTCCCTTTTTAATAACAATATTTATTTCACTGAAAATAACAATATATAAATTTTGGTACAATTTTCATTTCCTTTCCAAAACTAAGGAAAACCTATTGCAACAGTTGAGGTTCTAAGGTAAGCACACCAAATATATCTGTGATCCGAATGGAGACATAACAACACTCGGATGCCGCCTCAGTCGCAAATAAATTTTCTGGTCAAGTATGTACAAATCACTAATTATTCTGTTTCTCGGAAACTATGAAATTGCAGGTCTGATAAGTACAAATAAAATTTCCTTGTTTTCGAGTGTTCTCACGATCCCTCATAGTCCTAAACGGATTCTGTGTCCTGACTTTTGACCTCACTTCTTTCGAAAACGGAAGCAAAGTGAGCTGAAACCCTAGATTGCAGTATCTCCCAAATAATATGCCGAAGATCATTGAAAACGGTGGTTTGTAGCGTCTGGCCTATCCTTGTCGGAAGCAGTGAGAACTCTAATTTGTGTAGCCTAAGACTGACTGTGTTACTGGTCGCAGCATGGACAGTTGGCCTGTTTGATAAAGCCGGACGTTCTACGAGGTGGTCCGTGAGTTATGTTGTTTCAGTAAAAGTCGTAACGCCGGAAATTTGTAGTGAAATGTAAGAAGACCTGCACGGGATTGATGCTTGGTGTAGGGACTGGCAATTGGCTCACAACGCAAATAAATGTAAAGTATTTCGGCTGAATATGTGGAAAGCCCCAATATTGTTTGTAGACATGATGTTCGGCCAATTATTGGAAACAGTTATAACCTTAACACATCCAGGAGTATTTAGTTGGAGTGCCCACGCAAAACTAATAGTAAGAAAAACCGACGTCAGACAGATTTATTGTAAGAATTCTAAAGAAATGCAATTCACCAACGAAAGTGGCAGCTTCCTTTACCAAGTAGGATTCTTAGAGGAGGTAGAAGACATCCAAAGAAGAGCATAACGTTTCAGCACGGGTTCTTTTATAAACACGAGAGCGCCACGGATATGGTTATCCAACTCCAGCCGTGGACACTACGAAAGGCTCGTTACATACCACGGAGCTGTTTGTTGTTGAAATTCCGAGACAATATTTTACAAGAAGAGTCAAACAACATTCACCTCGTGAAATGACCAGCGGAATTCGGGCACATTGGAATATTTTCCAGTAGTCGTTATTCCTGCGCACCATTCTCGAATGGAAAAGGAAAGGAAAAAGTAATGGTAGTCCACGAAACATCCACCGTGACACATAAGAAAGTGTCTCACATAGTTTAAATATTCGAGGCCGTGCTGAAAAATAAGGCCTCCAGATATTTTTGTGTGAAAACTCATAATGCTTTTTAAGTAAAACAATCTTTATTAACATTCTACATCTTTAGTATTCATGTCCACATATTTATTTCACAACATAGTCGCACTGGCTACTAACTAATTTTCCCCAGCGAGAGAACAGTTTGATGATACCGTCTCTGTGGAATATTTGACTTTGTTGACAGAGGCACAACCTCACCTCTGATAGCACCGTTTCATCACTATTAGTGTGAAGTCTTCGGAGGTGTTTTTTAAGATCTGGAAACAGGTGAACATCGTATGGGGCCAAGACGGGATTGTATGGAGGGTGATCGATGACAGTAAACCCAAGACGTTGGATTGTTGTAGATGTCGCTGCGCTCGTGTATGGTCTTGCATTGTCGTATTGAAGGAGAGCGTGCTTCACGTGTGAATGAAATTTTCGAATTCGCATTTTCAGTTTTATGACTGTCTCGCATTATAGTTTATGGAGGCGTCTATAGGCATGAGTTCCAAATGCACCACACCTTGAAAATCCCAGAACACTCAGAGCATGACTTTGCCTGCTGATCGCATGGTCTTGAACGTTTTTGGCGTCGGTGACCCTTTGTGGCTGAACTCCATTAATGCTCTCTTGTTTTCCAAGACAAAATGGTGAACCCAACTTTAAGTACCTGTCACAATATTGTTAAGGAACCCATCAACCTCACGCTCAAAACATTTCCTGTACTGCAGTTCTGCAACGATGGCCTGTACGCGCTCTCGTGTTATGCCACACTTACCTGTCTGTACTGTGTTATCCGACGCTTTTCTCTGCTGAGTTCATCAACCCGACTCCGATGAGTGTCGTCGGTCGCCGCGCGCGGTCGTTCATTCCGAGCTTGTCGTAGGCGTTGAGGTTAGCACCAACGTTTCCTTTATTACGAGCACGAACAACCTAATGTCGCACTTTACTGATGTCAATAGATCCGTCAACTTACACAGCTTTCATTATTCTATGGATTTCAGTTTGAGGTACGTTTCCTGCTGTTACAAGCATAATTACAGCACGCTCTTTCTCGCGCATCGACATAGTTACGTTACACTCCTCCATGTTACACACTACAAACCGGAGCACTCTAGCATCAGAGAGTTGTAACTTGCGTCAGGAAAGCGGGAAAGTCGACCGAGTAACGTGCATGACATGTAATACCTCAACCGACATTGAGAACAGAACAGAAAATCCAGGGGCTGTAGTTTTCACTACGCCCTCGTAGGTGATAGATCAAATCAGGTCGTTCAGTTCGGCTGGTAGTACAACAAAAATATAAGTTACGATATTACGCCTCAGGGTCGGAACGTGGATTCACGTTTCTATTCGAAACTCCTTGAGGGATTTGGTGGGTTGAAAGGGCGGTTTAAATGCGCTTTCCCCAGATCTGAGTGTTCCTCTGCCGGTCAGGATGCGAGCACGGCGGTCATTGGTGCGACCAGGACTCTCTGTCCCGCTCTAACACATTCTGATATTTCAGCAGAAAATTGCTAACGTCGTGATAGCATTTACAGTTGTCATCATCTTCAGCAGCAGCAGCAGCAGCTATGGCAGCAACCACTACTCTGTCATTGCTTGATGATGGCTGCTCTCAGATGTTTTCACATGGGACGATTTTCGGGTTAACTATCCTTGGGGACATGGATGTGTGTGTTGTCCTTAGGTTGGTTAGGTTTAAGTAGTTCTGAGTCTAGGGGACTGATGACCTCAGATGTTACGTCTCATAGTGCTTAGAGCCATTTGAACCATTTTTTGAACTATCCTTGTTCGCCCTGTCACTTTTCTAAAGTCCAACTAGTCTTTTATTAGGACATATTCTATGTTGTTCCTTATCGAAAAAAATCTAGCAAAGACTTCCCTTAGTCTACGTTCTGTCTCGTCGTCTATTCATGACACTTATAAAAATACTAGAGGACAAATGTAAGGATGTAGAGGCTTATCTCATGAGGGGTAAGATAGATACTGCCTACAGGAAAATTAAAGATACCTTTGGAGAAAAGAGAACCACTTGTATTAATATCAAGAGCTCAGATGGAAACCCAGTTCTAAGCAAAGACGGGAAACCAGAAAGGTGGAAGGAGTATATAGAAGTATTGGAACAAGGCCGGTCCCATTCCATTGCCGGTACCATTCCAAAGTACCGTTATCCATGATGGCGGCCATGGCGTCAGAGACCCCCCCCCCCCCGCCTACATATACGCGCTAGGGTGAAAATGGTTCAAATGGCTCTGAGCACTATGGGACTCAACATCTGAGGTCATCAGTCCCCTAGAACTTAGAACTACTTAAACCTAACTAACCTAAGGACATCACACAACACCCAGCCATCACGAGGCAGAGAAAATCCCTGACTCCGCCGGGAATCGAACCCGGGAACCCGGGCGTGGGAAGCGAGAACGCTACCGCACGACCACGAGCTGCGGGCACGCGCTAGGCATGAAATGTTTTCATAACACCGCCACCATTCCAAAGCACTGTTATTCGACAACAACAAGGTCGCACCCAGTGTATCCACCACGTGGTGCGTGTCTAGTCCCTATTGCCGTGGCGCGGTGCGAGAGAGAGAGAGAGATAGCGTCATCTCTCTATGTCACAACCCCGCGCTTACATACACGCGCTAGGCAGGACCTATACAAATCAGTGCACGGTCCACCTCACTCTCACACTGCTCGTATACTTCGTTCGTCCAGTACTTGTCACGTCTTCGTAATTAAACGTGCAAAAATGAAGCGTTCACGATCCGCCAGCGGCAGCAGCAGCAAACCTGCTCATGTGGACGAAGTTCCCTCGTGGTTCTCGTCTGCTGTCCCGCTCGTCGTCAGCTGGCCAGTCACCGCCACAAAGTGTAACTGCACTCACTAAGGATACGATATTTTATACATGATTACTTATTGCCTAAGCCACTTCCTCTTACGTCATCACGTACAATACATTACAATTATTTTACAGAAATACATTTCTTAAACAAAATTTTCAAAACAAAATTATAAAAACAATCATGATGGTCTGTTCCTGTGGATAAAATAAACGTTTATTAATTTAGTCATCCCATCACCACATGGTCTCTAACTACTAATTTCTCTATTTCTACTTTCTACAGTTGACGTCAACATGCTACTACTACATGCCGTGACCTTTTATAGTAAACTCCTTTCCCTGGCGTCGCTCAGTTGCTGCTATTATCTGTGAACAATTAAAAACATTTGTTGCACATTATTGTAGGTTACTGTAACTCCGAATTTCTCCGATACCCCTTTGATGTTGTGCTTGTTTGACTGGTTATGGCATTGG
This sequence comes from Schistocerca nitens, assembly GCF_023898315.1. Taxonomy (NCBI): domain Eukaryota; kingdom Metazoa; phylum Arthropoda; class Insecta; order Orthoptera; family Acrididae; genus Schistocerca; species Schistocerca nitens. The sequence goes on along the minus strand of NC_064616.1, from coordinate 857,058,511 downwards.
TCTTCCGCTCCTAGTCTGCTTGTGTCTGTAACGGTAGGCTCAATTCAACGTCATGCTTATCTGTTGAACAAAATAAGAGTTAGTTTTGCACGTTACAGCAAGTAAAAATCAGTGATAGTGGTCAAGGTTCATGGCTGGACTTGAGAGCATCTATCTTTTGTGGTGACCTTCATTATAATCATTTAAACTGACTGGCGTGTTGTTTTAGCGTATCTGCTTAACTCAAATTGTTAAGCCCAGACTCGGCTAGCGTCGCTAATACGTCTCTACAACGCTCCTACGGCCCAAATCATCAATAAGCTCTGTCGATCACGCTATTGCGTGCGACCAGCCACCTGATTTACGTATTTCTATGACGGCTCAAAACTCGCCTTTTCACACAACATCCTCATCGCACCCATTACGAATTATCCATGTTTGGTGCGTCCCTATCGCCTAATTTCGATTGACTGGCCACCGGATAGTCGTTTTGATCACCGTACTCACACTATCAACACAATTGAGATAACAGGTGCGTCTCGAACACTACTGCGTCGGACAGACCACCTCATAATTATCACCCGAAACACCCACAATCGCCATACGCCGATAACGCAACGGGTGGGTCATGAACACTATCGCGTCGGACATCATACCCTGCACTCGTCTCAAGAAACACAACACATTCGGTGGGACGCAATATCCACCTACCACATCACAACACGCTCAACACACCCCAAATCCATCCACCACAGATCCAGATTTTATCCTGAAAGCTCTCCTGTCCAATAGCCTTGCCATAAAATTTTGTATAGGAAGTTATCTACATAAGATAACCCCTTCTATAATTAATCTAATACTTCTAAATATTGTTTGTGTCATAGCTGAAGCAAATTTTCTATACTAAGCGACCCAGTGGTCCCCATACAACAAAATTTAACATCAAACACATAATATACACACAATCCATACGAAAATAAGACAAGCACATGAAAATAGGAAAATAAATACACACAACATGAAACAAATAATCACAAAACACAAATAAAACACTGCCTATACTAATACAAATAAACATCGCCAACAAATCACAAAAATCTAATCTAATTATACACTACTTTGTTCCCGGCCGCGTTCTTCCGCTGCCGAGTGTGCCGCCCTAGTCATTCTTGTCTGTTTTGCGCAGTTTGCGTACGGCCAGGGTTCGCCGGACGTATTTCGATTATTTGTGCAGGTTCTGGATTGCGGTCTTCACTCGCTCTCCAGTTCTGCACTGGTTGATCACTTCCATTTTGATTGGCTGGTTTCCAGTTATTATTACCCTGGTTCCACCTACGTTCCTGTGGCGGAAAATATTTGTCCTCTATTATCGCGCCACTGTGGGTTGTTTCCCCTATTGTTACCGTTACCGGCATAGTTATTCCTCATCTGGTTTCTGTTTCTCTCTATATTCGCGTCTTGGCCTTCCTCATGCGGTCCCCTTTGCTTCTTCTTCTCACGCACCTGCTGGTCGTTATAGGCAAACTCCAGTTCCCTAAGAATGCCCTTAAATGCTTCTACTTTATTTCCGCATCTGCCAGCTAGCGTCTGCTGATATGTAAGTGGCAACTTCATATAGCAAACGCGTATAATCTCCCCAAGGCTGCACGGTTCGTCCAGATACTGATTCTTTTTCAGCATGTTCTATAAAAATTTCACAACACTTCGGAAACCTGAGCTCTCGAAGTCGCGTGTCATGAGGATTTCTTGTTTAATTCTGTTTTGGGTCTCCTTTGACCAATATCTGCTCATAAATGCGTCGCGGAACTCTTGGTATGTTCTGCAACCTTTAGCAACACTACGCATACTTTCCGCTGATGCACCTTCCAAGTGCGCAGACACACAGTCAAGTTTGTACATTAACGGCCACTGTGGTGGTAACGTTAGATCAAACTGTCCAATGAACGTTTTTGGATGTAACGTATTATTATCATCCTTATAGTGCTGGAACTTGTGTACCGACAGAAAGTGTGTATAATCAAACTGCCTAGTTTCATCTTTATGCTGTGGCGTTTCGATGTTTTCATAAACTACCTCCGTGTGCGCCTCCTGGATATCCTGTGGCTCTTGCAAGTGCGAGGTGGATCGCCTAAGCGGGTAGCAATTGCTTGCGCCAGTTGTTCTGCCACTGAACTCCGCCTCCGGCAAATCACTTACTACACGCGGTATCTCCGTACGTGTGCCTCGCGGTTCATAGCTGCCATGACGCTCTAACGGTCTGGTTTCCAGCATGCGTGCTTCATTATCACGTCGGTTCACAATTCCTGAGACAGATACTGTGTCCCGTTGCCGTACTTTCGAGGTTACCTCTTCCGTGGATACTGTCTGAATATCGGCTCCAGTTTGTCCTGTATTTGTAAAAGTTCTGTCGACTGACAGTGCCTCTGCCCTGCCCTCGATTTGTCGTTTAAATTCGGCAAATTCTGCCATCAGTGGTGCCTCTCCGGCTTCCTCCTTCCTGCTCGACACAGTTTCTTCAATCTTTTTCACTCGTGTCTGCAGCATATTTATAATTGTTTTGCCGACCTTGGTCTTGTTCTCTGTGACCTCCTTCGTTTCTCTCGCTATTCTCTTGGCTCTCCGCGCAATTAATTTCGCCTCATTGGCGGTTCTTTTCGCTTCGGCTATCTCTCGCTCTAACTTCTCACGCAACGCTTTTACTTCATCCTTCACACCGCATGTTTCCCGCTTTATGATGGCAAGCTGCGCCCGGGTTTCCTTTCTACACTCCTGTATGCTGCTGTGTGTTTCTTCGCTGATTCTTTCCAGACTAGCTTGCCTCTCCTTTCTACACGTTTAAATTCTTTCCTGCATCACTTTCGTACTAGCGTCTATCTTCTGCATCATACGCTCCAAGTATCCAGCGATACCTGAACCGTCTACCGCCAAGTCTCCCCTTTCCGCATGATAACTACTGTCATGACTTGCAGGTGATCCCCTGCTCATTCTTCCGTCTCCTGTCGAGTAAGGTCCAAACCCTGCTCGGTACGACAGTGTCGGACTAGTCCGATGTACTTGTGGACAATATTATGGAAATGGAAGAGGATGTAGATGAAGATGAAATAGGAGATACGATACTGCGTGAAGAGTTTGACAGAGCACTGAAAGACCTGAGTCGAAACAAGGCCCCGGGAGTAGACAACATTCCATTGGACCTACTGACGGCCTTGGGAGAGCCAGTCCTGACAAAACTCTACCATCTGGTGAGCAAGATGTACGAAACAGGCGAAATACCCTCAGACTTCAAGAAGAATATAATAATTCCAACCCCAAAGAAAGCAGGTGTTAACAGATGTGAAAATTACCGAACTATCAGTTTAATAAGTCATAGCTGCAAAATACTAACGCGAATTCTTTACAGACGAATGGAAAAACTGGTAGAAGTCGACCTCGGGGAAGATCAGTTTGGATTCCGTAGAAATGTTGGAACATATGAGGCAATACTGACCTTACGACTTACCTCAGAAGAAAGATTAAGGAAAGGCAAACCTACGTTTCTAGCATTTGTAGACTTAGGGAAAGCTTTTGACAATGTTGACTGGAATACTCTCTTTCAAATTCTAAAGGTGTCAGGGGTAAAATACAGGGAGCGAAAGGCTATTTACAATTTGTATAGAAACCAAATGGCAGTTATAAGAGTTGAGGGGCATGAAAGGGAAGCAGTGGTTGGGAAGGGAGTGAGACAGGGTTGTAACCTCTCCCCGGTGTTATTCAATCTGTATATTGAGCAAGCAGTAAAGGAAACAAAAGAAAAATTCGGAGTAGGTATTAAAATCCATGGAGAAGAAATAAAAACTTTGAGGTTCGCCGATGACATTGTAATTCTGTCAGAGACAGCAAAGGACTTGGAAGAGCAGTTCAACGGAATGGACAGTGTCTTGAAAGGAGGATATAAGATGAGCATCAACAAAAGCAAAGCCAGACAGGATTAGCCGAGCAGTCTAACGCGCTGCAGTCATGGACTGTGCGGCTGGTCCCGGTGGAGGTTCGAGTCCTCCCTCGGGCATGGGTGTGTGTGTTTGTCCTTAGGATAATTTAGGTTAAGTAGTGTGTAAACTTAGGGACTGATGACCTTAGCAGTTAAGTCCCATAAGATTTCACACACATTTGAACATTTGAACAAAAGCAAAACGAGGATAATGGAATGTAAAAATGGCTCTGAGCACTATGGGACTTAACATCTATGGTCATCAGTCCCCTAGAACTTAGAACTACTTAAACCTAACTAACCTAAGGACATCACACAACACCCAGCCATCACGAGGCAGAGAAAATCTCTGACCCCGCCGGGAATCGAACCCGGGAACCCGGGCGTGGGAAGCGACAACGCTACCGCACGACCACGAGATGCGGGCTAATGGAATGTAGTCGAATTAAGTCGGGTGATGCTAAGGGAATTAGATTAGGAAATGAGACACTTTAAGTAGTAAAGGAGTTTTGCTATTTGGGGAGCAAAATAACTGATGATGGTCGAAGTAGAGAGGAAGTCGTTTCTGAAAGTATTTGTATGGAGTGTAGCCATGTATGGAAGTGAAACATGGACGATAAATAGTTTAGACAAGAAGAGAATAGAAGCTTTCGAAATGTGGTGCTACAGAAGAATGTTGACGATTAGGTGGGTTAGATCACTTAACTAATGAGGAGGTATTGAATAGGATTGGGGAGAAGAGAAGTTTGTGGCACAACTTGACTAGAAGAAGGGATCGGTTGGTAGGACATGTTCTGAGGCATCAAGGGATCACAAATTTAGCATTGGAGTGCAGCGTGGATGGTAAAAATACAGTGGTGCACTCGCACTCACGATAATTACACATTTACGCAAGCAGTTTCGTTTCTTTTGTATCAAGTTGCATGCTACATTCATCCCCATTTAAATTTTTATACGAGGGGAATTCAAAAAGTAAGCTGCGCCATGTCGCCCCGCGCTAACACCATTGCGCAATAATTGTGGCGCATTGTCAGAAGACAGTGCGAGTTCTGGGTTTCCTGCAAAGTCTGCTGCGATACGGTTAGCAGATACAGCACAGTCTGGGTGTGAAATGACGCTGCAACTCGAAACGTGCTCCAAAGTTGAAGGATGCGGGACAGTACGATTCTTGTGGATAAACGTGCAAACATACCGTCACTAGACCATCGGACAGACTCCCGTATGGACGACATAGTAATAAGCGTCCCTGGCGTAGAGAAAAAAACTGATAGATGTAAAAGCAAATAGATCACTAGGTGTGAATGGAATCCCAGTTCGGTTGTACAAATAGTATTCTACGATTTTGGCCCCTTATTTAATCTGCATTTGTCGTGAATCTCTCGCCCAGCACAAAGTCGCAAGTGACTGGAAAAAAGCACAAGTGACTCCACCATATAAGAAGGGTAGAAGAACGGACCCGCAAAATTTATTAAACTTTTCTGAGAATGAGAAGCTTATGTGCACGAATCAGCATGGTTTTACTAAGCATCGCTCGTGCCAAACTCAGCTTACCCTTTTCTCACATGATATACTGCGAACTATGGATGAAGGACAACAGGCAGATCATATTTCTAAATTTCCGGAAAGCATTTGACACAGTGCCCCACTGCAGGCTGTTAACGAAGGTACGAGCATATGGAATAAGTTCACATATATGTGACTCCTCGTATGTAAAAGAACCCAGTATGTGGTTCTCGACGGCGAGTGTTCTCCAGAGACAAGAGCATCATCAGGAGTGCTCCAGGGAAATGTGATAGGATAGTTGTTGTTCTATTATAAATAAATTATTTGGTAGACGGGGTGGGCAGCATCTGATGATGCCGTGGTGCACGGTAAGGTGTCAAAGTTGATTGACTGTAGGAAGACTCGATTTCTAGTTGGTGTGATAAATGGCAGATAGCTTTAAATGTGGAAAAATGTTCGCTAATGCGGATGAGTAGGAAGATCAAGCCTGTAATGTTCGGATGCCGTGTTACTAGTGTCCTGCTTGACACAGTCATCTGGGCACAACGTTGCCGAGCGATATGAAATGGAACAAGCATATGAGGACTGTGGTAAGGAAGGCGAATTGTTGACTTCGGCTTATTGGGAGAATCTTAGCAAATATTGGCTCACCTGTAAAGGAGATCCCATATCGTACGCTCGTGCGACCTATTCTTGAGTACTGCTCGAGTGTTTGGAATCCGTACCAGGTCAGATTGAAGGAAGACATCGAAGCAATTTAGATGCGGGCTGCTAGATATGTTACCGGCAGGTTCAAACAACACCTAAGTGTTACGGAGATGCTTCGTGAACTCAAATGTTTATCCGTGGAGGGAAGACTACGATCTTTTCGAAAAAGACTATTTAGAGAACCGGCATCTAAAGCTGACTGCCACACGATTCTACTGCCGCTCAGACAACATTGCGCGTAAGGACCACGAGGATGACATACGATCAATTAGGACTCATACGGAGACATATAAACAGTCGTTTCTCCCTGTTTCTATTTGCGAGTGGAACAGGAAAGGAAATGACTGGTAGTGGTACAGGGTACTCTCCGCCACGCACCGTACGATGGCTTGTGGATATCTAAGTATATGTAGGTGAAATTGCACACAGATTCACCGTGAAATTTTGGTGGTATATGGACCAACTGCAATGTCGCTGACAGCCGTAGTGAGATTATGCCAACAGTTTGAGCACGGCCGCACAGACGTGGGTGACGCTGATCGAGAGTGAAGGCTATCGACATCGACGGCAGGCAATAGTGTCACTCGATCGTGGAACTGATCAGCAGAAATCACAGGATAGTCACACAGCGGCTCCCACTGGCCTCGTGACCAAGGAGCGGCTTTCTACTATTGAACAACTTAACAGTTTGTAGCACATTTCGATCGTTATTTACAGAGACTTTGTGAATATGGTGAAAACTACCAATCATGTATCTGTGTCACTCACAAGGAAAACTCCCCATCGGCACCCACCCCCTTCTCCTCCCCAGATTTAGGGGTAAGATGGTCCAGTGGATAGACCGTCTGAAATTAAACACAGATCCAGCATGAAAACAGAAAGAAGGTGCACTGGACTGAAAAAAAAAAAAAAAAAAAAAAAACTGTGAATGATCCAAGCTCAAGACAAGATATGCAGCATCGAGCGGTTTCAATAGCCACAGCGTCGTGGCTCTGTGATCATATTTCACTCGTCCCTCCCTCCCCCCTTTTTTCACAAAATTGTTAAGTGTCCGTCCGGTCATTGATGTGTCTGATTGATGTATTCATATTTACGTTTGTGTTCTGGTGTAACGTCCGTTTGCAACAGCGAGGTGTCGGGAAGGAAGCTCCAGACGTGCGTACCACTTATTTATTCTATACAAGAAGCACTTGAATTCCTTTGTTGTAACATGGCTCACACACATTTATTTGATGTTTTCATTTCTGTGAGAGGTCTCTGCGGTATCTCGCCTGCTCACACTATTCATCACATTTGCTTGAGACGGTAATATATTCTTACCACATGACTCACATTCTATAACCAAAGTATAGTATGTCAATTGCCAGGGCTACAGAATGAGCACAGAAACATCTGTGACAAGATGGACACAGAGAGAGATGTGAACACAGATCTTCCACTTTGCAGTCCAACGCTGTGACCATGTAACCAAGTCACCGTGGCTATTTAAATTCGATGCTGCACATCTTGAGCTTGGACATTTCACTGTTTCGATTTTGCTTCTTTTTTCACAGTTCAGAACACCTTCTTCCAGTTTTCGTGACTGCTCTGTGCTCAGATTTTGACGTGCTATCCACTGGGCCAGTTTACCACTAGATCCGAGGGGATGCGATGGGGAGTTTCCCTTGTTAGAAGTTTAGTGCCGTATTCAAAACAAGTTACTTGGCCTGCCATAATAATATCTAACTAATTTTTTGAAGTCCTCTCGTACTTGCTAGGACACAATCCAGTAGAAGAGTGAAAAGACTGTTTATCCGTCCTCTCGTTTTTTTTTCTTTTTACCTCCAAGATGCTTCTTTCCATTGAAGCAAATGTGACACGTCTGTATACTCGACTTCCGCATTTTAATATAATTTTTTGCATCAATTTACCTCTATTATAGCCGGCCAGGGTGGCCGAGCGGTTCTAGGCTATACAGTCTGGAACCGCGCGACCGCTACGGTCGCAGGTTCGAATCCTGCCTCGGGCATGGATGTGTGTGATGTCCTTAGGTTAGTTAGGTTTAAGTAGTTCTAAGTTCTACGGTACTGATGACCTCAGAAGTTAAGTCCCATTGTGCTCAGAGCCAGAGCCACCTCTACTATATTCGTGCGTGCTCTGCAGTATACGAGGTGCATTCAAGTTCTAAGGCCTCCGATTTTTTTTTCTCCGGACTGGAAAGAGATAGAAACATGCACATTGTTTTAAAATGAGGCCGTGTTCATTGTCAATACGTCCCAGAGATGGCAGCACCGTACGGCAGATGGAATTTTACCACCAGCGGCGAGAATGAGAACTGTTTTAAATACTTAAAATGGCGAACAGCGTGCAATCATCCGTTTTCTGAATTTGCGTGGTGTGAAACCAATTGAAATTCATCGACATTTGAAGGAGACATGTGGTGATGGAGTTATCGATGTGTCGAAAGTGCGTTAGTGGGTGCGACAGTTTAATGAAGGCAGAACATCGTGTGACAACAAACCGAAACAACCTCGGGCTCGCACAAGCCGGTCTGACGACACGATCGAAAAAGTGGGGAGAATTGTTTTGGGGGATCGCCGAATGACTGTTGAACAGATCGCCTCCAGAGTTGGCATTTCTGTGGGTTCTGTGCACACAATCCTGCATGACGACCAGAAAATGCGAGAAGTGTCATCCAGGTGGGTGCCACGAATGCTGACGGACGACCACACGGCTGCCCGTGTGGCATGTTGCCAAGCAATGTTGACGCGCAACGACAGCATGAATGGGACTTTCTTTTCGTCGGTTGTGACGATGGATGAGACATGGATGCCATTTTTCAATCCAGAAACAAAGCTCCAGTCAGCTCAATGGAAGCACACAGATTCATCGCCACCAAAAAAATTTCGGGTAACCGCCAGTGCTGAAAAAATGATGGTGTCCATGTACTGGGACAGCGAGGGCGTAATCCTTACCCATTGCGTTCCAAAGGGCACTACGGTAACAGGTGCATCCTACGAAAATGTTTTGAAGAACAAATTCCTTCCTGCACTGCAACAAAAACGTCCGGGAAGGGCTGCGCGTGTGCTGTTTCACCAAGACAACGCACCCGCACATCGAGCTAACGTCACGCAACAGTTTCTTCGTGATAACAACTTTGAAGTGGTTCCTCATGCTTCCTACTCACCTGACCTGGCTCCTAGTGACTTTTGGCTTTTTCCAACAATGAAAGACACTCTCCGTGGCCGCACATTCACCAGCCGTGCTGCTATTGCCGCAGCGATTGTCCAGTGGTCAAAACAGACTCCTAAAGAAGCCTTCGCCGCTGCCATGGAATCATGGCGTCAGCGTTGTGAAAACTGTGTACGTCTGCAGGGCGATTACGTCGAGAAGTAACGCCAGTTTCATCGATTTCGGGTGAGTAGTTAATTAGAAAAAAAATCGGAGGCCTTAGAACTTGAATGCACCTCGTACATCTTCAACAACCTCTATAACAGATGAAGGCATTTTGTGATAAGTAGTAAGTACTTTACAGTACTTAGCACGATTACCTAAACCCGATTTAACTGTGGTTGTTCTTAAGCTGAAAAGCCAAAGAAACTGGTACATCTGCCTAGTATCGTGTAGGGCCCCCATGAGTACGCAAGAGTGTCGCAACACGAGGTAGCGTGAACTCGACAAATGTCTGAAGTAGTGCTGGAAGGAGTTGACACCATGAATCCTGCCGGGCTGTCCATAAACCCGCAAGAGTACGAGGGGGTGGAGAGCTCTTCTGAACAGCAAGGCAACCCAGATTTGCTTAGTGATATTCATGTCTGGGAAGTTTGGTGGTCGGCGGAAGTGTTTAAACTCAGAAGAGTGTTCATGGAGCCACTCTGTAGCAATTCTGGATGAGTGAGATGTGGCATTGTCCCGCTGGAATTGCCCAGCCCAAGCCCTCGGAATGCTTTACGGACGTGAATGGATGCAGGTGATCAAACAGGATGCTTACGTACGTGTCACCTGTCGGAGTCATATCTAGACGATTCAGGGGTCCCATATCATTCCATCTGCACACGCTCCACACTATTACAGATCCTCCAACAGCTTGAACAGTCACCTGCCGACATACAGGATCCATGTATTCATGAGGTTGTCTCCGTACCCGTACACGTCCATCAGCTCGATACAATTTGAAACGAGACTCGTCCGACCAGGCAAATTGTTTCCAGTCATCAACAGTCCAATGTCGGTGCTGACGGGCCCAGGTGAGGCGTAAAGCTTTGTGTCGTGCAGTCATCAAGGATACACGAGTGGGCAGGCCTTCGACTCCGAAAGCCCAAAATGTTTCGTTGAATGATTCGAACACTGACACTTGTTGATGGCCCAGCATTGAAATCTGCAGAAATTTGCGGAGGTGTTGCACTTCTGTCGCTACCTCCGAGATGCTGTGACCCATCGCTCGTGCGCCGACTGTAACACCACGTTCAAACTCACTTAAAACTTAATAACCTGCCATTGTAGCAGCGGTAATTGATCTAACAACTGCGCCACGCACTTGTCTTATATGGGCGTTCTTTAGGAAGAAATCTGAATACCTTGCAGATACGAAAGACAGATTTCACTAACATACAGAATGTCGTGCATGTAAAAACAAAATTAAAATGCTGTAACACTTGAAAATGCGATTTAATTCCAGAATTGTATAAAATGTAGATGATAAGGTAACTGTCACCTTAATTAAGAACTGTGTTCAAAATGGTTCAAATGGCTCTGAGCACTATGGGACTTAACATCTGTGGTCATCAGTCCCCTAGAACTTAGAACTACTTAAACCTAACCAACCTAAGGACATCACACACATCCATGCCCGAGGCAGGATTCGAACCTGCGACCGTAGCTAAGAACTGTGTAATTGCACACATTCACAGGGGATAAAACCAAGATTTATTCTTTATTGTCAGTGTGTAGTTGGCCTCGTCTGCGTTGGTCATCATGTATGAGACAGTTGCTTATCATATTTAAAATTATATAAGGCCGTTTCAGTGTTATCAGTTTCATCTGATTTTTTTATCAATTTAGTTTATGTCTGTATTCCTAGACACACCCTTTATCTACCTTAAGTGAGTGACCATATTTCAACTCTTATAAAACAGGCCTAGCATAACAAAGAGCAGAATTTTGCAGTGGTTAACACAGTCGACTCGTATTTGTGACCAGGAGGTGGCGAAGTGGTAAGATGCTCGACTCGTCTTGGGAAGGATAGAGATTCATACCTCCTTTCGGACATCCAAACTTAAGTCTTCCGTGATTTCCATAGATATCTTAATGATTCCTTTGAAAGGACTCGCTCGATTAATTCAGTGACGCCATATATGATTACATCTTGCTTTTTTCTCTAACACTGCTGCTAATTAGTCTATAATGGTCGACGACAGATTAAACTGAAAACATTGAGCAGCAGCTTGGTTGTGATGTAATTTGTTGGATGACTGGAACATTAGGAAAAATATTTCTGCAAGCCAGTTCTTTCACCATTTAGTATTCATTACGTTGTGTCTGCAGCGTAGCATTCGATTTATGAGTGCTGTAAAAATCTTCTTGAAACATTACTTTTTTATGCATAAAATGATTTTCACTGCTTTCCTATAGGTCTTGCAGTCACTATGGGATGCAGTACAGCTTGACACACAGTTACAGCAGCAACTAGCATGTTTGTCATCAAGATAATATAAATCGTTTTTATGAATTAAAAGGCATCGCAAAATACACTCCTGGAAATGGAAAAAAGAACACATTGACACCGGTGTGTCAGACCCACCATACTTGCTCCGGACACTGCGAGAGGGCTGTACAAGCAATGATCACACGCACGGCACAGCGGACACACCAGGAACCGCGGTGTTGGCCGTCGAATGGCGCTAGCTGCGCAGCATTTGTGCACCGCCGCCGTCAGTGTCAGCCAGTTTGCCGTGGCATACGGAGCTCCATCGCAGTCTTTAACACTGGTAGCATGCCGCGACAGCGTGGACGTGAACCGTATGTGCAGTTGACGGACTTTGAGCGAGGGCGTATAGTGGGCATGCGGGAGGCCGGGTGGACGTACCGCCGAATTGCTCAACACGTGGAGCGTGAGGTCTCCACAGTACATCGATGTTGTCGCCAGTGGTCGGCGGAAGGTGCACGTGCCCGTCGACCTGGGACCGGACCGCAGCGACGCACGGATGCACGCCAAGACCGTAGGATCCTACGCAGTGCCGTAGGGGACCGCACCGCCACTTCCCAGCAAATTAGGGACACTGTTGCTCCTGGGGTATCGGCGAGGACCATTCGCAACCGTCTCCATGAAGCTGGGCTACGGTCCCGCACACCGTTAGGCCGTCTTCCGCTCACGCCCCAACATCGTGCAGCCCGCCTCCAGTGGTGTCGCGACAGGCGTGAATGGAGGGACGAATGGAGACGTGTCGTCTTCAGCGATGAGAGTCGCTTCTGCCTTGGTGCCAATGATGGTCGTATGCGTGTTTGGCGCCGTGCAGGTGAGCGCCACAATCAGGACTGCATACGGCCGAGGCACACAGGGCCAACACCCGGCATCATGGTGTGGGGAGCGATCTCCTACACTAGCCGTACACCACTGGTGATCGTCGAGGGGACACTGAATAGTGCACGGTACACCCAAACCGTCATCGAACCCATCGTTCTACCATTCCTAGACCGGTAAGGGAACTTGCTGTTCCAACAGGACAATGCACGTCCGCATGTATCCCGTGCCACCCAACGTGCTCTAGAAGGTGTAAGTCAACTACCCTGGCCAGCAAGATCTCCGGATCTGTCCCCCATTGAGCATGTTTGGGACTGGATGAAGCGTCGTCTCACGCGGTCTGCACGTCCAGCACGAACGCTGGTCCAACTGAGGCGCCAGGTGGAAATGGCATGGCAAGCCGTTCCACAGGACTACATCCAGCATCTGTACTATCGTCTCCATGGGAGAATAGCAGCCTGCATTGCTGCGAAAGGTGGATATACACTGTACTAGTGCCGACATTGTGCATGCTCTGTTGCCTGTGTCTATGTGCCTGTGGTTCTGTCAGTGTGATCATGTGATGTATCTGACCCCAGGAATGTGTCAATAAAGTTTCCCCTTCCTGGGACAATGAATTCACGGTGTTCTTATTTCAATTTCCAGGAGTGTACTTTCTACTACTATTGGTGGAAGCCTAACTGGTGGTTGCGGTTAGCATCCTTTGCAGGAGTTATAATAATCTGCTTGAGTGGATCACCGCATTGATGCACAGAATGAAACTTTCTACGTTGTGTGTGCTACGACGTGTATGTCCGCAGTGCTGATCATCTCCAAGGCAACAGCATCATACAAATGCGTGCTGAAGCTCTACGTCTGGGTTTCCTTGCGTTGCAGAAATTGATCAATACTTTCTTAACTCTAGCGCCTGGAACATTCCACTATTTGCGAAATTTCTTACGTGTAATAGTATAGATTTGGAATGCTCATTTGGCCACAGTGGCCCCTCTCCGACGTCTTAGTGGGACAGAGAGTAAATATTCTAGTAAACATGAGCACAAAAATACGTACTTTAATAACTACGAACACTTCTTCATCCTCGACACTGTGAAACAAATGTCTTATAGTGCAAGCTCTTTGATTTCTATGTTTTGAGAGGTGGTAATATGGACCAAAATAAGAAAAAATGTTCACTAAACGTGGGTTCTGAAGTTCATACCTCGAGTGCTATGAGCTCTTACTTATCGTTGCTACTGTGAAACACACCTCTTCTACTGAACAAGTGCTCATAGCTCTTAAGGTGTGAAGCTTACAGCCGATGTTTACTACACAACTTTTTCTTTTTTTGGTGCATATTTCCTCCTCCCAAAATATGGAAAGCAAAGAGCTTGCAGTTGCAGAGATTTGTTTCACAGTATGGAAGATGAAGAGGTGCTCGTAGCCCTTTAAGGTATGTACTTTAGTGCCCATGTTTATTAGACATTTTTGCTTCGAATGAGCGTGCCTCTCATATCCTTGAATATTACCCATTCCTCCGAAAGGCACTTTATGGTATGTGGCGGAGGGTAGTTTGTGTAGCGCTGTCACTTCCATCTTTTCCAATTCTAGTCGCGAATGATACGTGGGAAGAACGATAGCTGGTAAGCCTCCGTGTGGGCTTGTATGTCTCTAATTTTACCATTGTCGTCATTTCGAGAGATTTACACAGGAGGAAACAGTATGTAGGTTGAGTCTTCTAGGGACGTACGCTCCCAGAATTTTAATAGTAAACCATACCGTGATGCATGATGCGCCTGTCACTTAAGTTGGATAAGAATATTCGTAACATTTTCGCGTTTACCAAACGAACCTGTAAGGAAAAGTGCCCCTATTATTTGGATCTTGGCTATTTCACCTACGAATCCTATCTGGTAAGGGTGCCAGAGACCGACGAGCAATACGCAAGTACGTTTGAAGTAGATTTTGCAAGCTACCTCCTTCGTGGGTGGACTGCTCTTTCTTTCTTCCAATGAAAACCAGTTTGGCATCTGCCTCATCTACGATTAGTTTTATATGGTCGTACCACTTTCAATTTTTTCCATATCGCCGTGCGGGGTAGCCGCGTGGTCTACGGCATCTTGTCACGGTTCGAGTGGCAACCCCCGTTGGAGGCTCGTGTCCTCCCTCGGGCATAGGTGTGTGTGTTGTCCTTAGCGTAAGTTACGTTAAGTTAGATTAGTGTGTAAGCCCAGGGACCGATGACCTCAGCAGTTTGGTCCCATAGTGCTTACCACAAATTTCCAATTTTTTTTTCGTATCCGTGTTCACAAATATTTAATGCATGTGACTGTCTCCAGTGATTGTACGGCAGTCATATAATACAATGTATAGAGTACATGCACAGAGAAAGGGGCTCCTGGAGTGATCTACAAGTCGCTTACACGAAGGTATCAATAGTTTGGTTTTGAGGCGGACGCCAGGTGGTAAGCGCGGCGACATTCCCGATTCGAAAACGTCAGTCCATAGGAGGATCCTGCAATCAGGTCCGGAAGTCGGAAACGGTACTCCAGGGCAATTAGGTGCTTCACAAGCAGCATACAGACAGAAAACCTCCGTGACGCGGATGTCGTCCGATGCTACGAAAAAGTCAAATGTGTAGCAACGATAGGAATCAGAAATCTTTTTCTTTGCAGTTAGTGGATTTCTGGGTTTTTAAATCGTAGAAACAGGCACACAACACAACAGACTAAGAAGCATCATTTTGAAATTTCCAGGAAGCTTGTGACTATGATGTTTCATTCACACCGTGTAGACGTTGCTAATGAAAAATAGATTAGGAAGATTGTGGCCTTTTTTTTTTTTTCAACTAGATGCATTGTACTGTAATGCCTTCTACAAGAGAACGTCTCAGTGGGTTGTGTAACGCAGTAGCATGTCTGAGAAACAGTAATCTTCCAGAAGTGAACCTAAAACAGGGTGGGCAACAAAATATTTCATGTATCGTAAGATAGGAAACCCAGCTTACTCAGGACTGATGTGCAGGTTGGGCTGCCTGTCTTAAGGTAGGAAACCCAGCTCACTAGAGGTTCGTGGGCAGGTTGGGTTGCCTGTCTTAAGATAGGAAACCCAGCTTACCTTGGGTTGATGTGTAGGTTGGGGCCGGCCGCGGTGGTCTCGCGGTTCTAGGCGCGCAGTCCGGAACCGTGCGACTGCTACGGTCGCAGGTTCGAATCCTGCCTCGGGCATGGCTGTGTGTGATGTCCTTAGGTTAGTTAGGTTTAAGTAGTTCTAAGTTCTAGGGAACTGATGACCACAGCAGTTGAGTCCCATAGTGCTCAGAGCCATTTTTTTTGTAGGTTGGGTTGCCTGTCTAAAGGTGCATCATATATTTTCTTGGGCAGTTTTGTTTTCCCCAACTTTTACAGGTACATCTTTGTATTTATGCATAGATTTGTCTCTCTTTTCTATAAATCCATATTAAACACTACTGTCAACCACTGTCAGCCAGAGATTGTGGCAGAAGTCTTATTTTAATCATTGGATTCATCCATTGTTTGTATTTTGTGAGGTTTATTTTTAACATGCATGTATTTCAGGTTTGTAGCTGCATCTTGGACTATCGCTGTAGTGACTGTGTAATAGTGATAACTAAATGATGCTATACTACCAGACGCCATGATTATGAGAGCACTAAATCTGTAGCAACGATAACTAATTGTTGGTATGCGGAGTACTGCTAACAGCTTGCACTGTATGTGCTTGATCATTGTCCTGCAAATTGATGGTCAGGTCCTGCAGAAAGTGTCATCACTTCTGTCTCTAAGCTGGTCGTAGGAAGAGAGGAAGAAGTGGTGACACTTTCTGCAGGATCTGAACATCATTTTAGAGGACAGTGTGTGGATGCAAGCTGTTACTGATTTGTTTGACTGATGGGGCTGCTAAGTGCTATACCACCTGCTACACTCCCCTGACTTAAGCCCTCGTGAGTTCAACTCAGTTTCAAAACTGAAGGAAACACTTCACGGCATTCGCTTCAGAACTGCTACAAATTCGTTGGGCAATAGACCGCGCCGCTCGAACTGTCAACACAACTGGCACTGCTAAGAGTATTCTACGACTTCCACATCGCTGTCAACGGGTTATACACAATGGTCGTGACTGTTCTGAAGGTCAGCAAAACTTTGAAACACGTATCTATTTTGTACGAGCTGTAAATAAATAGTTGCCACTATTAAACTTCAAACCCTCGTATAGACTCCGTGAGCCACTGTACACTGATGGCCGAGGATAGTTCCTACCAATATTGTCGATTTTCTGTTCTAATCCATTCACGCACTGAACGAGATAAAGTAATCGTCTACGCTATCTGGCCAGAAGTATCTGGAGACCCCTATGAAATGCAGAACTGACCAGCACACATCAATAGTAGCGGACCCTTCCGTATAAAAGAAGGCGTGGAGTATTGTGTTGCCAATAAAGTAGCAGTAACAACGGAATGGGCCGGTCAGGAGAGCTCAATAACTTCGAATGTGAATTGCTCGTTAGATGTCATCTGAGTAACAAATCCAATAGGGACATTTCTACCCTTATAAAGCTACCAATGTCGACTGTTGCTGACGTGACTGTGAAGTGGAAACGCGAAGGAACAACCATAGCTATACCAAGACCAGGCAAACCTGGACCGTCGAGCATTGTGGAGGGTGGTTGTAAGAAATCGTATGCTATCAGCGAAATGAATCACATGCATTACTAGCTAGCACAATGACTGCGCGCAGAGATAAAAATAATGGGATACTGGGATACAGTGATCGACCGGCTCCTCACAAACCACGCATTTCTGTAGTCTTGCTTATTTGAGGCATGGTGCTGGCAGGTCTGCAACTGTTCAGTACTCAGGACATGGGATAAGTTTTTATTTCGTCCGTCTCAGTTGCATTGATTGAAATTTTGCTGCAGTGGTAACTGGTTTCGAGCTGACACACCCATTCTCAAACCACACACCTAGCTGTTAACCGTAGTTGTTCATACAACATGGCGGCAAAAGGCACGAACAGCTTCTGTACAACAAAGTATGCTGTGGGCAAGTACCCTCATTGATCCTAACCTATATGTCTGTCGCAAGAGACAGATAGGCTACTTAATTAAGAGAGACAACATATTGTTCGTTGCGACCTACAATTAAATGAGCTTGAATGACTTCACTGGAGACTTCCAGATATACACTGCTGGACAATACATCGACAGGCATTCGAAATGTACCACCTGCAAACGATTCCTGTTTCATACACTATCACTTCCAGGTCATTGTCATAGTTTATTTAGCGTATGGCATTTACGTACATCTCAGTACTGGATCACGTTATTCTACATTACATAAAATTACATATATTCACAGACAAACATCTAGGCCTTGCATATATTCGATGGATTTTTGGGATGCCACGAGGAATTCTTCAAAGTCTCCATTGAACGATCTAGCACTGCATTCTTCTCTGATGTGTTGGATGGTCTGCTTAGGCGCGCCGCAGTCACATACTGGCGAAGACAGCAGTCCCCATTTGAAGAGTGAGTCAGCACATCTTCCATGCCCAGTTCTTAATCGGTTCAGAGTTGACTAGATTTTGCGGGGCTGATCAAACCTAGGAACTGCCTCGATAATACAAGGCATTAGGTGGCAAGTTGTTGGAGCATTCTGGAGCCATTCTCTTCTCCAAGAGTGGATGTCAGACCCAGTGAGGCTGTCGAGAGCAAGAGGAGGATGTCTTGAACGAAGCCTTTTGGTACTCAGACAGGTATATCGATGTGTACCGGTAGTTCAGGGTTTGCTTCGATCTTGTTGTATTCCCTGACCAAGGCTGCTTCTCGTCGTATTTTTGGGGGTGGTATATGACTCAAGACAGGTAGCCATATGTTAGTGGTAGACCTAACGGTTCCTGAAATAATGCGCATGGTGTTGTTAAGTTCGACATCGATTTTGTTCACATGACTAATGTTTAGCCATACTGGTGCACATCACTCCGCCGCAGAGTATACCAGGCTCAGTACAGACGTCCTCAGAGTTGTTGCCGTTGATCCCCAGGTGGTTCCGCAGAGTTTATGGATGAGGTTGTTTCTTGTTCTCACCTTGGCAGCTGCTTTTGTCAGGTGTGATTTAAATGACAAGGTTCTGTCTAATGTGACGCCTAGGTACCTTGTCTCCTTGTTGTGGTTGAGGCGCGTGTCGTCAAGGTATACTTCCAGAGCTCTGTCGGCTTCTCTGTTATTGAGGTGGAAGTAAGTTACTTCTTATTGCCATAGAATAAATACACTCCTGGAAATTGAAATAAGAACATCGTGAATTCATTGTCCCAGGAAGGGGAAACTTTATTGACACATTCCTGGGGTCAGATACATCACATGATCACACTGACAGAACCACAGGCACATAGACACAGGCAACAGAGTATGCACAATGTCGGCACTAGTACAGTGTATATCCACCTTTCGCAGCAATGCAGGCTGCTATTCTCCCATGGAGACGATCGTAGAGATGCTGGATGTAGTCCTGTGGAACAGCTTGCCATGCCATTTCCACCTGGCGCCTCAGTTGGACCAGCGTTCGTGCCGGACGTGCAGACCGCGTGAGACGACGCTTCATCCAGTCCCAAACATGCTCAATAGGGGACAGATCCGGAGATCTTGCTGGCCAGGCTAGTTGACTTACACCTTCTAGAGCACGTTGGGTGGCACGGGATACATGCGGACGTGCATTGTCCTGTTGGAACAGCAAGTTCCCTTGCCGGTCTAGGAATGGTAGAACGATGGGTTCGATGACGGTTTGGATGTACCGTGCACTATTCAGTGTCCCCTCGACGATCACCAGTGGTGTACGGCCAGTGTAGGAGATCGCTCCCCACACCATGATGCCGGGTGTTGGCCCTGTGTGCGTCGGTCGTATGCAGTCCTGATTGTGGCGCTCACCTGCACGGCGCCAAACACGCATACGACCATCATTGGCACCAAGGCAGAAGCGACTCTCATCGCTGAAGACGACACGTCTCCATTCGTCCCTCCATTCACGCCTGTCGCGACACCACTGGAGGCGGGCTGCACGATGTTGGGGCGTGAGCGGAAGACGGCCTAACGGTGTGCGGGACCGTAGCCCAGCTTCATGGAGACGGTTGCGAATGGTCCTCGCCGATACCCCAGGAGCAACAGTGTCCCTAATTTGCTGGGAAGTGGCGGTGCGGTCCCCTACGGCACTGCGTAGGATCCTACGGTCTTGGCGTGCATCCGTGCGTCGCTGCGGTCCGGTCCCAGGTCGACGGGCACGTGCACCTTCCACCGACCACTGGCGACAACATCGATGTACTGTGGAGACCTCACGCCCCACGTGTTGAGCAATTCGGCGGTACGTCCACCCGGCCTCCCGCATGCCCACTATACGCCCTCGCTCAAAGTCCGTCAACTGCACATACGGTTCACGTTCACGCTGTCGCGGCATGCTACCAGTGTTAAAGACTGCGATGGAGCTCAGTATGCCACGGCAAACTGGCTGAAACTGACGGCGGCGGTGCACAAATGCTGCGCAGCTAGCGCCATTCGACGGCCAACACCGCGGTTCCTGGTGTGTCCGCTGTGCCGTGCGTGTGATCATTGCTTGTACAGCCCTCTCGCAGTGTCCGGAGCAAGTATGGTGGGTCTGACACACCGGTGTCAATGTGTTCTTTTTTCCATTTCCAGGAGTGTATTTTCTAAAGCTACCATGAGCCAAAATAACAGTTTCCACACATAAATACAGTGAATAAACCTGGTGTTTGATGGGCTGATAGGCTGATGCCTTCCACTCTGTTCCCATCTATGTTCACAGGACGTGACTCTTACTGCTGACAGATCATTTGCCAAGAGCAGGAAAGCCACACATGCTTATTTAGCAACGTGCCAGGCGAACAGAGAGACCAAAGAAATTTCTTTTCCTGTCTGCTGAAGCGAAGACAGGAATTTTTAAGCATCCTCTATCGGGGCGTTATCTTTGTGAAATGTTTGGTGAAACTCTATTGAATCTTTACATCATTCCCAAACTAGCTGTTGCTGTTGAAGATACTTGTAATTTTTCGTAGCAGCAGTTGCAATCGAATAAATATGGCCGTCATATCGATCGGAGTTCAGACGTGCAATGGTAGAAACTGCATTTCATACATTGATACTTCGGCTGTACACCTTCTGGCCGTCTTCTGACTGAGGCGAACGGCTGAAGCTGCAGCACGCACGTCCGACTATTTAAAGCAGGGGGCCGTGATCTCTATACTACCTGGGTGAAAAACTATGGCCTTGGAGCATAGAACGTACTGTTGCATACATTGTCCGCCATTTTGTAGCTAGGCTGCACGTAACTGCGGATTATATACTTATTACTGGTTATAAACCTTACTTCATTAACTGTAGCAGTGACTGGAGAAAGGAACTATCAGGCCAGAACAAACTCGCAATACTTCATTAGAAGACGTACACAACCATAATAATTATTTCCTTCACGAAAGCTTCAAGTTTTACAACTTCCCTCGTGATTCTGTTCTTTCATATTCTATACCGAAAATTTAACACTCCGGAAACATTTCGTGTATTTTATATCGTTACCGTGCTGTATCGTGTTTATTGTGTATATCCTGCAGCAAAGTGATAAGAATCTGCTACACTGTGCCCAAAATTTACTACCTGTCACCTTGTACGTGTATCTCTGTTGCGAAAATAGACTAAATGTAGTGCAGCTAATCTTCCTGAAAACTCAAAATGTGTATTGTCCTTTTGAGAGGAATGCATTGACACATTTGCAGCACATGTCTTTGTTACATTCACTGGTCACATAAACTTTGGTATGCGAAGCATAGCTTCGCATATCATAAGTGTAGAACTACTCATGTTAAAAAGTATTCCATATTCTGAGAGGTGGCAGTATGGATATAAAACAAGGTAAAAATACCCAGTAAACATAGGCTTTAATATGCATACCGTAACAGCTATGAGCGCTGGTTCATATTCGCCACTGTAAAACACATCTCTTCCACTGCAAGATCTTTGCTATTACGAATGAGCTACAGACTTCAGTAAACAAATGAGAGCATATTCCTCTGTTATTGTCCACGGATATAGCATACAGTGAATATCTGTTATTGTTGTTACTGTGAACCGTATCCACAGTTCCGGTTAAGCACAGAGTATACTTTACTTCTAATGGAACCAGTCTGTTAAATGCTTTTGCATTGTGGTTTATCTTTGCACTTATCAGCATAATGGATGCCTTTGTTCCACACGGGAAATGACAGACATGATCTTACGTTAAGATCTGGCAAATGGAAGCAACGGACGAGCCCGTGTCCTGCACACTGAAAAGTATCCAGAACCCAGAATGCCATCTATACAATTATTCTGCCGTCTTTTCCAGCGACAAGATTCTGGCTCCATAGCTCCAGCAACGGTAGATCGTGGCAGACCTCGCACCATTCGTACTCTTGTTGTGGAGGAGCGACTATTGCAACCAGTGGCAGAAGATGCTGGAACTAGTATACGTACAATTTCACCATACATAAGGGTTAGTTGTCCTCTAGTGCGAGCGATACTGCCTCAGTTGCTACACACATATCAAGTCAGCGTGCCCGAGCCCTTCACCCACAAGATCAGCCTGCCAGATTGCAGTTCTGGCAATGGCTGTTGCAGCGATATGGCGAAAATCCACTTTCCACGACAATGGTACTGGTCACAGACGAGGCTAATTTCACACGAGATGGGACCGTCAAGCCGGCCGCAGTGGCCGAGCGGTTCTAGGCGCTTCTGCCAGAACAGCGCGACTGCTGCGGTCGCAGGTTCGAATCCTGCCTCGGGCATGGATGTGTGTGATGTCCTTAGGTTAGTTAGGTTTAAGTAGCTCTAAGTTCTAGGGGACTGATGACCGCAGATGTTAAGTCCCATAGTGCTCAGAGTCAGTTTGGGACCGTCAGTTTTCGTAGCCAACATATGTAGACTGATGCACATCCACACGCAGTTGAGAAACAAAGCGTCAGCGTCGATATTCAATTAATGTTTGACCAGGAATTATTGGCGGTAGACTAATAGCACCTTAAATACTACCAAACAGGTTGACTGGTCCACTGCACCGTCAGTTTCTGCTAGAGGAGGTACTCGTCCAATAACGGCTGGTGATGTGGTTCATACATGATGGAGCACCAACCAATTTTCTCCGAAGTGTCCGAGGGTACGTCACACAGACATTTAAATGTGCAATGAGTAAGTCAGGGAAGTCCAATACGTTGGCGAGCTGGTTCCCTTGGATTTTTGAACTGTGGGGCATTTGAAGTCTCTGGTGAAAGCAAGCCCCATTTATGTCGCACGAACACTACAGGAACGTGTCATTAGTGTTTGCCAGCACATCCGTGATCAACCCAGAGCTTTTGAGAGACTGCGGGATTCTGTAAGCGGCATGCCTTACTATGAATGGACACCAAATTGAGCACCTCCTTTAGCGATGGTTCACAAATACAGGTGGTATATTAGCAAGAAGATTGCATTAGAAGCTCTGCTGTTTCATAGAAACAGAGTAATATGTTCTCACTTGCTTGCTCATTTGTTCACTACATTTTGTGTTCGGTTCGTAATAGCGAAGAGCGAGCGGCAAAGAAGATGTGTTTCACAGTAACGAAGGTCAGTAAGTGCTCACAGTTCTTAAGGTATGCATTATAGAGCCCATCTTTGCTGAATATTTTTTTCTTGTTTTGGTCCCTACTACCATATCTCAAAATATGGAATATTTCATTTAACACCATGTATATATCGCTTTAGATATAGAAATCATCGGTGCCTTTTCATATTTTGTCAGATCATACTTGATGAGTACTTCCTTAGCTCGTCTGTAATTTTTATCATCAGTTGTGGCATATCTTTGGAAACTTGTGGTAAGGTCTAATGGTACCAAACAGTTGAGGTCCTCGGTTCCTAAGCTACTACTTAATCTAACTTACGCAAAGGACAAAACACACACACACACACACACACACACACATGTCCGAGGGAGGACTCTCTCTCGAACCTCCGACGGGAGGAGCCTCGCAGACAGTGACAAGACGCCTCAGATCGCGCGGCTGTGGCGTATTTAAGCAAGTACTTGTTTTTAGAATTACAAATGTTTAAAGTTTACAGTAATATAGTACCTAATTAACGAATTCTATTGCATCTCATGGCGTTGTTCCGCACGACAACCAACAGTTTCAGTAAAGCGTAAGTGGAATAAAGCAGAATGAATTTTCTGATCAGCCTCTCAATGCGCGAATCACACTTGATTTGAAATGATACGAGAGAACTGTCACCGTTGTTTGCAGTAATTTTGAAACAGATCATTTTATTCTTCTCCAAAAATCTGGAACATGTGTCCTAAGAAACCCATGTCGGCGCAGAATTGTATAATATTTTCTTTTGGGTTTTGGTGAAACCGCGTGGACGCCATATTCTAATAAGGCTGTTACCACACTGCAGAGACACTTATCTGCAAAGCCGTGTATGTGAATTGCTTGTAATAGGCCGAAGATCGGAAAACATGGTCAGACGCTCGAAACGTAATGCGATAATGACGTGTCGTTGGAGCCGACACTGACTTAACAACTTTGAGAGCTAATAAAAGCTACTTGTCGGATACCACGATTTTTCAGCACTGAAACTGTGGTGTCACCGCTAGACACCACACTTGCTAGGTGGTAGCTTTAAATCGGCCGCGGTCCATTAGTACATGTCGGACCCGCGTGTCGCCACTGTCAGGATCGCAGACCGAGCGCCACCACAAGGCAGGTCTCGAGAGACTGACTAGCACTCGCCCCAGTTGTACGGACGACATTGCTAGCGACTACACGTACGAAGCCTTTCTCTCAATTGCCGAGAGACAGTTAGAATAGCCTTCAGCTAAGTCCATGGCTACGACCTAGCAAGGCGCCATTAACCATATCTGGAGAGAGTCTCACTTGTATTATCAAGAGATATGTACCACAAGGAAATTAAAGTTAAGTAAACCTAAGCTCCGTTCTTTTCTTTGTAGCATTCATAAAGTATCCTGTTTCAGACTTAACGCAAGACGGCGTGAGTTGACGCGTGCCCTTTCGGCTACTTCTCAGTGTGGCGTAGCTAGCTTGTTACGCCACAACAGAAACCACTATCGATTAATTAAATCTCTCGCCAAGTGAATTTCTACTGATTACGTCGCGATGTCAAGTGGCGTTGTCGGTTAGTGTGTCCTCTCTTTTGCTTCAGCTAACGAAACCCATTATGTTTTCATTATTAACAACTACTGGGTGCCGCTCCATTTCTAAATTTGAGTATCGTGTCTTAAGTGTGACAGTCTGGCTTGGATGGCTGTCAAAAAAGTGGTTCAGACGGCTCTAAGCACTATGGGTCTTAACATCTGTGGTCATCAGTCCCCTAGACTTAGAACTACTTAAACCTAACTAACCTAAGGACACCACACACATCCATGCTCGAGGTAGGATTCGAACCTGCGGCAGCAGTGCGGTTCCGGGCTGAAGCCCCTAGAACCGCTCGGCCACAGCATTAAGAATGCAGTGTCGTGTTTTTGTTGTTGACAGATAGAGAAGGGCTATATTACATGCAGTGCCTACTAATAGTCCACTCCTGTCGAATAGCATCGAGCTTTACGTTCACCTAATGGTCAGATCACCATCACACTATTACTTAGGCTCACGCCATTACACATTCCTTAGAAAATTTACAACATATTGTCAGTACAATTTCTGTTCCTTCCCTTTGAGTAGGGCCTAACAACTCGCTGAGTTTGGGTATGAGCACTCGCGCCCGCTCAGACCCCTGCTCGCAAGCAGAGCGGTTGAGACATGGTGGGAAAAAGAAAAATGCGCGCATGATGTGGACTCGACAAGGCATGAGAACCGCCAACTGTGGAATAGCGGACAGCCGGTTTTGACTGCGGCGCCATCTAATAGCAGCGGTGGCGAATCGGCGTTATATCATAGTGACAATGTTTTCGCACTTCACTCCACAGTGCGAGTAATCTTATCGGTGTCACAAAAAGATGGGTTCGCAAAATGGTCAGTGTATCATAAGACATTGATACTTTTAGGAAGTTGAATATACAAAGACACTAAATGTCTTACCACATCAGAGAATACAGATGTGGAAAATGTGAATAATCTAAACGTGTACAAGAGGTTTTTAATCTTGAAAGAAGGCTAGCTGAAGGGGAGGAAGGAAAGGGAGAAAAATCAATTGAGTCTGCCGTTAAGATGAGCTACAAAACTGCACTACTTTTAGTAAAGTCTTTGTGTTCTTACACAGATGGTGATTTAATAAAAGAATCCTTGGTACGAGGGCAGTTCAATAAGTAATGCAACACATTTTTTTCTGAAACAGGGGTTGTTTTATTCAGCATTGAAATACACCAGGTTATTCCCCAATCTTTTAGCTACACAACACTATTTTTCAACGTAATCTCCATTCAATGCTACGGCCTTACGCCACCTTGAAATGAGGGCCTGTATGCCTGCACGGTACCATTCCACTGGTCGATGTCGGAGCCAACGTCGTACTGCATCAATAACTTCTTCATCATCCGCGTAGTGCGTCCCACGGATTGCGTCCTTCATTGGGCCAAACATATGGAAATCCGACGGTGCGAGATCGGGGCTGTAGGGTGCATGAGGAAGAACAGTCCACTGAAGTTTTGTGAGCTCCTCTCGGGTGCGAAGACTTGTGTGAGGTCTTGCGTTGTCATGAAGAAGGAGAAGTTCGTTCTGATTTTTGTGCCTACGAACACGCTGAAGTCGTTTCTTCAATTCCTGAAGAGTAGCAAAATACACTTCAGAGTTGATCGTTTGGCCATGGGGAAGGACATCGAACAGAATAACCCCTTCAGCGTCCCAGAAGACTGTAACCATGACTTTACCGGCTGAGGGTATGGCTTTAAACTTTTTCTTGGTAGGGGAGTGAGTGTGGCGCCACTCCATTGATTGCCGTTTTGTTTCAGGTTCGAAGTGATGAACCCATGTTTCATCGCCTGTAACAATCTTTGACAAGAAATTGTCACCCTCAGCCACATGACGCGCAAGCAATTCCGCACAGATGGTTCTCCTTTGCTCTTTATGGTGTTCGGTTAGACAACGAGGGACCCAGCAGGAACAAACCTTTGAATATCCCAACTGGTGAACAACTGTGACAGCACTACCAACAGAGATGTCAAGTTGAGCACTGAGTTGTTTGATGGTGATCCGTCGATCATCTCGAACGAGTGTGTTCGCACGCTCCGCCATTGCAGGAGTCACAGCTGTTGCTTGACCTTGCAGCGATGATGACACACGCTTTGCCCAACGACTCACCGTGCTTTTGTCCACTGCCAGATCACCGTAGACATTCTGCAAGCGCCTATGAATATCTGAGATGCCCTGGTTTTCCGCCAAAAGAAACTCGATCACTGCCCGTTGTTTGCAACGCACATCCGTTACAGACGCCCTTTTAACAGCTTCGTACAGCGCTGCCACCTGTCGGAAGTCAATGAAACTATACGAGACGAAGCGGGAATGTTTGAAAATATTCCACAAGAAATTTCCGGGTTTTTTCAACCAAAATTGGCCGAGAAAAAAAATGTGTTGCATTACTTATTGAACTGCCCTCGTAATTGCAGCAGAGCAGTTCCGTCCACTTCCGGTAGAAGTTTCACGTGGTGCCGTTGTCAACGATGACAATCACACGTCTCACACAGCTCATGACGAACGACCTTCAAAGCCACCTTCCAAAATCTTTGTGAAGATTTGTATTCTTCAGCGCTCAGGCACATTGTCGAATGTGACATTCTTACCATCGTTAAAGAAAGTCTAGAAAACGTAGGTTTGTCAAGGAATTTATTAGTTTTATGACTGCGTAAGGAACGCCAGTCATGTTGGGAAAAAAGAAAAAAAAAGGATTCGTAGCACCACTGAATGTGAAGCCTTCAAGTATCCAAGTCGCGCTGATATGCAGCTTGACGTATCTGCAATGTGACAGGCAACATAAAGCGATCCTAGATTTCTCCAGGCTTATTCATCAGGATCGATCTCCTTGTTTACGTTATTCCCCATCCTATTCGTCCGCAGCTCGTGGTGTAGTGGCTAGCGTTGCTGCCTCGGGATCACAGGGTACCGGGTTCGGTTACCGGCTGGATTGGGGATTATCTCTGCTTGGAGATTGGGTGTTTGCGTTGTCCTCATCATTTCATCATCATCATTCGCGACAGTGGCTAGACTGGATGGTGTGAAAATTGGGCTGTGTAAAAATAGGGACTTTGTACGGGCGCGGATGACCACGCAGTTGAGCGCCCCACAAACCAAATATCAGCATCCTTCCTATTCCTTACGACAATGGAGGGGGCACAGTGTTCGCTGCTCGCTGACTTGCACTCACCGTCTGCTCGGGGAGAACGTTTGCCGTGGAAGGCTGCCTTAGAGTATCAGAATGTACGAAGTTCTCATTTCATATGTTAGGTTTATCACCCCTAAATAATTGTAAGCAGTTGGTGGCAATTTGAAGTCCCAAGTAAATAAAATGTATTAGTAGTTCCGGTTTATGAAAAGTACAAGTGAAACAAGTTTCTTGATCAGGGACAACATTACCATTGCACAGCTTTTATTACGACTACAATTTCTAAATTCACCTTGACGAAGGAAATATCTGAAAATTCATGCTGTAACCTACCTCGAAGTTTTGAAGACAGAACTGCTGGATTACATGAGACATCACGAAAAAGATACCTATATTTTTTTTCATATTAAGGTAGTGAATAAAGAAGCGTTTTAAGTTAAAATGGGAAGACATACAAGTGTTTTGTTGAAGAAAGCTGGTGCGCTGATTTCGTTGAAATATAAAAAATAAGCATAAATCGAGCGAACAGCAGTCGGTCTGTTGGTTCATTGCGTTCGGTTTGCTGTGGATAAGTTTATGAACCTTCACAACGTTTTGAAGTGGCCATTTTGGATTTTTCATGATAGCGTATTGAGAAGGCAATGGTCGTGAAAGATCAGTTCAACGAAATACGTACTGTCTTGGGAAGAGGTGGTAAGGTGAACATAAATAGAACGATGGTAAACAAGTGTAGTCGAATCAAGTCAGGTGATGTTTAGGGAATTACATTAGGCTGGTAGTAGACGAATTTCATTATTTCGGCAGCAAAATAACCGGCGACGGAATAAGTAAGGACGATATAAAATGTAGACTAGCAACAGCAAGAAAAAACCTTTACGGGGAAATAGAAGTATGTTAACATATTTCCCAAACCGAACTTGTACCCCAGCTCTAATGATCCCGTCGTCGACGGGACGTTAAACTCCAATCTCCCTTCCTTTCGTTTGAACGATAACTACTTGATATGGACCCAGATTGCCAGCATCCGTGAGCGGGGATTCGGCGCTCATGGATGAGGATGACCAATTTATTCTTAACGAAGCATCAGAGTACTCATTCTTTTGAATACTTCTGTTTGTCAAAAATTTGGTTGCATATATTGACGGCCAACTTGAGTCTGCCGTTACCGGACGTCAGCTTTGACCAGCGAAGTAATAATGATATAGAGTGTGACGCCATACGCCCGCAAACAGAAAGAGAGCAGAACACAATGTTTCTGCTTCGTCTGTTTGATTTTTTGGCGTGTAGGTTGTGATGTCAGACTGATCTGTAGCGTAGCCCAAGGTCTAGGATAGATTGAAAGGTGGCAGCTTGGTTGAGAGTTGATGAAGCAGTGCCGAAGACTTTTGTTAACTCGTGTATGACATGCTGAAAGGAATAAAGGAAAAAGGATTAAGGCTTAAATTCCTGTCGACGATCTCATTTGAGGCTGGGAAGAAATCCGGAATGGGATAGAATGGGGAATGAATTTAGCACTTTCCTTTTCAAAGGAATCGTCCCGACATTTGCTGTAAGCAAATTAGGGAAATCATGTACAGAATTTTTTTATGCATAGGTCCACAGGCGTTATAGATTTCCTGCCTGAGGCGGTATTTTTTTATTCTAAATAACCTTTTCCTTTCATTGTTAGTGTTTAGCTGATTTCGCCACTTGGCCATTATTAACCTGCATCACAAGAAATAATATTTTACGCTTCCTATTGGCCGCTGTGGCCGAGCGTCGACTTGCAAAACTACGCCGGCCGGTGTGGCCGTGCGGTTCTAGGCGCTTCAGTCCGGAACCGCGCTGCTGCTACGGTCGCAGGTTCGAATCCTGCCGCGGGCATGGATGTGTGTGATGTCCTTAGGTTTGTTAGGTTTAAGAAGTTCTAAGTCTAGTGGACTGATGACCTCAGATTTTAACTCCCATAGTGCTTAGAGCCATTTGAACCAGTTTTTTAATGCTTCCAACATGTTACGACGAACATTGCTGTGTGGAAGGAACAACATAAGAACTAAGCGCAGCCATGGTATGTACAAACACAATTGTTGCAGATGTGAAGTTTCATATGTGCTGTGCAAAATTTGTAACCAATATGCTGATATTGTCACCTACCACCATACATAACACGTGAAAAAAAATCGACATAATGACGAAATGAAGTAATTATTTCAGTTTCGACAAACAGCCTCACGCAGGAAAAGTCTTTATTCAAGAAAAAAATATGGAAAATCGGAGTGTTTCTGACCGGACAGGGATTTGAAATGTCGTCCCATGTTTTACCATCGCGCTACCTTGCTAGGTCAGATGTTACAACAACCAAGTTTTCTTGAAAACCCTACAAACTTTTTCTAAGGGATTTCCTTCTTTTCGGAAATCTTTTTTTTCTGTTATTACCGGGCCGGCCGCGGTGGTCTCGCGGTTCTAGGCGCGCAGTCCGGAACCGTGCGACTGCTACGGTCGCAGGTTCGAATCCTGCCTCGGGCATGGATGTGTGTGATGTCCTTAGGTTAGTTAGGTTTAAGTAGTTCTAAGTTCTAGGGGACTGATAACCACAGCAGTTGAGTCCCATAGTGCTCAGAGCCATTTGAACCATTTTTGTTATTACCGAGGGCGACGGCGCTGTACGTGACACAGGACTTGCATTCAAGAAATGGCTCTGAGCACTATGGGACTTAACTTCTGAGGTCATCAGTCCCCTAGAACCTAGAACTACTTAAACCTAACTAACCTACGGACATCACACACATCCATGCCCGAGGCAGGATTCGAACCTGCGACCGTAGCGGTCGCGCGGTTCCAGACTGTAGCGCCTAGAACCGCTCGGTCACCGCGGCCGGCTTGCATTCGAGAGGATGACCATCCAGATTAGGATCTTCCGTAGTTTCCCTGAAACGTTTCAAATGCCGGGATGTTTCCCTTGAAAAACAGGACCGGATTTGCTTCTCCTTCCGAGCTTCAGCTGCGTCGCTAACGACTTCGTCGTTGACGGACATTAAACCTTAATCTTCATGTTCCTGGTCAGTACTTCTTTTGCAACGTGGCTCCTCGGACGCGTTAGCTCGGGTTTCATGTTGCATGTGCTCTCAATTGTGTCGATGCTGGCGACGTAGCGCCCCCCGCGGTCCCCGGAAGGGCGTCGTTGCCGCTGCTGGCGCCAGGTTCTTGAACTGGCGGCTGGCGGCCGGCGGTGACGAATTTCCGCCGCGGGCGGCCGCAGCTGGTTGAGTGCGCCGCCGGCAGAGGGCAGGCGCAGCGAGCGCGCGCCGCAGTACGGGCGCCTTCGCTTTGTGATTAACACGCATTCAGTACAACAGCCGTAGCCGATCGGCAGCGCGCGATAAAAGGGAGCGACGTCAGAGGCCTCAGTTTATTTGGGACAAGCTGTTTGCATTCTCGAGATACCGCGCGAGTTTCGGAGAAGCGGCGGGCCTGATCGAACAGTTGACAGTCGTGTCCTGTCTGATAGCCTCGCACACACCTCCGAGGAGCGGCATACGGTAGAGCTAACGGCTGCACAGCTACCTAATGTGGACGGGGCAGATGATTGTGATTTCGCTCTGGACCGACAGGGTGAGGAAAAATAATAAACATTTTTACGCATCGTCGGCACGTACGGCGGAATAATAACGCAGTGTGTATAACGATTAACGTTGGCCGATACGGAGAACAGAAAGCTTTACTTCTCTGAATGATAACATTCTGTCAAACTGGCAGCCATTAAATGGCTTAAAACATTCCTTCACTTCGGTTTCATTACAGCGTAGTTTCGGCTATGAAGCGATTTTCAAATGATCGTATAGTACAACTCATCAAAATGACCGTGCGTGGGCTAGAGCGGTGGTGGTGGTGGTGGTTAGTGTTTAACGTCCCGTCGACAACGAGGTCATTAGAGACGGAGCGCAAGCTCGGGTTAGGGAAGGATTGGGAAGGAAATCGGCCGTGCCCTTTCAAAGGAACCATCCCGGCATTTGCCTGAAACGATTTAGGGAAATCACGGAAAACCTAAATCAGGATGGCCGGAGACGGGATTGAACCGTCGTCCTCCCGAATGCGAGTCCAGTGTGCTAACCACTGCGCCGTGGGCTAGAGCCTATGCACTCATAAACGCGCACAATGGTTCATAATTAACATGACACGAAGTCAGCAATGTAGCATACCACTTTGGAGAGTAAGGAGGTATTGGATTTCAAAGTGATATTCTATATCTATGCCACTCCGTATACTCTTGGGGTCATATCTTTGGTTTGGAAGTCTGACCAACCCTCTGCTTTTTTTCCATTGTGTGATCTGCTGAGTGCTTTGACTCTAACCCAAGTATGACCATTCTGATGAATTATATTATACTTTTATATGAAAATGTCTTTGAAGTCGAAACTGGAGAATAATGAAATCAAAATACAGAGTGGTTATAATTAATGTGCAGGTACAGTGTGGATTATTGTATGGCAGCGAAGCCTGACAGATATGTTGATGCGTTAATGCGGAACGACTTACTCTGGAAAAAAAATAGTTCCAGTTTTGGCCGCCAGATGCAAATTTGGCGCTGTACAGCATCTCGTAGACATCTCCAATGCTCACATTGAACAAATTTTGTAAGCGGCGGTTAATAAAAACGTCAAGAATATGCCTTTCTCACTTTTTTGACGTTTTCTGCCCACGTTCCGTTCCTAATCCATTACATATGGAAACATTTCTATACGTCTTTCTTGCATTCATAGCGCTAGATTTGCACCTGGTGGCCAAAACTGGAATTAATTTTTTCCAGCGTAAATCGGTTCCTCATTAACGCATTAGAATATCTACCACGTTTCGCTGACATACGATAATTACGACTCACACTGGACCCTTGTGAGTAGCTGCTCTTCAGTTATAACCACCCGGTATAAGGATAGCTGTAATTCAATCCATTTAATGGCAGCATTGTGGCAGAAGCTTGTCATTCCCGCAATTTGTGGTGGCTGTGGATCTTGTTGCGGGTAAAATAATGCGCTACCTCTTGACCGCTCCGAGGAGAGAGGATAAAAATTAAAAAGTGGTTGTTGCACCTTTATCGAACTTTACAGAGTTGGTCGTTTTGTCGTACCATAGTATCTGGAATATCACTGCTGCGTCTAATTCACTTGCGGTAAAATTGACGTGCGACGAGATAAGAACTGATACATTAGTGCTTAGTGCACACAGGGGTTGGTGAAAAGTTTCAGGCAAACAACGCGTTGTACAGGTTCCTAAGACACGCGCCTCGACTGCTCTCGCTCTGTTTGGAAGTTTCTTTTCAAGAATGACTGCCCGAACTCGTTTCTGGCTGGGTGGTGGGAGACGATAAAAGAAATAAGAAGCAACATTTTAAGACAATAACAGTCGTTAACGGAGAAAACACGGAGATATTTTGGAGCACTACGCTATGCGGAGACAAAAACGCGCGCAAACAGCGCTCGGGGAGAAAAAGAGACTGGGAGGTGGCCGCACGCGGGCCGCATAAATGCGGAAAGACAAAAAAACAGAATACTCGTCTGCGGGGGCGGCGGGGGAGGGAGAGAGAGAGAGAGGGAGGGTGAGAGAGAGGTAGGGAGAGGAGAGAGGCGCTGTATACACGCCCGTCACCGATACTCGTCCCCAGTTCTCCGTCCCGGGAAAAAAGTCCGTAATTATTTGTAGTGACTTGCACGTATATGACGGGCCAGCATAAGGAGTGCGGGTACAGCCATCCCAAATGCAAAAGGCTGTTGTAATACTCCGCGGGCACCAGCAAAAGGAAGCGAATTGCCACGCAGCTTTTCTGTTTAAGTACGTCTAGGGAGGAAATTTTCGTAATCGGCCTATTTTATCTCGCACCTATGTTGTGGGTCTTTCAAACATCCGTCGAGAGATGTACGGATTGTTCAGTGAACAGTCCTCCAAATATGTCTGATACTCGTGTGTTTAGCTGGCCAGTGTAAATCGAGCCATCTGTTATGAGCAACACAACTTTCGTATCTTTCTACTTTTGAAGTTAAATGCAGCACTTGCGATAATATGAAACAGCAGTGTCTGTGATATTGAGAAGTAAGATGCAATGTTCCTCTGTGTAAAGCGGAAAATCCGGGTTCGAGTCCCGGTCTGGCACAAATTTTCACTTTCGTCATTCCAAATATGGTCGAAGATGGTCGATACTAGTAACTGTGAATACATTTCCTGTACGTTCTCTTAAAGGCACAAAAAGAATAAATATCCTTCCCGCTCATGTATTGCTACTACATCAGGCAAACGAGTGGGAGCTGTGTGCTCTTCACTGTGTCCGGTTTGTGGTAATAATGGAATAAATACTCCGATGATGGGTAAACAATCCACTTTTTTTCTAGAATTCATATGAACACCATGCTTTGTTTCGATACGTCAGATGACAACCTTTGCACCGTAATGGCATGCGTACTAGTCAAGCCATAATGTGCTAAAATGCTCCTTATTCAGCACATCCATTTCTCTGCAAATAGAGATGTAAACGGAGGTTGCACCGCACCTGGAACTTAGAGCAGGTTTCGAAGCTAGAATGTTTCACATAATTGTATTTCCGTCATTTAGACGTTCAAAGTTGATCGCAAAACATTCCACAGGAATTATACTTCAGTATTTTTCCTGTTGCTTATGACATTGTGCGTTTGTTTCTGATAGTAGCAGAAGTTAAAAGCGATCTGCAGCCAGAACTGCTTCGTGTTTGAAAAATCAGTACGGTAACTACTGCCAACAGAGTGGAATTTAAGACGTTTGAGTAATTTTTAACTCAGCTTTGAGCTTCTCATTTCTGAAAATGTATCAAGGAACGTTTCCAAAACAATAAATAAGAATGAGCATGAATTTTGTCCACTTTTGAGATGAAATCTGTAGCACACGTTAAGGTGGCTTATGGATGAACTATTGATTACATATGCCATAGATTCAAGTGACATCTGTCCGCAGTTTGTCTCTTATTCTAATTCCTTCAGGCTCTTAAAACTAATATAATAGAAGAATGAATAAATTAATCAGTTGTCTATTCGTAATTTTTAGTGCAAAGGCATGCCACTGTAGCCTGAACGTTTTTTTCACACTCTTGTATTCTCCTTTTAGGTTCTGTATCAACGTTTTCGTTCCTTGGCATCCTTACACTTTACTGAAGTTTGGTTATCTTTGATAGATTAAGCTGATCATAATGAGTCCTATTAACAACGAATATCTTCATTAGAAAGAGGGACAATACTAGCGGCGCACGAAATGACAGCACAACGGTACATCTCAGGGCTAAATTTCATTTGACAGCTTTATTGTTAGATGTTGTGGCTAAATTACTAGAAATGAAATTACTCATACATCGCACCTATATAATTTATTCGAATTTGTTTGTCGTTCTGAAGGCAAATTCTGATGTTAATACGATCTGTTTTAGTTAAATTACGTAGATCTTACGAGCAACGGTATCGTGCACAAGTGGATGCTTGACTCCCGTAAAAGAGAAACGGAGGACATAAATTTTTTTATAACTGTTGTGCAGAAAGCCAAGTTTTAGAAAAGATCAATTCGCCACATTTGTTTCACACCTCCCTCTGCTGACGAAATATTTCTGTGCTTCGCGCTAATCTTTTCGAATGTCGAGTCTGCAGTATCGAGCCAGTTTTTCGCCTGTTTTAAACGGACAGGCATTTTCTTGAGACTACATGCGTGATTTAAGAGTCGTACTAAACGTTGTGGACTGGACTAATATTTTGCTCGCGGCTCATTTTTTCTATACCACCCAAATTCCTAACATAAATACGTTCGTTTACCTGCTTCAAAACGAGTCTGTAGCTCGGAAGTAGCCGCTGATGTCTCTTCCTTTTTAATAAATAAAATGTACATTGCTGTGGATAATTTGCGCCTATGCGTGTATTCTTTTCCCGTAGTATTGTAAAAGTAAGTAAAAAAGTTTCGGTGTTGGCTTGCTACTGGTTGAAGTGTTTGTGTAATTATTACCACCAATGTTCCATCTGCTTCAAAGCGACACGCACTTTTTCTCGTCTTTCCCATTCTCAAGTATCCGTCTTAAATTCGGAGAGAAGCCATTTCCTTTTTTGTGCGCGTTTACTCGAGATAAGCTGCTCTTAGGCAACACTCACAGCACATTAAGTAGCACTATCGATCCATTTCGCCTGATCCCTTTAATGAATGATTCCCTGTGTTTGCGCTAAGTATGGAAGCCGATTAATATAGCCGTTGAGACGGGGAAGTGAGAAAAAAACTGGGACCTAAATGTAATTTAACTCGATAAAGCATCTGTATTAGTTGGCCAGCACAGAAGCTAGCACAGTTAATTAGCCGATAGGCCCTGGTACAGTCAGGAAATGTACAAACTAGCTGTTGAGCATTGTCCTCAACCAACTTTACAAACAGGAGCGTGATTTCTAGGGATTTATCAGGTGTCGTAATAGGACAACAAAGCAATATCTCTGCTCAGACATTGCACGGATCGCTTCAGTGTTATTCTTTTGTCCGGAAAGTCTGCTGTAACCAGTATTCTTCGGTCGGTATTTTTTTCTCGTAACCGTTTAAGATTTATTTACGTTTTTATCGAAGTTCGTGTGATTTCAGCTTCTGAAAAACGAAGAATAAGATCGATTTTCATTTGCTGTAGACAGAGGAAGAAATATTAATATCAGAACAGCCGTAATTATATGCCTCGCTCTGCGTTTCGGTCGGAGATTTCCCATGACGATCTTACAAAATTACAGCACGGAGCGCTGCGATAAGGGAAATTCTTTCCAAGTCCGAATATCGGACCTTATTAAATCGCCACTTTCTTTATGGAGAAACTGTAAACAGGTACGCGCCTATGCGATCGTTTAACTTTTTCGGAGAAATTCAGCCTGATTCAGGTTCGTTATCCGCGAATCTTCCCTGGCCAAAGAGCTGAGAACAGACGGACTGTTGAAAATTAAAGTGCTTTAGCCCACCAATTATAACTATAAGGCCAAATAACATAGCTGCATTCTCGTTATTAGTCCAAGTCTTAGCTTGAACTTTGTATCTAGAGAAATGTTGCACGTTTCATTGTCTTGGATTTGACGGCTGCGAAGAAAAAAATAAACAGCTTTACTAGCCCGTGATTACCAACAGAGGATTGCATAAATCATGGAAGTAAAACACTTCACAGGAAACTATATTACTTTGCATTCCCTTCCACGGAAGTCTAATTAACGCAGTTTGAAAAATCTTCGCCAAACGAAGAAATATTTTGTAGGATACATGACTTCTGCTAATATCAGTTGTTGAAATGACACCATCTTCAGATACTTGTCGATTCGCTGTAATTTTTTATATCTCATGTTGAGCATATATCCTAGCAAAGTGCGTTCTCAATAGTCATCACGACAAAGTGAAGGCATGACAACCAACATTAACTTCATGATCTCATCTTACAAATACGTGCATTTAACAGATTCATAGTGGTAAGAGCTACCATTTTTGTAACTGTAATACAAGTATGGAAGAATGGGGAACTGTCAAGATAATATACAGGAAAAGCTTGGAAAAAAGGACAACAAAAGCATCACATCGTGTGATGAGCACTCAGCTTCAAATGTAACTGATGACAGTTTATGCAAAGAAATCTGTCTGAAAGATCATCCTACAGTGAAAACATTTTAATCGATTAAAATACTTGTTTTCTCTTAGACAAACTGTCATCAGTTATGTTTGAAGTTTAAGCTGCTTACACAACGATATATTTTTTGTTGCTGATCTTTGATACAGCTCTCTTCTCTGCGTACACAAACTGCAATCAGTTACACCTCGAAAGGAAAGAAGAAAGATTAGAATTTGACGTTCCTATCGCCGGAGGGGTTATGAGAGACGGAGCACAAGCGTGGAGCTGGTGAGGATAGGGAAGGAAATCGGGCGTTCCCTTTCAAAGGCATCATCCCGGCATTCACCTTAAGCCATTTACAGAAATCAGGGAAAGGTTAAATCTTGATGGCCGGGCGGGAATTTTAACCGCTGCCCTTCCGAATTCAAGTAAAGTGTGCCAACAAGTGCATCCTCTCGCTCGGTAAGGGTTAGTTACACTTGAAATCGTGAGCTGATCACACTAAGTGATTTTTTAGTGCTTTGCCGCAATAATATCTTGAATACTGCCCTTTTTGTCTATGTCTATTTACATATTCCACTGACGAATATAGAACCCCTCACTGTGGGAGTGTTAAATGCTATTTTGTAAAAACTGACATATTGAGCCCGTGGCTGTGTACAGAATATGGGTTGACTCTTACACAGAAGATTACAGCAACTAGCCACTTTTTAAAATGCTATTTATTTGTTTAAACAGCGCCGCCCGCATCTCGTGGTCGTGCGGTAGCGTTCTCGCTTCCCACGCCCGGGTTCCCGGGTTCGATTCCCGGCGGGGTCAGGGATTTTCTCTGCCTCGTGATAGCTGGGTGTTGTGTGATGTCCTTAGGTTAGTTAGGTTTAAGTAGTTCTAAGTTCTAGGGGACTGATGACCATAGATGTTAAGTCCCATAGTGCTCAGAGCCATTTGAACCATTTTTGAAACAGCGCCGTTACCGGTTTCAAACAGACAGGTTCATCTTCAGACGGCTAGTTCACGTATTACATTACATTTTGTTTCCCCATCTGACGAAACTTCCTTTGGGTGGTGATGCCCTACAACCAAAACAAAATGTGATGCAGCGTCTTTTTAATCGTAATTGTTCCTCAGGACTATTTTGAGTGATGTAAACAAATTAGCCGGCCGGTGTGGCCGAGCGGTTCTAAGGGCTTCAGTCTAGAACCGCGCGACCGCTACGGTCGCAGGTTCGAATCCTGCCTCGGGCATGGATGTGTGTGATGTCCTTAGGTTAGTTAGATTTAAGTAGTTCTAAGTTCTAGGGGACTGATGACCTTAGATGTTAAGTCCCATAGTGCTCAGAGCCATTTGAACCATTAAACAAGTGGAAGATGTTTCGGTTACTTACAATGAAGAATACGCGCCATTACGTTCCAAGATAAATAACCTGCACTGGAACGTAATGGCGCGGATTCTTCATTCTAAGTAACCGAAACATCTTCCATTTAATAATAATAGTTTGTTTACATCGCTTAAAATCGCTGTAAGGCACAGTTACGATTAAAAAGACGCTATCTCACATCTTGTTTTGGTTGTAGGGCATCACCACCCAAAGGAAGTATCGTCAGATGGGAAAAAAAACTCAAAATGTAATGTAAAATGTGGACTAGCCGTCTGAAGATGAACACATCGGTTCGAAACCGGTAATGGCGCTATTTAAGTAAATAAATAGCATTATAAAAAGTTGCTGGTTGCTGTAATCTTGTGTGTAAGAGTCAACCTATATATTGAATGCACGTATTTGCAAGATATCACCAAGCTAAAGTAGTTTCTCATTCCTTTACTTTATAATGACAGTTGTTGAAAGCGAATTTCTATCCGAAACATGTTCAGTATGGAAAAAAAGTCTATAGCCACAGAGGTCTGAACGTGATTATATTTAACAAAAAAACAGACATGTGTTCGTGAGTATGGTACAATATTTGAAGGCAATGGAAAAATGGCCACACGAGTTCTTTCAAAAGTTGAATCTCACTAAATAATAAAGTACTAACGTAAACAGACCACATTTGCATTTTTTGTGAGCTGTCTCGTAGAATTTGTTAAATGACTGTACATTTATTACAATATCCACTGTTGCAATTTCGACCTTCGGTCATTTTCAGGTGGTTACAAGTGATTGAAACACAGCAGTAGTCAACACAGGCATAGAGGTTCATGTCACTTTTATTCATTTTATTAATGTTGTCTGCTGTTGCGTTTTCCGCACCACTTGAAAATTACCCAATGTCGAAATTGCAACAGTGGATATTGTAATAAATGTACAGTCAATGGCGAATATGAAGTCGTTTAAGGAGCACAAATCGTTTGCTAGGTACTACATTCGCGTCAAAAGCCTCAGACATCACTAGTTTTGAGCTCAGTTT
Source organism: Schistocerca nitens (assembly GCF_023898315.1). Lineage (NCBI taxonomy): Eukaryota > Metazoa > Arthropoda > Insecta > Orthoptera > Acrididae > Schistocerca > Schistocerca nitens. The sequence continues at coordinate 857,018,525 of NC_064616.1, read as the reverse complement.
TCGTGCATTATCTACAACAGACGCCTTCAAAGAGCTCGATGTCAGAAAGGAAAGGCCGTATTATATTCCTACATCTGGCACCGGACCACGCTCTCCGAGGGAATCAGTATGCGAAAAGGCAGGGAAAGGCGTTTCCGCTTGCAACGGACCGAGTTATTAACTGTGATTTCGCTTGATTACTCGCAGGCTGTGATTAGAGGGCCCGCAATTTTCTAGATTTGTGCTGAAAGTGCGGCATGTGGGACCTCTGACGCAGGTGCTGGACTGGCCTTCCCAGCACCCAAAACCGGGGACTCTGCTACACTTTAGTTTCATTAAATCCCGATCAGATGAATATTATCCTGCCACCATTTCTAGAGACCGCAAGAAGTATGTGATTAAGAATAAGGAATCGTCCTGGGTAATTTACAACTGGTATTTTGTACTAAGCGCGAACTGCGTTTTGAAAGGCTTGCTTGAGTACAGAGTGACGAAAATGTACTGAACGTAGCGGAGTAACGGATACTACAGACAAATAACTGGTGGAATAGAAGAATCTTCAGACACTCGTTGCCAATCCAATATATAACCGCAAAACAGTATGAAACAAAAAACATACGTCAACAACTAAAATCTTTGCTCCCTGCAGTATTTGTGTTGGAAATTGAAGAACGACAAGATACAGTATTAGGAGAGCAGCAAGCAGAGCTTGGAAGAGGTAGGTCCTCTGCAGAATAGATAATTAATCGTAACCTACCACTGCAAGAAGGAACCAAAAAGTTAAGGAACCATGATGTACACTTGCAGATTCTGAAAAGCCTTATTACTTTAGAGACAGGCTGATTTTATCCAAAACTCTGTGAAAATTTGTAATAGTGAAGAAAATAAGTGAACTTTTACGATAAACGTTAACAAATACAAAATCTAAGGTAAAACTGATGAAAGAAATATCAGACACATTTCAGATTAAGGTAGGAGCTAGACAACAGAATGGATTACCTCCAATCTTTTTTAACTTTACACCTGAAAAAGTGGTGAGAGAATGGAGGAAGGGATCGACAGAATCTGTGAACTGCAGGCTAAAAATTGCCTGGAAAAGGGGTACTTTCAAATTTGAATGTTTAGTATTTACAGTTGATTTATTAGTTGTATCAGCGAGTAAAGAAATAGCACGAAAACAGATTGAAATACTTAAACTGCAGAAAAAGCCAGACTACAAGTCTCCTTCGAAAAAAACTGTTAACGGCAAACAATATGACTTTTCCATCAGAAAAGGATGAAAGTACGGAACTGTCAGACGAACAGAAAAATTTTAAGCATATAGTGGCAATCATAATACCTACTATTGGTTGAAAGAATGCTATCAGAGCAAGATTACGAAAAATTCCACTCTTCAAAAGATGTTTCTAATGAAAAATACTCTCTAAACATGATAAAAAATCGTCATTGCAAGACAATAGGCCTAATGTTGGAGTAATGCACATGTGCATCAGATACAATAAAAGAAAATGAAGAAATCAGAAAAACAGAACAAAATTAAAAATACATATATATATATATATAAGTCGAGAAGTAGCACCGAATTATAAAAAAACATGTAGAAAAAATTACAAACGAAATCAGAAAAGAATGAATCCAACAGAGGACAAGAAAATTTGTACAACATCTTGAAAAATTAAAAAGCAAACCCAATTGGCTTAGCAAAGTGCAAGAAGAACTAGAGGCAACTGGTATAAACGAACAAGGAATTAAAGACAGAACAATATACAAAAACAAATTAAGAAAAGGGAAAATTTTCAAGACAAAACTGTTCCAAGAAGGCAGCGAAGGAAACGGACAACAGTAGACTGGAAAGAAAATCTTGAACAATTGAAGGAGTATTTTAGAAAGCGTTAAACTAAGTTAGTGGCTTAAACTCTATCCTTAGCTGACATATAGCGTAAAAGAAGAAGTAGAAGGGAAGTTAGGTTTTAATGCCCCGTCAACATAGCCGTCATTAGAGGTCGAGCACAATCTCATACCGGAGAAGGATTGAGAAGTAAATCGGAGAAGTCCTTTTTTAAGGAACCGTATAAGTATTCGCCTTAATCGATGTAGGTATGCGCAGCACCTTAATAACTACGCCACCTCCTTCGGTTCGCCTAGTCGGACTCTCATATTTTCAGAACGAATTATTAAACTGAAATTTACTCTGAGATGCGAAAGAATTTTTTCAATTTTTATTTTGTCTTAAAAATTGTAAATTTTATCCGCTCTGTTGACCATCTGCAATATAGCAAGTGATCATCAAGTAAAGCCTGGGAGTTTTGAGTTCCACGTTTGGATTTTGCCTACTTTTTCGTTGTTTAACACCTGACCACCTTACAAGGTGGCAGTGTGTGAAACTGACTGAGAAGGCTTCATGACTAACAAGATGCAACCAACAGTTTGTTACATTGTTATTTATATCTTAGCATTCACGGTTTTACGTCGCAGAATAAAAAACGTATGAGGTTTTCGGTTACTTTCTTTATTCTTTGTAAGAAGGAACATTAGGGTTTAACGTATTGTCGACGGAGCTCTAGCTCGAAATGGGCAAGGATATCGATCGTGCCCTTTGAAAGTAACAAACCAAGGATTCACCATAAGCGGTGCAGCGAAATCACGTGAAACTATAAATCTGAATGGCCAGTTGGGGTTAAGAACCACCGTCGTTAAGAAGACGAGTTGAGTGCTTTACCACAGCGACACCTCACTCGGTACTACTTTTTGACTACAAGGGAGAGAATACTACAGCGTGATGACAAAAAGTATTGCTAACCATTTCGAATCGGAGTTACGTTTACTTTCTGAAAGCGACTAGTAAGAAACAAATAACTCTCTTCTTCAAAGCCAGCATGAGTTCTGAAAACATCGACGATGCAGAACTTAGCTTCCGTCTTTGCATACGATGGATGGAGGAGAATAGGTGTTTGAAGACATTCGAAAAGCTGTTTATACGGTACCACATCGACTTAATGGAAGTACATTGGTGTTTTCGACTAGATCGAAGACTTCCTCACAGATGGGAAGCAGCACATTATCCTTGACTGCAAGTAATCTACAATCATCGAAGTAATATTTGGTGTGCTCCAGGGGGGGGGGGGGGGGGAGTGTAATAGGACAATCGCTGTTCGTGTTATGCATCAGTGACTTGGCGGAGAGTTTTAGCCGCAGTCTCAGGGTTCTCGTAGATGGTACAGTTATCTATGAGGGAATCCTATTCGGTAAAAATGCCGTAATATCCAGGTAGATACCGATGCAAAGACTGAAAAGTGGATATTAATTAAGAGAAGTCCATGTTATGTACTTCACGGTTCATAAAAATGTAGTATTCTTTGACCACAGAATTAATGAGTCACACACAGAATTAGTCATACCATAGACACATTTTGGAGGAGTGATATGTAGCGATATGAGGTGGAACGACCTTATAAGCTCTTTTACGGAAAATAAGACACTCTACGATTCATTGCTAGCATACTGGAAAAACTACAGTTTGCCTACAAAAGAGATTTTATACGAAACGATTGCACAGTATATACTTGAATACTGGTCCAGTGCATGGGACCCATATCACTTTGGACTTCAAGGGAATCAAGCGTATACGAAGAATGGTAGTGTGAATTGTCGCAGGCATGTATTAGTGGATAGACAGTGGAATATAAATGATCAGAAATCTTAACTGACAAATCTTCAAAGGAAGTTGCCGTAAATTAGGCAAAATAACAGCTGCGCAAAGGAGCACAAACTACCATGCTTTCCAGGCTCCATCCTCGATAGGAAAGGGAGGATATATTAGTGTACAGTACACTCTTCCCCTGCCCTTTATAGATGTCAATAAAAATGTGCTGTCTAGGAATCCTGCATACTCGGTTCGCTAGACAAACGTTCAAACAAATCGTATTATTGCGTTTAATTGCAAAAAGAAATTTACAATACTTAACTTTTGCAATTACACAGATGTGTCGCAAGCAAAGGGCGACATACAAAAAAATTTTCTTCAGTATAAACGATTCCAAGTCTGTACTACATAGAGAGTACAAGCGAAGTGAATAGAGTTGACGCTGCTATTGAACTGCCCGTCACCGTCTGTCGCGGATTTATGCCCTCTTCACATAGGGGCCGCTGGTGTCACGTTGTCATCCTGAAAGGAGGTCCGGTCAGCGTGCGATTGGCTGACTTCTCACAGCTTTCTCTTCCCTGTAGTTTCCGACTGGCGTGCCGGGTTTTCACTTTACGCAGTAACAAAAAAATATGTGGTAAACCGTGACCATGCCTCTTACTGTACTGTGATGTTTAAACTATTCGTGTTTCTTGGTTGATGTCAACTTTACCTTTGATATTTAGCATCCGATGGTAAATAGGGAGCCGGCCGGGGTGGCCGAGCGGTTATAGGCGCTTCAGTCTGGAATCGCGCGACGCTAGGGTCCCAGGTTCGAATCCTGCCTCGGGCATGGATGTGTGTGATGTCCTTAGGTTAGTTAGGTTTAAGTAGTTCTAAGTTCTAGGGGACTGATGACCTCAGCTGTTAAGTCCCATAGTGCTCAGAGCCATTTGAACCATTTGGTAAATGGGGTATTCTCGACAGCAACTTTTATTTCACTTTCTCAGACATGACAGGTATCAATAAATATAATCTTCAGTTTCTGTGGTCTATATGTAGGACATTAATCAAAAATGGTTCAAATGGCTCTGAGCACTATGGGACTTAACTTCTGAGGTCATCAGTCCCCTAGAACTTAGAACTACTTAAACCTAACTAATCTAAGGACATCACACACATCCATGCCCGAGGCAGGGTTCGAACCTGCGACCGTTGCGGTCGCGCGATTCCAGACTGTAGCGCCTAGAACCGCTCGGCCACTTCGGCCGGCGACATTAATCAGTCATATATTTAGCATTACGTGAAGTCAACGGGTTACGATAACAAAGTACTTGCGACCATAAAATAGAACAACTACAGAAAGTCGAACTTTTCAAAACAGTCACGTGGCGGAAAATTTTGAATACGTGTTCTGCATGGAACCCAAGTGCAAACTAAATAAAGCTGTTTCATTTTCGGAACTGTGGGATTTTATAGGTTTAAGTATCTAGTTATAGATTGTACTCATAGACTGTTTGATTTCACGTTATTTTACAATGCTGGATATCGTAGATAGTTTTGAAGAAACTGGAAGAGACCTGGAACGCAAATGAAGTCTCGGCCAGTCGCATATTGTAACAGAAGCACAGAAAACAAAATCATCTACGCCTGGTCTCCTTTGCGATTTGAGAAGCGCGCAAATAGAAGCAATAGAGGCGCGTGCAGCTGTAAGATGATGTTAGCCTTACCTCCGTACCTGCGGGCTTTTTGTCTCGGTAGGGGGGGAGGGGTGAGGGGGAGGGGGTGACAGGCGGGCGCTGTGACGCGTCCGTGGGCGTGCCGCGGCGCGCCTTATTACATTATTTATGATTCACAATAAATTCTCACTGTCCAAATCTCCCCAGAAGCTGAATTCCCTAATACGGGCGCGGAACGGTCGAAACTCGAAAATATATGAATATGGATATTTATACAAGGCAACCACATATTACTCTGTAAAGGCTAAAGTGATATATTAGCGCGCATTAGAGATATATAGTCGAGATTTTTGTTCTAAATTAAGTTTATAGAAAGAATGTACCAGCGATGCGTATTAGTAATAAGATAATTTGTTGCGCTTTTAAACTTACAGCTCCGTATAATATTCTTAATAAATAAGACCGCGTAGATTTATCTGGGTACAATTAATGCGAGCGAAGGAAATGATAGGCCGTCCAGATTTTGGGAATGTTGAATAGGCGAGGGCGCGGGTAGCCGCCGGCGCCCCATTCCTCACGCGCTCCTTTATTTGTGCTCCCACTGAAGCGTTCATTTCCTTCCATACAGCCTTTTAGATTTGTGTTATGCTCTCCTCTCTTAACACACGGGTCTGCTCGGCCTTCACCGAGAGCTTATTGCCGGCCGGATACTCCGGGCGAAATAACCCAACTCTTCCTTTATGTCCCGCCAGCGGCAGGGCCTGGACGCCTCATGCGTGCCCAATACCGCGTTTTGCGTCGCGCCACCCTAGCCGGTATGACTGCTAAAAAACTCACAATTACAGTACCTTCCCTGGGAATTATTTGTCACTTACTGACGGGAAACATATATTCATTTCATTTTCGCTTTTGTATTACTAGGAAGGCAAGTGGGCACACATAAGACTAAAAATGTTAAGGTCCCAATCGGATCTTTGCCGGTCTAGAAATACTGAACTTACCGAAAATGGCCATCTGCTTTGACTGGTGACAACTAAAAAATAGCGATCATAAGCCACTCATCGAATGAAACACCTAAAATACGTGTCGTAAAGGAAAGAAGGGTGAAGACTGGGTTTAACGGCCCGTCGACATCGAGGTCATTAAACATGGAGCACAAGCTCGGATTGTGTCAAGGATGGGAAAGGAAATCGGCCGTACCCTTTCAAAGGAAACATCCCGAAATCTGCCTGGAGTGATTTAGGGAAATCACGGAAAACCTAAATCTGATCGGCCGGACGGGGATTTGGACCGTAGTCCTCTCGAATGCGAATCCAGCGTACTAACCATTGCTCCACCTCGCTCGCTTAATTCGCGTCGTAACAAATATTGTAGCTATTCTTATGACACCACAACCACACTGTCTCCTTTCAACCTACCGAACACTCCGGCTACTTCACATTTGGCTCTGCCATCACAGTTGTTAGTGTTCTGCTCTCTCTCTCTCTCTCTTGTCGTATACGGATGACGTCACACGACACAGCATCATTACGTCACGGGTCAAAACCAACATATGATATCGGCACGTTAAACCCACCCGTCGGTCCTAGGAGTTTTTTTCTGTTACTTTTCGGCTCTTGCACAACCGGCAATGATTTACATACTCGAAAAATGGGAAGTTCCTTAGTGATTCGGAGTCAACGTTTAATTATATGTCTCCTATAATTCCCTGAGTAAGTCAAGTCTGGGGACTACACCTGATAAAGCACTGTGGTGTTCATTTCCGTCTTTGGAGTGAGATCAGCTTTTTTTTTTTTAAAGAAATGAATAAAAAGGAAAACTAAGGTAATCTTTTGCGTAACGGGTTAACATGCTAACTGTTAAACTTAGAAAAGAGGGGCTCAGAGCGGTCTATGAATTTTACTATCTCGGAAGTGAAACAGTAATAGACAGAAGATTCCAGAGAGGGATAGTAGCAAGGGATGCACAAGCCCAAGGGCTTCCTGTACGTATAAATAAGCTGCTAACATCCAAAAATAGAAACTTTTAACACCAGACTAGACTTCTCAAGAGCGATGTTCAGAGCACAGCTATGCTAGGGTGCGAAATGTGGGTCGTGAGGAAAACAGGAATGAAACGACTAGAAGTCATCGAAATCTGTTGTTACGGAAGACTGTTGAAGATCAGACAGATTGATCGAAAAGATGTCTTTCAGCGAGTCAATGGAAAAAGTGCGTAAGAAAGAACACAATAAATGGGGCAGACAGGACGGAGATGCATACAACATGACGTTTTCCATTGCTGAAAATTGGAATTGAAAGGATCGCGTACGGAAAAAAAGGGCACGAATAGGTCTACATATGGGTACGTAAGGCAGACCGTCGATGATGTGGTATTTAGCAGTTATGCTGAAATAAAGAGAATACTGTAGTTCGAAAGACACAAGAATGACGAACTGCATGATCATAACAACACAACAATAATAATTGAACGCGAAAATATATATGATCTGCCCTTCTCTCTTACTACTGAGGCAGCATCTTTTAAGTAGGTATTCAAAGTGGAGTCCAAACTTTCTTGCTGCGTAAGCAAAATTCTGTAATGCCTATTTTGAAGTGTTTCTTGGTTGCTGAGTGATTAAGCCAACAAACCCTTAGGTCTGGTATTCATCCTCAGTTAATCTCTGACAATGCTTTATGTTTGTGAAAAATGTTTCATTATGGATCGGATTCTTATTACCGGATGGATATGTCACAGATCTGAAGCAGGCGGCTGCATACCATGCACTTACAGAACATTGCCTAGTAGAGCATTATGATTTACAGATCGACTTTCGTATTCACGTTTGATTTAATTAATTGTGATGCTGTTAGATTCAAAGCAAGACATGTAACTAATTGAGGAATTAACATACTGCTGAATTATGACGGTAGATGTGAAATATTGGAACGTAAGTTACCGTCAATTGATACATTGTCCGAGAGAACGCTACTACTCTTTACGTGTTATTAAGGTAACTAACACTTTAAGTACGAATTACCTTGCCAGCTGTATAAAACTTCTTGTGGTCTTATAACATGTAGCGTTTCAGTCATTTAACTTGCATACTCTAATGATGTCGAACTCTTCATTATGTTTCCGTCATACTGAATAGTAAGAATTCTCATAATGAGATGATATCCTGTGATTTTGACGATTGCTGTTTGTTACTCTATTTATTTACCAATTTTCAAAGTTCTGAAAACCAACTCTATAAACTTTACCTAAGGCAGCAGTAAAAACTAACCACCTTACGTGAAAAAAAAAACTAAAAATTTTTGCATGTGGAGCCTGATATCTTAAAAAGAAGATGATATTGCCGTGCTAGGGAAATAGAGACAATTATTGTTTATTTGGAGCAACGACTAAAAACCATCGAAATATTGCTGCTAAACGGTTTTTCTAGAACATGCAACAGAACTACAGTTTTCTTTCCAGAAAAGCTAGGATTTCAGTTTATTTCCTCACATTTAGAGATTTGGTTTCCACGCTACTATCACATGTACTATGAGATTCAGCGCGTGATAATCAGTCCATCAATAGTAAACAAATTCAGTCACATCCCTGACACTCAGGTTTCTCCCAGTTACAATATGATCAGTGAACCGCATTTAAAAATACGTTAATATCTTTAAATTGTCATTAATAAAAGACAGAATTGAAGTTCAAGGTAACGGAATAGTCACGACAAAAACTCGCATGGGTGCAGTGAAGACAAAGAAAAGAAAATTGTAGGAAAGAGCATGATGGCAGTGTGTGATGCATTTGTATGGAAGGTGACACATCAGCCCCGGCATACACCAGAATATAAGCGGCAATCAAGACATTGGCCACAAAGCGATTAAGAATGCAGACGGTAGACTTCTGCGACGTCGGAATGAAGAAGCCCACCAAGTCTGTTTCAGTCCTTGGCGCCCATGTCTGAATGCAAATAAAGATTATCCGCAGTGCATTATACGCGAATCCCACAATGAAAATATCTGCACACACCTTCTCGTAGTTGAATTTTTTCTTCACAAATATTACTTGTGCAAAAGAAGTGACGCCTTTGATGCATTATTTATGATTGACAAAGTTACGAGAATTCAAAACGCATAAACACCTGAATTCTTCACCATAAATAAATATCGTTGATTTTACTTCGCTCTAGGAGTAACAGTTTACAGAAAAGAATAAAAAAAAAGGAAAATGAAAAAAAATCAGAATTGCTGCCTTTGTAGGCTTGTCTACTAACAACGTCTTAACACTAAAGTGAGTATTTGCGGACACTGATTGCTTGAACTGTTATCGTAAAAATCTTTTCGAAAGTTATTGTCTATAATGTTTCACTGGGTTACTGAAGTTTTACCGTCTTTTCTTAATGATTTTGTTTGCACTTCTGCTAGAAACTCGAAATTCAGTGTAATGTAGCGTAAAGTGACCCAAAATTTAGTTTGAACAACACAATGGTTTTCAAAGCATGTAGCGTTGCTGTCGTCACATCAGAGAACCATCTCATGCAACCTGTTTACAATTTAAACCGCAGTCTGAACCGAGGTAAAAGAACGAATTTTGGCACCGATGTAAACTGCCATGAAAAAAACAGCACTATTAGGATATCGTAGCATGAAGCTATGAGAATGTCGCGTGGTAGTTACTCTCCGAATCGGATTCAAATGGCTCTAAGCACTATGGAACTTAATATCTGAGGTCGTCAGTCCCATAGACTTAGAACTACTTAAACCTAATTAACCTAAGGACAACACACACATCCATGCCCGAGGCAGCATTCGAACCTGCGACCGTAGCAGCAGCTCGGTTCTGGACTGAAGCCCCCAGAACCACTCGGTCACAGCGGCCGGCTTCCGAATCGGGAATCCACACTACACTGAAGTGAAGTGCTCTAAGTTGAAAATAGGTAGAGACACCACTGTTCGCAGCAGTTTACAAACAAGATGAATTTTTAAGAAAAATATTTAAGAATGCATAGTGAGCCAATTCGAAGAATATTTACGGTTAATTCATTCAGAATCATTTAAATGCTTAGCCGGTGAAGTATGGAGAAACGTCTGACTAGTAACGACGGCTCGTGAAGACTTGCAGGAGTATCTCCATGTCGCAGAAAACTCGTACGTCATGTGGCTCAAGATAACATTTACCGCCAGTGAAAAAAATTTCTGGTGTGACATTATAGTGTCAGAGCAAACTGCGATGGACCGTTCAGTTCTGCAAATAAAAACAGCGCTTCAAAACATTGTCCTGCTTGGAAGTGTGCGTTGCCGCGTGCATCGTGAGCTGCGCGGAGTTGTCGCTAGATGTCAGCAGCAGTCCATTGCAGCACTCAGCTCCAGTAAAAAAGGACGAATAAACGGCGTTGAGGAGCATGTGCAGTGGTCGGCCACGAATCTCCTTTTTTTTCCTCTGTAAACGATGCAGCGAACTAAATTTCAGTTTCTTACTACTTCGTGTTTAATATCATTAACGCAGTACAAAAAATTACAAAATTAATGTAATAATGAAACGCCTACGTGTCATATACAGTCATAGATCAGAACTTCAGAACGTTTTTCAAATGATTCACATAGTAGCTGGCTACTCTTACAAATAAAATTTTGAAGAGGAAAACATAATTTCCCTGTAATTAGCCTTTACGTTTTTATTCTGCACAAGGACATCTAAGTTTCTGGAATCAGGATTTTATTATGTTCAGTCCAAAACAATTAGTTTCCTAATTTCTCTTCCTTGTCTTTGGAGGGTAACGAATACAGGGATCAAGTTAGTAAAGTGTAAATCAAGGAAATTCCGTTACTATCGACTTAGAGTATTAAGATGTTTTCTTGTGTTTCTGGTTTTCTCCGAAACTTTAAGTAGAGGATGTACTTGCTGCAAAATGGTAAAGATATGATTTTAAGAAAAGAAGTTTCCAAAAGCGGATGGGCTATTTCTTTCAGCCACAACCAGATGGAACGACGCTGCTCTTTTCTTTTGGTGTCATCAACTATCCGTGGAAAATGTATATCTCAACGGACCACACCTTTTCAGATGCTTTCCTTAAGTCTGTAGTTTGAAACATAGCTTCCAGGGATAACATTAACTACTATCGTACCGGTACAAACAACTTGTTAACTTTGTCAGACGATGTGAGTACAGCAGACGATTATCAAATGTATCTTCAAGTATCAATCTTTTTTTCTGGATGATATTTGCGAGAAAAAGAATTCAAAATTTTTGACATCTGCAGAAAGAATTATACAAATGTATTCATCAGTATTATTAAATCAGTGATTCAAAACACTTGACAACTTTTATTCAATGTACGAGACGCAATTCATGTCCGTCTGTGTATACAACATGAGGTAATCTGTATTCGTAATTCTTTTTACGTTTCAAGCTCAATTTCTGAGATTTTTCCAAGTTACAGACGCTTTTAGAGTGAAAGCTTTTCCTCCAAGAACACGAATGTGTAAAAAGTTACAAAGAGTACAATTAAACTGTGGTAAACATTTATAAGCTTCACGTTTCCAGAATGCATACAGTGTATTGGTCCATAGATTGCACATAACGGAACATGGCCTTCGCTACTGTTACACAACACAGTATTGTGGTCTTATTAACAAGTGTATACTTGTCGCTGAGAAAAAAATCGCTGTGTCATAAGCCCCTTGCTGTCCCTCACCGCTTTAAGAATAAGGTATCAACACAATCAGGAGTATGGTCGTCAGAGCTATAACATTATCGAATTTACTCGTAAGTGTCTTAGAATGAAATATCTGGAACGTTTTTTCCTCCATACGTTGTACTAGGTGCTCGCTGGTTTCTTCAGCGTCAACTCGCTATTGGTCCATATGTTTGAAAATGCAATTTCCTGATCCCTTTTCTGATATATTACAAAAACATTGACTGATTGACAATTATCTTAAACACTATTATACCCGCAGTAATATTCGAATGTCTTTGTGAAGCTTGAAAGATAAATTATCTCAGTATCACAATTCTTCGATAATAATGTAGAACAGAATTCCTCTGAAATACGTGACCCTGGAGAATGATGGCTGCAAAGTAATTTTCTCAAATGACAGTACGTAAATCAAACTTTAGGACAGAGTGAAGGACGCGTTTTCAACGTTACTGAAACAGATTAATGGACACGACATCGTCTAAGCTACCTGAACTCAAACTGTCTTTGCCGTACAACCATCTGACTTTATATGAAGCTCTATAAGAATGAATTTTCGTTTCCATTTCTCATTAAAAGAGCGCTGTTGTGTGTAGGGCCAGAATGAACTATGCCTCGTGATTAAGAACGTGGAATACATTAATATTACGCTATTAGAGGATGCTTGGTCTGAGATCCGGTGTTGCTTACGAATTTTTAAAAACCAGTATGAAGAACTAGATGCTGCGCCCAACGTTTCACATAATATTCAGAAGCAGAGTTCAGCACTGTGGTTGTTTGCAAAATTTGCAGCCTCCGAAGAGCGTCTTGTCTTTCAGAATGACTGATATATCGAGCAGGGGCAGCATATCAGTGAACAGAATTTCTATATATTTGCGGGCATCGAGATTCATTAAACTTGACGTCTGTTTGAACAGTATTGGTAATTGTTGCCAGTGATCGCTCACCAAGGAATACTTGCTTACGTCCGAGTAACTGTCGGTTTCTTCATTTCGAATTCTTCAAAATATGTTAAATTTTGTTGGTGCCGCAGGCGTCCGTTGGTTGAAGCAGAAGATGGACCCAGCCTATCTGCTGAAACTGTTCTTCATCGTTTATTATAAACAAAACAAGCCAGTTTTATTTCGCAGTGCTATGATTAACTTGTGCACTCATTCTGACGAAGAGGCTGGAGATTGACTCAAGTTATGTTGATGAAGAGTAATGGAGAAGAGTTTTGGCGATTGCATTGCTCCCCATTACCAGTATTCACGGCTTCGAAGAGCTTGCCTTTGTCAGCAGCCAAACAGCAGAGCACCCCGACGAATGGCAGTCTTTTAAAACGGAAAGAGGCTTTCTTTCGTATTATCAATTGAAAATAGGAGGGACGATGGCCAGTTGGGATATAGTGGAACGTTGTATAAGGCATTTCTGAAGATGTCTTGTGCTCTTCTTCTCCACAAACTTCACATTACAGGATTTTCTTACAACACTATGTATGGGATCCACGGTCCATTACTCAGAGATACACATATTTTCCTCGAACAGGTCGACGGCAAGCCAAGAATCGATTGTCAAGAGCCGCGTGCGTCGAGCGAGTGACCGTGTTGTCAGAGTAGTGTGGTGGTTGTAATGGCGTAGCGGGAGGACGTGTACCGGAAATGTCGCAACGGCTGAGTGTGTCCACATCGCCGTGGGTTGACTCTCAGTAAACTGTAAGAATTAAAATGGTGAATGACAAAGAAACAGATTTATCAAGAGGGGATTATAAAACACGGAGTGCCGATATTACGCGTTCGCGTCTATCGCGCCGGCCAATGGATTGCCGTGTGGATAGCGTGCGCAGATTATTAGAACAGCGAGCGACGATATTTCGATATGTTTGACCTATATTAAGATTGTAGGTAAATATGACAAAGGTAATGACTGTCTCCTATTTTGTTTGATGATAATACTGTATATAACCTTACTTAGTGAAAACTTACATGACATTAATTACTGCAAAACCTCAGTCCCTTGAGCAGGATATTACTGAGCAGCCAAAATCGAATGGAAACAGCCCCCGTATCAGTTATAACCTATCTGTTCTCATCCGTTAGGTAACGGCCACTAAAATAAAAGGCTAGGCTGATAGATCAGTCGATCACTAAGAATTGAAAACTTTAATTGGTGTGGTTTCGACTCCCAGACAGGTTAAGATACTGTTAATGAAACCCAGTTTGGAAACAGTGGGAGAGAGACAATGTAAATAATCACATGCTAATTTACTTTCCACCAGTAATTACGAAGGTAATATAAAAATAAGTAGTAATACATATCGGTATTGATAATTTGTTGTTGAATTTCAGTTTGACTTCAGGATGTGATCAATATGAAATACAATTTATGATTCTTAATTCTTTGGCACTTGCAGGACTAAATAAAACGCCGAAGGCGGTACGTAGAGTATATTCCTTGATTTAATAAAAATTTTGATCGCTTTGGCCACGCTGTAGTCTTGAATAATTTGCAACAATATAGATTATGGGAAAGTTAGTACGTGGTTTTTCCAATAAACAGAAAACACGAAACTGAAAGTTTTTCTCCGGTGTGGATAACAAGGAACAAATTCGATTCTGACAAGAGTGGTATACTGTCGGGGGGTCGTAAAGTTTCATTCCATTGCCATTCTTCAAATATAAAAGTGGTCTACTTATGGTTACTATAGAGTCCAGATGAAATTCAACGTGTCGTATTATATGTCCGTAATCTGTTTATAGCATCTTTCAACAGCGAAACTCTTTCGACTGTACAACACGAGTGCAACTGATTTGCATTTCTTAGTAATAATAGCAGTAAAATATATCTTTTCGTTATGACTAAGGGATATTTAACCATACCCTGAGCCGATTTCTACAGGAAAAATGTAGCCAGTTCCTGGAAATATGCATTGAAAAAATTCAGCACCTTGTCATAACAATTACATATTTCTTAAAAATTTCACTGATAACCCTTGATAGAACTTAAAACATACACATACAAACAGCATACATAGAATCAGAGTGTTAATGTGTCCAGCGACAATACAGAAAAATGATTTATATAAGTGTATTAGTTTCCCATAAATACTTTAAAGGAGTGTTTTGCACGTTTGTATCTTCAGTGTACTGCAGAACTGCAGTAGTCGTTGACAAAAACTTTCATCTGTATAAGTTTGTGTAATAACCGTTTTTACTGATATTCGGAAAAGATGCGAGGGAACGGCATGTGGTCATATGTTTCAATTCGTTCTTCTGACCACGAGAACCAGACTTATCTTCGATTATTTTGTAAAGGACTCACGTGCGTTCCTTAACAAGTAAAGCCTGGTACTTTATCTCCAACTATCTTCTATATCTACATCGTCATGGCCACTGTGCAAATAAGACTTAAGTGCCTGGCAGAGGGTTCATCGAACTGCGTTCACACTAATTCTCTATTATTCCAGTCTCGAACAGCGCGGGAAAAAAAAGAACACATATATATTTCCGTCCGAGCTCTGATTTCCCTTATTTTATTATGATGATCGTTTCTTCCTGTGTGGGTCGGCGTGAGGAAAATATTCTGGCATTCGAGGGAGAAATTTTGTGATTGAAATTTCGTGAGAAGATTCCGCCGCAACAAAAAACGCCTCTGTTCTAATGATTTCCACCCGCAATCCTGTATCATGTCCGTGATACTCTCTCCTCTCTTTCTCGATAATACAAAACGTGCTGCTCATCTTTGAACTCTCTCGATGTACTCTTTTAATCCTCTCTGATAAGGATCCTTAATCTCGACGGGACGCCAAACTCTAATATGTTTCGCGAAATTGTCCATTCATGTATTGTGACAAAAATCTAAATGTGCCCTCAATCATAAGCACACCGGACAAAAAATAACACCCGCTGGATACATCACGCTGATTGCTTGTAACACCACCTGGCCTCATTCCGGCGAGGAAAAGGGTGCATAAGTTTCCTCAGATACGTCGTATCAAGCTGAGACCGTCCAATAGACCTCCCAAATTCCGGGTTGTTGTTTGCAAGTTTGCACCAGCTGTTCCAATTAGTCTCAAATATTTTCTCTACTATTAGAATCTGCTGATTTTGTGGCCGAGTAGATGTGACATGGGTTCCTGAGTGAACGTAAGTGTTCAGTCCTGTGAATGCGGTTGTTGTCACCTTGGAAGACAGGAGTGTCTACGGCATAATCACCACGTAGTTGTTGAATAAAGGGTAATACTTGGTCGCCAAGAATGTTGAAATATTCGTGGTTCATTTTCACGACAACATAAGTTATTGGGCACCAGTTGTAGTTCAAAAACACCCCAAAAGCATGACATAAGCACCTACGACCTGAACACACACTGCGGGTTAAATGCGCCGCAGGCACATCAGACGTCTGGCATCATTTGAGGAGAGGCAGAAACGCGACTCGTTGAAGCACGCTACACGAAACTAGTCAGTTACTGTCTAGTTTCTGTCTTGCTTAGCACACTGAAGATGTGCAACCTTATGTGCCCGTGTGAGCAATGACCTTTTCCGAGGTACGCCGGCTGCTGTGACCGAGCGGTTCTAGGCTCTTCAGTCCGGAACCGCGCTGCTGCTACGGTCGCAGGTTCGAATCGTGCCTCGGCCATGGATGTGTGTGATGTCCTTAGGGTAGTTAGATTTAAGTAGTGCTAAGTCTAGGGGACTGATGACCTCAGATGTTAAGTCCCATAGTGCTTAGAGCCATTTTTTTCCGAGGTACCCGACTTCAGATGTCAATAAAATGTAGTTCCCTTCGCAATGCTCGCTCCGAAACTGTTTGAGATGGACTTGAATTAACTGGCAGCGGCAATTACTGTCGGATTTGAAACTGATTTTCATTGACAATGCGGGACACACCCTGTCGGTTACGGCCTCTGTTATTATGACTTGGCACATGGATAAGTGTGGTATTTGTGGTATTCAATTCCTTTTAGACGCGTCGTACAGTTCGCGTTGATGCACCAAAAAATCGGATACGTTGTGTCATGGGCACCTCCAAACACTACGGCTCGTTTCTGCCATTCTGTAACGTCACCACTTCGACACGTCTTAGTTTCTTACAACCGACTGGCACATACACCCCTACTTCACTACCATGGTTTATGTGAACGGCCACGTGATCGTATGGTACTAGTGCTACTCCATCTACAGTGCTCCAGAGCAAACTGTGAGGCCTGTTATGGGACGAATTGATAGTTTGGCCGGTGAGCCAATGAGCGTGGTTCCCGCCACTGTGTGTTACAAATTATTTTTTTTTCTGGGCTGTGCAATCTTTGTGTCACTACCTCAGCTCGAGTTTTACAGTGGACTGTAACATACTCTTTCTTCCTAATGAGAAAAATAGTACCTGAAAGCCACAGTATCGAACTAGTTTAAGGCACTGTTGTATTGTTATCGTCCGCAACCAATGTGCAACGGTGCTGTGACTTTCAGAATTCCTTGTTATATGTTTTCTGAAAGCCGCGCGGGATTAGCCGTGCCGTCTGGGGCGCTGCAGTCATTGACTGTGCGGCTGGTCCCAGCGGAGGTTCGAGTCCTCCCTCAGGCATGGGTGTGTGTGTTTGTCCTTAGGATAATTTGGGTTAAGTAGTTCAAAAATGTTCAAATGTGTGTGAAATCTTATGGGACTTAACTGCTAAGGTCATCAGTCCCTAAACTTACGCACTATTTAACCTAAATTACCCTAAGGACACACATACACACACCCATGCCCGAGGGAGGACTCGAACCTCCGCCGGGACCAGCCTCACAGTCCATGACTGCAGCGCCTCAGACCGCACGGCTAATCCCGCGCGGCCAAGGTTAAGTAGTGTGTAAGCTTAGGGACTGATGACCTTAGTAGTTAAGTCCCATAAGATTTCACACACATTTGAACATTTCTTGTTTTCTGAAGTAAAGAACGTGTAAGTATTACTGATGGTCGTGTTTGTCAGGTGCCGTCGGTAATTTTCATTTGTATTGAAATAGTGGACATCTAAGATTTCAAGTGGTATCTAAATGGGAGCCCAATTGTAATTACATTTCTGTCGGATCGAGTCCAGTGACAAAATATTTTTCGCTGTCTCCAGTCAAAGACAAAGCTTTTATAGAGGCTGTCACAAGAGAACTCTTCGATATTGTAAAACACATCTCTGCTGCTGAACAAGTACTCAGAGCCCATGTTTGCTAGACTTTTTTGCTTTGCTTCGAACGGCCGTTCCTGTCATATCCCTGAATACAAATCATTCCTCCAAGAACACACTGCATATATCCAGCTTCCGTTACGAACTGCACACTAAGTCCCATTTCACGTAACGATGTGAATAGCACCAGCATCAGCCTGCTGTATCTTTTATCAGGCAAATGTACCCGCTGAAAACTGATATCGAACAATCCCTACTGGTAGAGATGGTTGCAGTAGACGCAATAGTCGGGCGTTCGTTGGAGTAACTCATGTATCACCACACATGGGAAGTGTTCCATGTCATGTACCTGGAGAGCATGCTAGTGATCATTGTGATAAAAAGATTTCTGTTTGCTGATGACACTAGCTTGGTAGTAAAGGATGTTGTATGCAACTGTTCCGGCGTAACATCAAGCACACTTCGGCTTGAACGAAACAGCAGAGAAGGCTGTGAGACGACGCCAGCCACTATTTCGCTAACTAGTGGGACACGAAGACTGGAGCGGCATCTACTCGAAGAGAATAAAAGCGACGCGCCCGCCTAGCCGCGGCTGCACTAGAAGAGCCGCACTGGAAGAGGAGCCGTCATCCTAACTATTTAGACGTTATTTGTGATCTACTGTATACTAATTGCTTGCATGGAAATTGTATATGTCGATGAACACTGATTATTTGCATGTCACGAATTGCTTGCGACACATCTTTGTTGAAAAGCCAGAGTTAAGTATTGTCAATTTAACTTACTGTAATAAACTCCATTAGTAAGATTTACTTGAATGGTGTCTAGCTATCCGAGAAAACAGTTTCCTAGGCACCCTGTGTTAGACGAATGGGCAGGATCCCACAGCAACATTGGCTCTGATTCAAATAGTGCAGTTCAAGACATAAGTTCATAGCTTGTACAAAATAAACTAACGCTAAATCACAGTACGACTCAGTTTTTTGCACTTTCTAATACACAATTCAACAAAACCCGACGTTTTACTGTCACAGGATGGGCATATGAATAGTGAAACTGAACAGTTCAAATTTCTGTGTGTTCAGATAGATAGTAAACTGTCGTGGAAAGCCCATGTTCAGGATCTTGTTCAAAGACTTAATGCTGACATTTTTACTATTCGAATGGTATCTGAATTAAGTGATCGTTCGACACGAAAATTAGTCTACTTTGCTTATTTTCATTCGCTTATGTCATACACTATTTTGGTTTGGGCTAACTCTTCCCATTCTCAAAGGATATTTTTGGCTCAGAAACGGGTGGTTCGGGCAATAAGTGGTGTAAGTTATCGAACTTCTTGTCGACCCATGTTAACTAGTCTGAGTATTCTGACATACGCCTCCCAATAAATATATTCTTTACTGTCGTTTCTTGTTAACAATATCAACTTATTCCCAAAAATTAGCAGCTTTCACTTAGTTATTAATACTCGGCAGAAACCCTATCTGCGCCGGTCAGGGTGGCCGAGCGGTTCTAGGCGCTACAGTCTGGAACCGCGCTACCGCTACGGTCGCTGGTTCGAATCCTGTCTCGGGCATGGATGTGTGTGATGTCCTTACGTTAGTTAGGTTCTAGGGGACTAATGACCTCAGAAGTTAAGTCCCATAGTGCTCAGAGCCATTTGAACCATTTTTTGAATCCAATCTGCATTTGGATCGCGCTCCTTTAATTCTAGTGCAGAACGGTGGGCAGTATACTGCTGCATCCATTTTCAATAAGCTACCACAAGAATTCAAAAATCTCAGCAGTAATCCACGCGCTTTCAAATCGAAACTGAAGAGTTTCCTCATAGGTCACTTCTGCCGAGGATTTCCTTGGAAAATTAAACTGATTCGTATATTATCTTGTTGATTGCGTTTACTTAAACTTATGGCTTGACTATTTTTGGGTTCATAAACATTTTATTCTATCTGTTATTACTTTTATGTTGTAATTTCATGTACTAACACGTTCCATAACCTGGAGATTTGCTCCTCAGTTTGTTCCTACGGAACTAGACGTGTAAATAAAAAATAACAAAAGAAATGTTGATAAAAACGACTGATTGGACATTGCCCTTGTACAGTGTCAATACAAAGTAAGGATCAGCATCCTTCAGGTTCTGGGGAAGGATCTAATTGCGCTTATACTGTTCTCCTTTTCCTTATAGTGCAATAAATGTGATCCGTCCATATCAGGAATAGCCTGAATACGACTTCAGAGTCTCACCACTGCGCCACCTCGCTCAGTGTTGTGCTCAGTCGTATTCTTCTGTGTGGGTCGGATGCAATTCTTTCAGCTGGACGCCGTATCATTGCTTAAATATTTTTGCTCGGAAATGAAAGACCTAATAAATTACAGGATCTCATTAATCTTAGAGTACGCTTTGTCAGCTAGAGAGATTCATAGGATTTCTATGTTGAAACTGACAAGCCCTTTCTATGCAGAAAATAAGTAGCTTAAAAATTGTCATGTGTAGGTCAAAGCGAAAAATTTCAAAGTTCCCGTAATAACATGCTGGTCGTGTAAATTAAAAAATAAAAGGGGGCAGAAAAAACCCGTGAGGGAAAGCTCTTGACACCGAACGGGACCTAGAAATATTTTAATTCCATACATGAACTATTATAATAAACAGACATTACTTTATTTCTGAAGCAAAATCAGAATGGTGACGGTATTATATGTACCTTTAATATTAATAAATTCTTCTGTAAAATATTACTTTCGGTTAAAGAAGGAAGGAATGTCCGAGTATTTCCCAATGTTGCTTCTCCCTCACGGAAACCGAAAGGACACTGTGTTGATAAGTTATCGTATACCAGTCACTGTTCTAGACGTGTTTTAGTTCATCTTTCCGGCGCAAAATGTTAATGTTCTCTGTGTGGTGCTCGAGTGTCGGGTGCCGATTTTGGTTTGGTGACTGAAACGACTTCTTAAGTTGTGCAGTTCATCTTGTAATGTCACTAAAGATTCTTAAAAATGTGGTTAATACCGAGGAAGATTACTGAGAGGGCATAGGATAATACGCATAATGCAGTCCAAGGACAGAGTCACCCAATATTTTAGTACGCTCTTTACTCGTTTAATCTGAAGCAGACAAGAAAAAGAAGTTTGACATACTGCCAAGTTGAGAAACCTGCGACAGCTAAATTGCATTCGTATTAAGCTATTTAGAGAAACCTGGATTTAGAGAAGCCTGGATGGTCACACTGGGATTTGAACCAACGTCCTCCTGAGTACGAGTCCAATGTCTCATCAATGCGCCATCTCGCTCGATGTTGTACTCAGTCGTAGTCTTCTGTGTGCAATCCATTCATTTTTCATAGGAAATATGATGTAGCTAATTAACTAATTTAATGCGTCTGCTTCAATGGTCGGGTGCAAGTCTTTCAACTGGACGCCATATCAGCGACTTGTGCGTCCGCAATCTACATCTGATATCGAACCGTGGAAAGGAAACTTACAATTTAACGTGGAGTCTGCATCACGTGTCGCTCCTGGGGACTTCTCACATCGTTGAGATTTGAAGGCTCGATTAATGATAAACTAAAAGTTTCTGTGGTCCGACCGCAATTCGATCCCACAACCTCTTGCCTTCGATTCACGCAGTTTACCGCTAGACCACCAGGCCTGACATTATGTGGTTATATTAGCAATCTTCTCTAGTAATTGTACGCTATAAGTCACAGGATCTACGCGATATGATGCTGTTAACCCTGAAGAAACCGTCCAGAAACGAAAAGCAAGTCATATACTCTCTTAACTTTTTCGTGTCTTGTGTTCCGACATGCTGTATAATGTGGAAAATCTCTTGTTTTGCGTGCTTTTGTTTCTTAATCGGCTACCTGTAGCAAATATTGCGACAGTGATGGAATATTGTCAAGTGCTTAAGGGCTGCGCCTGGTTAGATATTACTCAAAATATCATCGGTTTACTGCTTGAGTTATTTTTATTTTAAACACCTTAATCCGCCCACTGAACACGTAGTAGTGTTTAAAATAAAAGCGACTGAAGCAGTACACTGAAGTATTTTTAGTATTATGTAAACTATGTATGTAGCGACTCGCATAAATCTAGAGCTTTGATACATGCGGTTCCTCGGACCGAAAGAATATACCGGGTGATCAAACAGTCAGTATAAATTTGAAAACTGAATAAATCACGGAATAGTGTAGATAGAGAGGTACAAATTGACAGACATGCTTGGAATGACATCGGGTTTTATTAAAACCAAAAAAATACAAACGTTCAAAAAATGTCAGACAGGTGGAGCTTCATCTGATCAGAATAGCAATAATTAGCATAACAAAGTAAGACAAAGCAAAGATGATGTTCTTTACAGGAAATGCTCAATATGTCCACCATCATTCCTCAACAATAGCTGTAGTCGAGGAATAATGTTGTGAACAGCACTGTAAAGCATGTACAGAGTTATGGTGAGGCATTGGCGTCGGATGTTGTCTTTCAGCATCCCTAGAGGTGTCGGTCGATCACGATACACTTGCGACTTTAGGCAACCCCAAAGCCAATAATCGCACGGACTGAGGTCTGGGGCCGGCCGGGGTGGCCGAGCGGTTCTAGGCACTACAGTCTGGAACCGCGCGACAGCTACGGTCGCAGGTTCGAATCCTGCCTCGGGCATGGATGTGTGTGATGTCCTTAGGTTAGTTAGGTTTAAGTAGTTCTGAGTTCTAGGGGACTGATGACCTCAGAAGTTAAGTCCCATAGTGCTCGGAGCCATTTGAACCCTTTTTTTTTGTCTGGGGACCTGGGAGGCCAAGCATGACGAAAGTGTCGGCTGAGCACACGATCATCACCAAATGATGCGCGCAAGAGATCTTTCACGCGTCTAGCAATATTTTTTTTTTTTGTTCTAATAAAACCCCATGTCATTCCAAGCATGTGTGTCAATTTTTACCTCTCTATCTACATTATTCCGTGGTTTATTAAGTTTTCAAATTTATACTGACTTTTTGATCACCCGGTATATAGTGAACGTAAAATTGTGTGTCAATGATGATAATGTGCTAGGTTTGGGCCTTTCCTTCGTAGTTCGAGTAGAAGTCCTCAACAGATAGAGAGTCGCTCGTTCTTAAGTTTCAGTGGAGATGAGATTTTAGAATGGCTCTGAGCGCTATGGGACTCAACTGCTGAGGTCATTAGTCCCCTAGAACTTAGAACTAGTTAAACCTAACTAACCTAAGGACATCACAAACATCCATGCCCGAGGCAGGATTCGAACCTGCGACCGTAGCGGTCTTGCGGTTCCAGACTGCAGCGCCTTTAACCGCACGGCCACTGCGGCCGGCCTGAGATTTTAGATTTTGCGATAAAAGGGTAAGCAAATATTGACAAAAAAAAATGGTTCAAATGGCTCTGAGCATTGTGGGACTTAACATCTATGGTCATCAGTCCCCTAGAACTTAGAACTACTTAAACTAACCTAAGGACATCACACAACACACAGTCATCGTAAGGCAGAGAAAATCCCTGACCCCGCCGGGAATCGAACCCGGGCGTGGGAAGCGAGAACGCTACCGCACGACCACGAGCTGCGGACAAATATTGACATCGGAATTGAAGTTCTAATGGATACATCGACATAGTCCCAGAAGAAACATGCTGATATAAAAAGTGCAGTTTCTGGAAGTAATAGGGACGGTAAAAGCACTAGCGAACACGTTAGATTTCAGTGTTCCAAGTCTCTGAATGGCAGTCGAAATCTGCGGTACTGTATTACGACTGGAAGTGTCGCTTAGTGCTAACTAGCAGTAACGAGTAGTTGCTGACATTACACGGAGGTAAGTTATTGACCCTGGAGCACAGAAGGTTCGAGGCAGTATCGTCCGCCGAGAAGTCGCGTGAAAATTGTGAGGGGGTAGTGGGAGGGATCGGGGTTGAAGTGGGGTGGGGCGAGCGGGACAGCGGCTGGCTGGGCGCGTTTACACATCCAAACGAGCGTTGAATCGGTCCGCACAGCCGACGTATAATCGTAAATTCACCGGCGAGAATTGGGAATTTTACGGCGGACCCAAACGGAATGATGAAGCTGTATTCGACCAACAAATTAATTGGCGTGTTAGGAGAGAGAATCAATTGTCACGGGCAAGTATTGTTAGGGATGAGCACAAAACAGGCGGGACACGTCGCCGGCCTCTTAGGGAGTGCCACCAAGAACACGGCCGCGGTGTTAGACTGCGCCCACCGCCACGAGCTACTGCCAGCGTTTCGGACGCTTTCGAGGTCATTCGCTACTCCTGTGTGTCACATTCCTCCGCGGAGAAAGCTGCACCGCAAAAGTGTCACAATATGCATTGCTGCTTGTTCGGAGTGAGGCACAATGGTAGCTCAGATGAATGAATGTGATGCGATAACCATCGTTGGAATGCTTCCTCCTTACAGCAGCTGCATCTGAACTAGATTCGCGTACAGTGTGTATTATAGAAAAGATAAATTTTTCCAGTGAACACCTTCCATTTAATGGATGGCAGCTCTCTATAAATGTGGATAAATGCAAGATTGGTTCAAATGGCTCTGAGCACTATGCGACTCAACTGCTGTGGTCATCAGTCCCCTAGAACTTAGAACTACTTAAACCTAACTATCCTAAGGACATCACACACATCCATGCCCGAGGCAGGATTCGAACCTGCGACCGTAGCGGTCGCGCGGTTCCAGACTGTAGCGCCTAGAACCGCTCAGCCACTCCGGCCGGCAAATGCAAGATTATTCTACAGGGTGAAAAGTATTTAAACTGACAAACTCTGGGAGGTTGTAGGGGACATCAAAACAAATATTTTTCCCTAATGTCATTTTTTCCTATGAGGATTATTTAAACTGGTGGAGGCCGTATTACGCTCTTCAGTTATTAGAGGTCGTATAACGATCTTCAGTTGTTAGAGGGCGTATTACGTTCTTCAGTTGTAGGCAACTGCTATCCACCAGTGTAGTAGTGCATTGTCTCTGTTTACTAATGGAATGATACACCTGGAGTGAGTACACTGATATGGTTGGTGCGTACTACGTAGCGCACCACAACGGACGAGCTGCACAGCGGGTTTATCAACAACAATATCCTAATCGCCGTATCTCGCATCATACGACCTTTTTTGCTGTGTGCCAACGTCTGCGTGAGACCGGGTCATTTAGCAGATTAGCTGGACAGGGACGCCGTCGCACACTAAGAACGCTGACATTTGAGTAAGCTGTCTTGCAGCATGTGGAGCGGGATCGTTCAATCAGCACTCGTGCAAGTGCACGTAACATGGGGACGAATCAGACGAATGTAAGAACAGTCCTTCGAGAGCAATTGTTATGTCCATTTCACTTACAGCGTGTCCACAACCTGAAACCAATTGATTATCCACCCAGAGCACAGTTTTCGCAGTTGTACCTGGAACAGTGTGAAATGCATCTTACATTTCCATCCTCTGTGTTGCTTACCGATGAAGCAACGTTCGGGCGTGATGGAGTCTTCAACATGCACAATTCGCATGTTTGAAGTGAGGATAACCCACATGCCACAGTTACTAGCGCTCATCAAGTGCGGTTCTTCGTTAATGAGTGGGTCAGTGATGTTGGGGACTGTTTAATTGGGCCGTATCTGCTACCTAGGCCATTAAATGGCAGGCACTATTACAATTTTCTCGCCAAAACATTGCCAGAATTGCTGGAAGACGTCCTGCTCCCTACAAGACAACGCATGTGGTTCCAACATGACGGGGCGCCGGCACATTTCAGTAGTCGTGTGCGTCGATTCCTGGACCGACGGTTCCCAGAAACGTGGTGTGGCAGAGGTGGTCCTGTACCATGGCCTGCTCGATCCCCAGATATGTCCCCTCTAGACTTTTTTGTGTCGGGAGAGATGCGCAACCTTGTTTACGCAACTCCTGTCGCATCAGAAGAGGATCTGGTTGCCCGGATAGTAGCACCAGCAGGAACAATTCAGGATACTCCTGGAGTTTTTGCCCGTGTCAGACAGAACATGATCCGACGGTGTAACCTTTGTTTACGTGTCAATGGATACATTTTTGAAAGTCTACTGTAATTGAAATTGGGTTGTGTTAATGTGTTGTCTCTTGGTCATAAAAAAATGGAAAAGTGTTTGTTGGTTTAATTAATTTGCTGCCAGAGAAATCTTCCTCTACCAGTTTAAATACACCACATAGGTAAAAATGAAATTAGGGAAAAATGTTTGTTTTGATGTCCCCTATAACCTCCCAGAGTTAGTCGGTTTAAATACTTTTCACCCTGTATAAGAAAGAAAAAGAACCCTATGGTAACCGATTACGAGATTAATGGTGAACGTCTGGAGAATCTGGAGCACATTGTTGAAGTAATACTAGGAATCGAGATGAAATGACTGCTCGTCTAGAATAACGCAAAGCGCGCTAGTTTGCGTCACAAGGAGGCGAACTACACTAGGATCGAATCCACACGGCTGATTAACAACCACGTTCAGGTACAGCGGCCACCCTCAGTGTGGTTTGTAGTCGGTTCCTACGCACGTTCAGGCAAATGCTGGGCTAGTTCCAAAACTTTGCCTTTGAAAATTTGATACACAAACAGTTAAAATATGATATCGTGTTGGGAAGACATGGATCACCGGCAGAACATATGATCCTAATCAGGTGACCCGTGGTCTAGGAGGCCGGCACAGTAGCTCAGCGTGTTCGGTCAGAGGGTTAACTGCCCTCTGTAATAAAAAACTGAGTGCACCGATCAACAACGAACTGAAACGGATGTCTTACGGCGTCCGCCCCGAGCCAATGCAACGAGTGAAAGCGAACAAAATGAGATTAAAAAAAGGGGGTAGCGTCTTTGATTAATAATCAAAACGTCTTCGGTCCCGGAATCGATCCCCGCCACTGCCTAAATTTTGATAAATAATCAGCATTGGCGGCCGAAGACTTCCGGCATAAGAAGTCAGCCTCATTCTGCCAACGGCCTTGTCAAAGAGGGCGGAGGAGCGGATAGAGGTTCAGGGCACTCTCTTGTCCTAGGGGTGGGAAATTGCCCCTAAAGGCGGAAGAATCAGCAATGATCAACGACATGATGATGCAGAAGGCAATGGAAACCACTGCATTAAAGACACGTAACGTGTATCCACGGGACATGTGGCCTGTAATTGAAGAAGTGTCATGATGATCTCTCCATTGGCAAAAGATTCCGGAATAGTCCCCCATTCGGATCTCCGGGAGGGGACTGCCAAGGGGGAGGTTACCATGAGAAAAAGATTGAATAATCAACGAAAGGATAACGTTCTACGAGTCGGGGCGTGGAATGTCAGAAGCTTCAACGTGGCAGGGAAACTAGAAAATCTGAAAAGGGAAACGCAAAGGCTCAATCTAGATATAGTAGGGGTCAGTGAAGTGAAGTGGAAGGAAGACAAGGATTTCTGGTCAGATGAGTATCGGGTAATATCAGCAGCAGCAGAAAATGGTATAACAGGTGTAGGATTCGTTATGAATAGGAACAGTTCAGTGACCGGGTTGTTCTAATCAGAATCGACAGCAGACCAACACCGACAACGATAGTTCAGGTATACATGCCGACGTCGCAAGCTGAAGATGAACAGATAGATAAAGTGTATGAGGATATTGAAAGGGTAATGCAGTATGTAAAGGGGAACGAAAATCTAATAGTCATGGGCGACTGGAATGCAGTTGTAGGGGAAGGAGTAGAAGAAAAGGTTACAGGAGAATATGGGCTTGGGATGAGGAATGAAAGAGGAGAAAGACTAATTGAGTTCTGTAACAAGTTTCAGCTAGTAATAGCGAATACCCTGTTCAAGAATCACAAGAGGAGGAGGTATACTTGGAAAAGGCCGGGAGATACGGGAAGATTACAATTAGATTACATCATGGTCAGACAGAGATTCCGAAATCAGATACTGGATTGTAAGGCGTACCCAGGAGCAGATATAGACTCATATCACAATATAGTAGTGATGAAGAGTAGGCTGAAGTTCAAGACATTAGTCAGGAAGAATCAATACGCAAAGAAGTGGGATACGGAAGTACTAAGGAATGACGAGATACGTTTGAAGTTCTCTAACGCTACAGATACAGCAATAAGGAATAGCGCAGTAGGCAGTACAGTTGAAGAGGAATGGACATCTCTAAAAAGGGCCATCACAGAAGTTGGGAAGGAAAACGTAGGTACAAAGAAGGTAGCTGCGAAGAAACCATGGGTAACAGAAGAAATACTTCAGTTGATTGATGAAAGGAGGAAGTACAAACATGTTCCGGGAAAATCAGGAATACAGAAATACAAGGAATGAAATAAATAGAAGTGCAGGGAAGCTAAGACGAAATGGCTGCAGGAAAAATGTGAAGACATCGAAAAAGATATGATTGTCGGAAGGACAGACTCAGCATACAGGAAAGTCAAAACAACCTTTGGTGACATTAAAAGCAACGGTGGTAACATTAAGAGTGCAACGGGAATTCCACTGTTAAATGCAGAGGAGAGAGCAGATAGGTGGAAAGAATACATTGAAAGCCTCTATGAGGGTGAAGATTTGTCTGATGTGGTAGAAGAAGAAACAGGAGTCGATTTAGAAGAGATAGGGGATCCAGTATTAGAATCGGAATTTAAAAGAGCTTTGGAGGACTTACGGTCAAATAAGGCAGAAGGGATAGATAACATTCCATCAGAATTTCTAAAATCATTGGGGGAAGTGGCAACAAAACGAATATTCACGTTGGTGTGTAGAATATATGAGTCCGGCGACATACCATCTGACTTTCGGAAAAGCATCATCCACACAATTCCGAAGACGGCAAGAGCTGACAAGTGCGAGAATTATCCCACAATCAGCTCAACAGCTCATGCATCGAAGCTGCTTACAAGAATGATATACAGAAGAATGGAAAAGAAAATTGAGAATGCGCTAGGTGACGATCAGTTTGGCTTTAGGAAAAGTAAAGGGACGAGAGAGGCAATTCTGACGTTACGGCTAATAATGGAAGTAAGGCTAAAGAAAAATCAAGACACTTTCATAGGATTTGTCGACCTGGAAAAAGCGTTCGACAATATAAAATGGTGCAAGCTGTTCGAGATTCTGAAAAAAGTAGGGGTAAGCTATAGGGAGAGACGGGTCATATACAATATGTACAACAACCAAGAGGGAATAATAAGAGTGGACGATCAAGAACGAAGTGCTCGTATTAAGAAGGGTGTAAGACAAGGCTGTAGCCTTTCGCCCCTACTCTTCAATCTGTACATCGAGGAAGCAATGATGGAAATAAAAGAAAGGTTCAGGAATGGAATTAAAATACAAGGTGAAAGGATATCAATGATACGATTCGCTGATGACATTGCTATCCTGAGTGAAAGTGAAGAAGAATTAAATGATCTGCTGAACGGAATGAACAGTCTAATGAGTACACAGTATGGTTTGAGAGTAAATCGGAGAAAGACGAAGGTAATGAGAAGTAGTAGAAATGAGAACAGCGAGAAACTTAACATCAGAATTGATGGTCACGAAGTCAATGAAGTTAAGGAATTCTGCTACCTAGGCAGTAAAATAACCAATGACGGACGAAGCAAGGAGGACATCAAAAGCAGACTCGCTATGGCAAAAAAGTCATTTCTGGCCAAGAGAAGTCTACTAATATCAAATACCGACCTTAATTTGAGGAAGAAATTTCTGAGGATGTACGTCTGGAGTACAGCATTGTATGGTAGTGAAACATGGACTGTGGGAAAACCGGAACAGAAGAGAATCGAAGCATTTGAGATGTGGTGCTATAGACGAATGTTGAAAATTAGGTGGACTGATAAGGTAAGGAATGAGGAGGTTCTACGCAGAATCGGAGAGGAAAGGAATATGTGGAAAACACTGATAAGGAGAAGGGACAGGATGATAGGACATCTGCTAAGACATGAGGGAATGAGTTCCATGGTACTAGAGGGAGCTGTAGAGGGCAAAAACTGTAGAGGAAGACAGAGATTGGAATACGTCAATCAAATAATTGAGGACGTAGGTTGCAAGTGCTACTCTGAGATGAAGAAGTTAGCACAGGAAAGGAATTCGTCGCGGGCCGCATCAAACCAGTCAGTAGACTGATGACACAAAAAAAAAAAAAAAAAAAAAAGATCGCACAGTTTTCACAATTCATAGACAAATTCCGTAACACGACTTCCCTCCCTTATGTTACATCGACGGCTATGGAGTCAGGAAAAGGATCCTGACTCAGAGTTAAATAATTTAAAAATAAAGTTCCACTCGCTGGCAGAGACGAACCAATCAGGCCCGACCTCCGTGTCATCCTATGCCAGTCGCGTCATCGGGTGCGGTGTGGATACGCATGTGGTCAGATCACCGCTCTCCCGCTCGTTGTTGGGATTTTTGACCTCGGAACCGCTGCTAATCAGTCGAGTAGCTCCTCGTTTGGTTTCACGTTTCACGAGTGCACTCTGTACCGGCCCTCCCACCAAGGAAATATCCCACACAGTACCGGGAATCGAACCCGAGTCCCCTGGAGGGTGGTCAGTCGTCCTGACGACTCAGCTACTGAGGCGGACTCAAATAATGAAATAAAAAGTTTCAAGGCCTTGAAAAATCTGCCCCTGTACTAGATGGGATTAAAGCTAGGGGAAAGAAGAAGAAAAGTAAGAAGAAGACTAAGAATCGATGTGAAATGAGACGAACATGTAAAATTAGCAGTCGAGAATGTCAATTACAAACTTAGATTTGTTTTTTGGTTTCTGGAAAAGTGCAGTGCACCCGTATCGCCTACAAGACGCTAGTGCGTCCAAAATGGTTCAAATGGCTCTGAGCACTATGGGACTTAACTGCTGAGGTCATCAGTCCCCTAGAACGTAGAACTACTTAAACCTAACTAACCTAAGGACATCACATACATCCATGCCCAAGGCAGGATTCGAACCTGCGACCGTAGCGGTCGCGCGGTTCCAGACTGTAGCGCCTAGAACCGCTCGGCCACTAATGCCGGCTAGTACGTCCAGTTCTGGAGTACTGCCCCAGCTCTTCCAGCCCTTGTCAAGTAGGTTTGATAGCCTAAATCGAAGGATTTGGGAGACGCGCTGATAGAATCGTTGGGGTCAGTTTAGGCAGTTGGAAAGTGTAACAGAGGCGCCTGGGATTTTGAAAGGAAATATTTGGCAGAAAGACGGTAATGTTGTTGGAAACCTGGTGAGTAAATTTAGAGAAACGATATTACAGCAAAAAGATGCGGCAATTCTGTTCCACCATCGTAAATCTTGCGTAGAAACGAAGAGGATAGAATAAGAGAGATTAAGGCACTTACAAAGCAATCAAGATATTTATTTTCTGTTTCTCAACACGCGACTGTATTTGGACAAATGTCGCTAATATTGATGCAAAGCACATGTTTCAAACAGTCTAACTCGATTTCACAAGTCTGTACGTTCTCAAATGGTTCAAATGGCTCTGAGCACTATGGGACTTAACATCTATGGTCATCAGTCCCCTAGAACTTAGAACGACTTAAACCTAACCAACCTAAGGACATCACACAACACCCAGTCATCACGAGGCAGAGAAAATCCCTGACCCCGCCGGGAATCGAACCCGGGAACCCGGGCGTGGGAAGCGAGAACGCTACCGCACGACCACGAGCTGCGGACTCTGTACGTTCTACGCGAATGAACTTAGAATCTGGTTTAAAATTTAACTTACGCTTAAGACAACGAAGTTTTTACAATCAAAAGGATCATCCGATTTTAGAAGGACATTTCCTTTACGTGCCTGCACATACAGCGTTCGCCTACTTCCTACTACGTTTAGGGTCAAAGTTTTCATTTGCCTTCCATGTTCAATGCTTTTTCGACTGGATGCACAACAAATATCCATACGTAGCTGTTGCTACGCGGCGTCTGAATTCATCCAAAATTGGTCGAAAGGGAGACACACAAACGGAATTTTTCATAATCTCCCCATAAAAAAAAAAAAAAAAAACAAACCATGAGATCAATCGACTTCGGGGCCCATTGTTGGTATGCGAGATCAGCGAGCCCGTTACTTGTAAGAGGTGCAGTGCCGCTCTACGGAAATCACGCCGTGTAATTGTAAATAAATTGCACCTTTTGACATGGAAAATGAAAAACGCCAAACGCCTTTGGTTGCTGTGTTACCACCGTTTCGAATCGACAGAGGTGGTGTTGCTTGAGCCAGTTTCGATGAAAAACTATTTACGGTTTGTGTACCCAACTTCATACGACTGATGTTCAGACTGTACACTGCAGGATTTACGTTGTTATTACTGTAATGACTTGCCGTTAGGCGGCAGTACTGGTAGAGCTATGTAGGTGAAACTCGGACCACGAGGACCACGGACATGGAGCGTGCGCGGAACACGTTACTCTGATCTGCTTCCTCAACACGTAAACCCTACTGTGTGTGTGTGTGTGTGTGTCAAATCTTATGGGACTTAACTGCTAAGGTCATCAGTCCCTAAGCTTACACATTACTTAACCCAAATTATCCTAAGGACAAACACACACACCCATGCCCGAGGGAGGACTCGAACCTCCGCCGGGACCAGCCGCACAGTCCATGACTGCAGCGCCCTAAACCGCTCAGCTAATCCCGCGTGGCGTAAACCCTACTCTGCGGGTGAGAAGTGTTTGGATTCACCTGATTTGATGTACGATGGAGCTCTACCTCACATTGCTCCCGAGGTCGTTCGGTTATTCCGCAACACATTTCGAGAAAGCCGAATCATTGGCCAAGCGTTACAAACTACGTGGCCAAGAAGATCACAAGATTTGAACCCCTGTGATTTCTGGCTGTGGGGTTACCTGAATGACAGGGTTTAACATAGGAACACTAACACACGTTTGAGGGTGACGATGAACATACCCAGGAAGGTAGTAAATATCCCACCTGAGCTGTTCCGGGCAGCAGCAGAGCAGTCTATAGCACGATTCCAGGACGAAGAAGGTCGTCACATTGAGCAACATTTGTAACGTGTAACGTAAACATCTTATCTAGTGATGAGAGTTCAAAATGGTTCAAATGGCTCTGAGCACTATGGGACTTAACTGCTGAGGTCATCAGTCCCCTAGAACTCAGAACTACTTAAACCTAACTAACCTAAGGACATCACAAACCATGAATCCTGCAGGGCTATCCACAAATCCGTAAGAGTACGAGGGGGTGGAGATCACTTCTGAACAGCAGGTTGCAAGCGATCCCAGATATGCTCAATAATGTTCATGCCTGTGGAATTTGGTGGACAGCGGAAGTGTTTAAATTCAGAAGAGTGTTCCTATGGCCACACTGTAGCAATTCTGGACGTGTGGGGTGTCGCATTGTCCTGCTGCCTGCTGGAATTGCCCACGTCCGTCGGAATGCACAATGGACATGAACGGATGCAGGTGATCAGACAGGTTTCTTACGTACATTTCAACTGTCAAGAGTCGAATCTAGACGTATCAGGGGTCCAATATCACTCCAAGTGCACACGCCTCACACCATTACAGAGCCTCGACCAGCTTGAACAGTCCCCTGCTTACATGCAGGGTCCATGGATTCATGAGGTTGTCTCAATACCCGTACACATCCACCCGCTCGATACTATTTGAAACGAGACTCGTCCGATCAGGCACCATGTTTCCAGTCTACACCAGTTCAATGTCGGTGTTGACGGGCCCAGGCAAGGCGTAAAGCTTTGTGTCGTTCAGTGATCAAGGGTACACGAATGGGCCGTCGCTCCAAAAGCCCATGTCTATGACGTTTCGTTGAATGGTTCACACGCTGACACTTGTTAATGGCCCAGCATTGAAATCTGCAGCAATTTGCGGAAGGGTTGCACTACGGTCACGTTGGACGATTCTCTTCACTCATCGTTGGTCTCGTTCTTGCGGGATTTTTTCCCGGACGCAGTGATGTCGGAGATTTTGTGTTTAACCGGATTCCTGATATTCACGGTACACTCGTGAAAAGGTCGCACGGGAAAATTCCCACTCCATCGCTACCTCGAGTCCCATCGCTACCTCGAGTCCCATCGTTCGTGCGCCGACCTTAACACCACGTTCAAACTCACTTAAATCTTGATAACCTGCCATTGTAGCACCAGTAACCGATCTACAACTGCGTCAGACACTTGTTGTCATATATAGGAGTTACTGACCGCAGCGCCGTATTTTGCCTGTTTACATATCTCTCTATTCGAATACATATGCATATACCAGTTTCTTTGGCGTTGCAGTATATATGGTACGCAATTAACAAATGTTATCCTCTCATGTGGAAATTTCTGATCGGCGTATGAAATGTTTCCATAAAGTTTTGTTGTCCTACAATTTTCATAGGGGCCCTTTCAAGCAGATTAAGTTTAATCATAACACCCTGACGTTGGATAATAAATAAGCGAGCGAGCTCCTGCGCTAGGGAGACCCCTATCGGTAACTACATGAACCTGAAACATTTAACTAACGCCGAGGTAAATTTCAACTTTCGATTCGTAAGGTAAAATATGCCCCAGGTTTCTGTTTCTGTAATGCAGAAGATACAGTGTTATGAAATGAGATGAAGCTTTATTAAACACCCTGTATGTAGACGTATGATTGGAACTGAACTGCCTACACTAGGTTTAAAACAACGTCTGCTCGGTCGTAAGGAATTAATATTCCTTAAGTCATTGGTTCAAAAACATCTGTGATCACTGGATGATTATAAAATTACTTGCGCTTTAAGGAATTCAGCCTACATGATACGGTTTTAATGGTCACTGCGGAACCACAAAGTGATATTTGTTTGTTACCTCGTGTGTTAGAAACAATTCGTTTCTTACTATGATATCTTCTCCAAATATGTGCTGAGTTACGTCAACTGAATTACGAAGTCTAGTGTTTAGTTTCTTAGTCATCTTCTTCAGGTGAAGTAGATGAGCAGGAAATTTGCTGAAACTTTTCAATAACACTACGCTGTTACACGAATCAAAATCCGAGGCGGTTTCATCAGCAGAATTTGCTGAGAAACGCAGCATATTAATTTAATTTATTTCTTATTACTTGTTTTTCCTTCTCTTCCTGGTTACGTATCGGGTTTCAAAAAATGGCTCTGAGCACTATGGGACTTAACATCTCAGGTCATCAGTCCCCTAGAACTTAGAACTACTTAAACCTAACTAACCTAAGGACATCACACACATCAATGCCCGGGGCAGGATTCGAGCCTGCGACCGTAGCGGTCGCGCAGTTCCAGACTGAAGCGCCTAGAACCGCAAGGCCACCAGCGGCCGGCGTATCAGGTTTGTCAGAGGATCCGCACAACATGGATATGGCACTTATTTATGCAGCCTTGTATCATTCATGAACGACAAAAGTCACCTTAATCTAACGGTGTTAACAGACCGAACACACATTCGGAAAGACCGGGGTTCAATTCAAAAAAATGTTCAAGTGTGTGTGAAACCTTATGGGACTTAACTGCTAAGGTTAGCAGTCCCTAAGCTTACACACTACTCAACCTAAATTATCCTAAGGACAAACACACACACACACACACACACCCATGCCCGAGGGAGGACTCGAACCTCCGCCGGGACCAGCCGCACAGTCCATGCGGGGTTCAATTGCCATTCGCATTCATGCTTTATGTGGTTACCGTAAATCGCTCAAGACGTATCCCAGGATACTTTCTTTGGCAAGAACACGGCGCCGGTCGTTGTGGCCGAGCGGTCCTAGGCGCTTCAGTCTGGAACCGCGTGACTGCTACGGTCGCAGGTTCGAATCCTGCCTCGGGCATGGATGTGTGTGATGTCCTTAGGTTAGTTAGGTTTAAGTAGTTCCAAGTTCTAGGGGACTGATGACCTCAGATGTTAGCTCCCTTAGTGCTCAGAGCCATTTGAACCATGTTTTGAAGAACGCGGCCTGTCCCCTTCCGAATTCGAGAGTGCGCTTTGCCTGCAAACTACACTGCCTGACAAAAAACGCGAAGCTTTCAGGAAACATGGTCTGATGTCAGCGTAACTTGGTACACGTAACGCCATCGGCGCTTAAGTAAATGGTCAGAGTTGCAATTTGCTACGACGGATAGAGCGGTCTCCAGTATGCCTTGGTGTTGTTCATATTTAGTGTGGTTACCAAACCTGGTAGGGTATGTAAATCGTGTAAACAGCGTGAGATTTTGAGTGATCGCTGTAAAGGACAGGCAAATGACGCCTGCTCTCGTGACAAATCGTTATCAGCACCTGAGACAGTTTAGAATGGATGTCGCTGCGGGTCTCCATTTGACCGGCTGGTCGGATCGTGTAATATCCAGGTATGTGTGGCATTTGGTTGTGACAGTAGCCCGATGTTGAACTGCATGAGAACGTCAGGGCAGGCATATTCTTTGTCACGGTGCAGACGAGGCGTCAGACCACTACAAGGCAGTATAGCCATATGACGCAACAAGTATGTCGTAACCCCTTCTTTTTTGTGCCTGCCATCCGAGAACGAGTAATAGACTACCTGCAACATCCTCTGTCATCCTGAACCATTTTCTGTTACCCCGCACCAAAGGTCGGAGACCAGCAGAAGCGGGAAAAGGGAACTACCTTTCCATGCGTCGACTGACGTGACTGCCGCGACATAAACGGATTCTTTTGGAGCTGTACCGTGGCCGGGAAGCATGCTCTGTGGATGAATGACATTTCATTGTGCTCAACGATGAATCGCGTGTCTTCACTAACACAGATGAGCATCGTCGGCGAGTATGACGCGACCTAGGAAGAGATCCCATTCTTCTCCATGTTTTGGGGAAGCACAACGATGTTTATCCTGGCGTCTTTATCTGGGAAGCCACCGGGTATGACTTCAGGTAACGCTTGGAAGTGAGTGAGGGAACTCGGATAGCACAGCGGTTCTGCACGGACACCCTGCTCCTTCACGTGTTTCCTCTTATGCAACAGTATGTTCTATCATTTTTCAACAGAGCAATGCATGTTCACACATGTCACATGTGAACTGTCTGTGTGATGCTGAGGTGCTCGTGTGGCCATCAAGATGCTCGAATCCGTCCTCGATACGACGTGTGTGTACCAGCTCCGACGTCAATTCCGTCCCGTTTTCAGTATCCAGGATATTAAGGACCAGTTACTGGAGTTGTGGACCAGCTTGCCTTAGGAGAGGATACAATGGCTTTATGACTCCCTTACGAACCGAATCTTGCGCATATCCAGGTCAGAGGGGGAGCAACATTGTATTGATAAACGGTCTCATATCGGTAAGTTCTTTATAAATTTGACTGGGTATTTCTGTCACAACTTGAGCAAAAGAAGAGATCATTTGATAGGACACATTCTGGACACCAAGAGATCACAAATTTAGTACTGGAGGGAAGTGGGGGGGAGGAGGGTAAAAGTCATAGAGGGAGACAAAGAGATGTATGCAGTATGCAGATTCAGAAGGATGGAGATTGCGGTAGCTATTCGGAAATGGAGAGGCTCGCACAGGATAGAGTAGCATGGAGAGCTACATTAGACCAGTCTTCGGACTGAAGACCACAACAACAACAACACATGTTGCAGCACTGAAATACCATCACTTACGCGTGAAATTTCATTTCGTTTCCTCCTCCTCTTCTGGTTCCTTCACTTTTTTGTCAGACTGTTTATTTATCAAAAATGGCTCTGAGCACTACGGGACTCAACTTCTGAGGTCATCAGTCCCCTAGAACTAAGAACCACTTAAACCTAACTAACCTAAGGACATCACACACATCCATGCCCGAGGCAGGATTCGAACCTGCGACCGTAGCGGTCGCGCGGTTCAAGACTGTAGCGCCTAGAACCGCCCGGCCACCCCGGCCGGCCAGAAAGGGTCAGCAGTACCATTAAATTTATCGCCGGCGATTCTGTAGTCTGCAGTACAGTATCGTAAGTAAATGTGGAAGGAGTCGAATAAATTTTCCATTTCGTGTAATGAATGGCAGCTCTCTCTAAACGTACGTAAATGCGAGGGTCGACGCCTAACAAAGAGAAGGTATCATATAGTATCCTAGTTTCTACAAGAACAGTGGTGAACATCTGGAGCGTGTCGCACCTTAGGAGTATTTACTGGTAGTCTTAAAAAATGATACGTAATGGGAAGAACATGTAAAATAATAATAGGTAAGGCGAAAGGTAGTGGTAAATAATATGTTGTTAGGGTTCTGGGAAAGTGTGGTGCATCTGTAACGGAAACCGCATAGAGACACTAGTTGGTACTGTTCATCGTCTTGAGTCATTGTGAAATACGTGTGATAGCAGAAATCGAAAGGATTTTAGAGTCGCTCTGCTAGGATCGTAACAGATCGGTATAGCTCGTATAAAAGCCTTCTCGGGCAACTGCAATGGGATTCATTGGAAGAAAAGTAGAATTATTTTCCTGTATTCTTGCGCATCAGTCTATAGAACTGGTATTGAAGGAAGATTGAGACAATTCCGCTGCCGGCATTGTATATATCGCGCAGGGACCAACAGAAAAAGACGAGACGTTAGGTCGCATACAAAAGAGAGTAGATAGTAATGTTTTTCCTCTCTCATTACGTGAATGGATTAAGGTGGAAGATCATAAAAATTGGTACAAAGTATTCTCCTCCAAGCACTGTAAAGTGGCTTCCGGAGTATATACACTGTTGCAGGTGTAAACAGCGTCGTCGAAAATGCGTTAAACTCTAATCTCCCTTCCTTGATATAAAAGCCTCTTGTAAATTAGGTTCTGTTCATTTTTTAAATTTATTTTCTGCCTTAACTGATTTTGTAATATCTCTTCAAAGTACATATTTCTGGACTAGCCAGCAATTCGTCTAATGTGTTGTTGTGGTCTTCAGTCTGAAGACTGGTTTGATGCAGTTCTCCATGCTACTCTATGCAGTGCAAGCATTTTCATTTCCGAATAACTACTGGAACTTACGTCCTTCTGAATCTGTTTACTATATTCATCTCTTGGTCTCCCTCTACGGTTTTTACCCCCCCTCCCGCACACTTACCTCCAATACTAAACTGGGGATCCCTTGATGTCTCAGAATGTGTCCTACCAACCGGTTTCTTTTTCTATTCAGGTTGTGCCACAAATTTCTTTTCTCCCCAATTCTGTTCAGTACCACCTCATTAGTTACGTGACCTATCCGCTTCTATTCTCTTCTTGTCTAAACTGTTCATCGTCGATGTTTCACTTCCGTACATTGCTACACTCCACACAAATACTTTCAGAAAACACTTCCTTAACATTTAAGTCTACATTCGATGTGAACAAATTTCTTTTCTCAGAAACATTTTTCTTGCCATTGCCGGTATCCATTTTATATCCTCTGTGCTTCGACTATCGTCAGTTATTTTATTGCCCAAATAGCAAAACTCATTTTCTACTTAAGTGTCTAGTTTCATCATCTGATTTCCTCAGTATCACCTTATTTAATTCGACTACATGCCATTATCATCGTTTTGTGTCTAATAAGGTGTGGAAAATCGCCTAAAACCAATCATCGGACAGTCGTATGTGCCAGATCATCGACAGTTAATCTGTCCTACTCCGCCCATCTTGGTGTTTCTCACCTCCTTGTCTCGGAAGCTTGAACGATACATGTCACGCCATTCGATCTAGTCTTTTACCAATATAATCAGTTTTATGAAAGAATTTCTTTTTAAACTATGCAGAAGGCTTTTTGTGGGCCTGTACAGGATTTGACATTCCCAGAAAGTTCTGAGAAGTAAAATCTGTGAAACGCGAACTTGAAAAATATCGCAGGTCTGAGCGATGTTGAGCCTTGGCTAATAATCGTGTACGGTATCCCCTCAACACTGCTGTTTCTGTAGTCTTTTTGCAAATTATCTGTCAGCGCCTTGTGCCTCTCTATCGGCTGCAACGTTATTATCTGCTTCCACAGTAATCACATTTTGTGATAAAAATTGACTTACGTGCAATTGCATGTAGTTCATTTAGTTAATGCGTTTTAATGTATAACACATAGCAATTTGGGTCCATTTTATGCTGCTAACAGCACTGATTCAGAGCAAAGAGCGATTCTTAATGAAACCACTTAACGAACGCCGGTTTCTGTCTGATGAATTTTATTTTTTAGCCCGAAGATAATCTCGTTACTGTTCTATTGCTTAAAAAGTCTGCCAGGAGTGTTGCAGAGGAGGGCGCTTTAACGAATAGCATGGAACGTTTGTCTGTAAGTAACACTATTCACACGCTGCATGATCCCTGATGCCCATGTTTCTTAGTTCAGTGTCATAGTTACTGTCCAGGGTGCCTCTCACAAAGGTGCATGTGTGCGACGCTGGGAGTCTGAAGCTACTTTTTAATTTACAGTTGGCTGTCAACGTAGCGCCGAAATCTGTCTTAATGCGAATGCTCGATAAAAGAAGTCAGGGATAAGATATTTCTTCTACATCTCTATTCCACAAGCTACATTATAGTGTATGGTGGAGGGTATTTCATGTACCACTGCCGCTTTCCCGCTTTCCTGTTCCAGTCGCGAATGAGCCCGTGTAGAGCGACTTTTGGTAAGCCTCCATGTAAATCCGAATCTCTCTGATTTTGCCTTGTATATTATAGTATTTTCCCGAATCATATGTAGGAGGAAGTAATATAGTGGTAGACTGTTCTAGTAACGTACACTCTTGGAATTTCGATGTTGAACCACATAGTGATACACAATGCCTCTCTTTGTAGCCTCTGCCGTTTCATTCGGCACTCACTGAACGAAACGGTGACGAAACGCGCTGCTCTTCTTTGGATATTAGTATTTTCTCTATCAGCCCTACCTGTTATGGATCTAAAAAGGAGGAGCAATACTGAAGTGTAGGTAGAACGAGAGTTTTGTAAGCTGCCTTCTTCGTGAGTCGGCTGGACATACTGAGGATTCTTTCAATGAATCTCAATGTGGCACCTTTTTCCCAATATTAGTTTGATGTTGTCGGTCCACTTTTAATCGCTTCGTACGTATACACCCGTATATTTCATGCGTATAATCGTTTCCAGTGATTGTTCGACAGTCGTGTTATCGAACGATCAGGTCGACTTGCCATTTGTTGAACGATTGTAGTTGCTATGCTATACTGCAGTCGCTTATCTCGATATATGTCAGTTTGGTGTTCGTGCAACGACTGAAAGGAGGAACCGCAGTACGCTCTTCTTTAGTAAAACAGTTTCGAGAAATCAGTTTTAATATTTCGGCTTTCCTTCGGTCGTCTACGCTTAACAAGAGGTACTTGGTACTCTTGACGCTTTCATCTATTTTTCTGGCGTATCACTGTTTCAGAATGTGCCTTCCGTAGAATCTTGATTCATATCATACCGCAGTAGTTTTTACTGACAATATATACAAAAGGACCCACGTGACATACGTGATTGACAGCGACTTGTTGCGCTCTCTGCGAATCGTTCCAAACGCAACTTGGATGGTATGGGTCTAGCGCAGTGCTTTTCATTGTTGTTAAATCACGTACCTATTCTACGTAGGTAGCTACACAGACAACACACCCGAAGTTTGTTAGAAATTTTGACAGTAATTTGCTGTAATTTCTCAACCAATCGTATTCTATTTCCATTGTAGTCTTTTTATGATTACGTAAGAATGTATAAGGCATTGCGGTGCAGTTCTTTGAAACTGAGACAAGCATAATGATTAATGATTCCATGTTTTTTAGCTAATAACTTAGGGGTCTACTACATACAGTAGTTTAAACAACGGAGGAACAGGAGACAGACATAGTTACCAACAAGCAAACGTATATCTTTTGACTGAACAATTACTAATGTACAACCCAGTCTAGAGTCGGCATATAGCCTCGCTCAGCATGTACAGAGATAACTTGTGAACCGTTTATAAGTGCTTGGTGGAGCATACTTCCCATTGTACTACGTATTACAATTTCTTCCTGTCCCATCCGCATAAGGAGCACGGGGAGAATGAATCATTATATGCTCGTGCGGGCAGTTATGATTCTAATCTTGTCTTCGCAGCCTCTGCGGGCGCTGTACACCATGCGTTGTAATATATCCCGAGAATCGTCACTAATTACTGCTACTTGAAACTTTATTGTAATATATCCCGAGAATCGTCACTTATTACTGCTACTTGAAACTTTATAAATAGGCTGTACCGGAGGAAAGTGAGAAAGGGGGGGGGGAGGGGGCGGTGGTTGGCGACTCTCTTGAAGCCCGTCTGTCACTACCAGTTTTTCAGCGTTTCGTGCCGTTGTTCCATGAGACAAACAGAACTATGACAATTTGCGTTACCCTTCTTTGTATACGTTCAATGCACTCTGTCAATCCTATTTGGTATTCGACTTACTCACTTGAACAACACTGTCTTAAAGATGTTTTGTAGGTAAGAGTAATATCCTTTTTTTTTATTCTCTCCATTAGAAATGGTTGCTGAAAACCTGTGAGTGAAAAAACAATGGGTATGTTTGTTAGACGGACTGTATTTTCCCAGTATAGTAACAGTGATCTAAGGTCTGCCAAGTGCTTTACCTACGATTGCGCCCATGTGGTCATTTCATTTCATATACCGACAAATTGCTGTACCCATGTATTTGTAGCCGCTGGCTGGTTCCATTTCTGTCACCCTGATGTTTTAGTGATAGGTTTTGCTTGTAGTGAAGTGGACAGTTTTACATTTTTTAACTTTTAAAGGCTGCTCCTAATCCAAGTACCAATTTGAAATCTTATCAATATCGAACTGGTTAAATGTGCAGCTTTTGCACGTAGATAATATTTTGTTACAGGTAACTGCATTAGCTGTAAAATGTCCGAGGTTACTATTAATATAGTCTGCCAGGTCACTAATATACAACATTAACAGCAAGGTCCCGACTTCTACATCTTTCGATTACACTTTATCCAAGATAATATGCTGCGTCTTCCCTACTAATAAATCCGCAGCCCAGTTACAAATTTTGTTGGATACCCCATATTATCATAATTTTGTTCATACGCGATAGCTTGGTACTGAGTTAAACACTGTTTGGAACTCTACATATGCTGCATCCGTCTGATTACTTCGGGAGGTGGCTTTCAGTTCCACATGCGAGAAAAGCGCGGGCAGTGTTTCGCATGACCAGTATTTTCGGAATCCTTGCTAGCTGCCACTGTAGAGGACATACTGCTCTCGATGCCTCATTACGTTTGAGCTCAGAAAATTTTCTAAGATTCACGATGAGGTACTGCGGAGAAGAGTGTTATTTTACTCAAGACACAGGAGGAGCATGAAATTATGCTCATTAATTGCATCGCACTAATTATGCTCCCCTTCTCAACCAAAAGCTGTGATAACGTTTCCTACACTAGGATTGGAATCCGCTACCTTTATGGGAGTGCCGCTAGCCTAAATTGCGTTAGCAATTTTGGTAGCAGAGGCTCTGAAGAAAAGGAAGATGAGTGAGAAAGTGAATTAATAGAGAGGAATGTAACTGAAGATGGTATAATAACAGAGGATTTTAAGATAGAACATCTATTTTAGATAAGATTTTTTGGAAAGATTGGGGAGGTTGTAGTATCTTTCGGGAGTGAATTGTAATACCATTTCTGGACTACGCAGTTCAGTTACAGTCTGTGGAACAAGTTAAGCCATTTGACATCCACTACTAGATAACCGTCTCCACCAGACTTTTCTGTGCTTTGCTGTTTACAGTTAATCCCATTCATGTTACTACTACACATTTTCTAACGTATACCTATCACCCATCACGCCGTCCGCTCGGCTTTTTCTTATATCTTGAAATACAGCAGAGAACTTCGTTGGTCCAACCATTTACCCAAAATTTCCTTTTCATTACAGTTATAATTACGTCACCCAATGCAGAGGGTTCCGTGATCCATTTATCTGTTTTCCCGTCTCACTTAGTAATTCCCAACGTGCTTCTTTACAATACTT
Organism: Schistocerca nitens; assembly: GCF_023898315.1. Lineage (NCBI taxonomy): Eukaryota > Metazoa > Arthropoda > Insecta > Orthoptera > Acrididae > Schistocerca > Schistocerca nitens. Next base: position 856,974,572 of record NC_064616.1, on the reverse strand, counting down.
TTGAATTACTTCCACACTAATAGCCCATGTCTCACTGCCATAAGACAAAACTGGTGAAACGCACGCACTCACTGTAAGCTTCCCTTCTCAGACACATCGCTAACTTTGTTTCAGAAACAAATGTGACATACGAGAAGCACTCCCGCCATTTTTACTCTTATGTATGTTTATTTTACTGTCCATCCATTCGTTACCTTCAGCTCCTATAGATAGAATAACTCATCAACTGGATCTGTGATGTCATAGTTAATTTGCAATGTATTATTTTCAATAATCTGGTTATATATTCTTTTTTTCTTGTTAAAATTTCTTTCAAGACTCGCTTTCGAACTTGATATATTACGTTCCTCCACCTTATGTAGGAATTTACAGGGTGACAATTATTGAGCTACTTGGAAAAAACGTAAATTAGTTACAAACTAAAGCGTGCATACACTTTATTCAACGTGTAAACGTCACTAAAGATGTTCGGATTTAGGTTACGACATGTTCGATATGCCTGCCATCCTTGGAAATGATGTGGCTCAGACGAGTAGCGAAATTCTGCATGATCCGCTGAAGTATCAGAACACCGATACTGTGGATACTTCCTGAATGGCCGTTTTCAGCTCAGTAGTGGTTTTGGGGTTATTGCTGTACACCTTGTCTTTAACATAGCCCCACAAAAAGGAGTCGCATGTGTTCATATCCGTATAATATGGCGGCCAGTCGAGGCCAAAGCCAGTGGCCTCTGGGTACCCCTGAGCCGTAATGCGGTCCCCAAAGTGCTCCTCCAGGGCATAAACGCTCTCCTGCTTCGATGGGATCGAGCATCGTCTATCATGAACCACATCTTGTCGAATCAGGGCTACTTTGGACAATGGGGATGAAATCATCTTCCAAAACCTTCTCGTACCCTTCGGTGGTCACCGTGCCATCAAGAAATGGTTCAAATGGCTCTCAGCATTATGGGACTTAACATGAGTTCACCAGTCCCCTAGACTTAGAACTTCTTAAACCTAAAAAAACCTAAGGACATCACACACATCTATGGCCGAGGCAGGATTCGAACCTGCGACTGTGGCAGCAGCGCGGTTCCGGACTGTCTCTCCTGGAACCACTCGGCCACAGCGGCCGGCCATCAAGAAATATCGCACCGATTATTCCGTCAGTGAACTTTGCACACCACATAGTCACCGATCGCGAAATGCGGATTCTCAGTCCCCCAAATGCGCTAATTTTGCTTATTGACGAACCCATCCAATTGAAAGTGCGCTTCGTCACTAAACCAAACCATAATGCGCATACTGATTCCCATCATGCCCCTCGGCCAAACGTGCAGTTTGAACGTCCTAACGCAAACCGTTCCGAAGCTATGACGATTTAATTTCGTATAGTTAAATAATTGTCGCACTGTATCTGCACAATTTTATTAGCAAAACAGAGCATGTTCAGATATGTCCTATCAAAATGAATTCATTCTTCGTTTCTCCAGTTCATGGATCTGAAAATTTCCTTTAAAATTTAGATATTAACACAAATAAAAGCACATAGTTACAACAATTCGACCACAATATTATTGCATCTGAGAGTGATGGCGCTTCGGACGGTTTATCGTGAGTTTTTATAGTGATATTTCGCGAGGGCACGCTGCACCACTTGGCAGTACATGCCCAATCGTCCTGAAAGCTTCCACAGTGCGATGTGTTTTCGTTAGTCGGTAATAGAACCCAGTACGTCGTCCTCGATGGTGAGTGTTCATCGGAGGCGAGGGTATCAACTGGAGTGCCCCAGGGAAGTGTGGTAGGTCCGCAGTTTTCTATCTACATAAATGATCTTTTGGATAGGGTGGATAGCAAGGTGCGGCAGTTTGCTGATGATGCTGTGGTGTACGGGAAGGTGGCGTCGTTGAGTGACTGTAGGAGGATACAAGATGACTTGGACAGGATTTGTGATTGGTGTAAAGAATGGCAGCTAACTCTAAATATAGATAAATGTAAATTAATGCAGATGAATAGGAAAAAGAATCCCGTAATGTTTGAATACTCCATTAGTAGTGTACCGCTTGACACAGTCACGTCGATTAAATATTTGGGCGTAACATTGCAGAGCGATATGAAGTGCGACAAGCATGTAATGGCAGTTGTGGGGAAGGCGGATAGTCGTCTTCGGTTAGTTGGTAGAGTTTTGGGAAGGTGTGGTTCATCTGTAAAGGAGACCGCTTATAAAACACTAATACGACCTATTCTTGAGTACTGCTCGAGCGTTTGGGATCCCTATCAGGTCGGATGGAGGGAGGACATAGAAGCAGTTCAGAGGCGGGCTGCTAGATTTGTTACTGGTAGGTTTGATCATCACGCGAGAGTTACGGAAATGCTTCAGGAACTCGGGTGGTAGTCTCTGGAGGAAAGGAGGCGTTCTTTTCGTGAATCGCTACTGAGGAAATTTAGAGAACCAGCATTTGAGGTTGACTGCAGTACAATTTTACTGCCGCCAACTTATATTTCGCGGAAAGACCACAAAGATAAGATAAGAGAGATTAGGGCTCGTACAGAGGCATATAGGCAGTCATTTTTCCCTCGTTCTGTTTGGGAGTGGAACAGGGAGAGAAGATGCTAGTTGTGGTACGAGGTACCCTCCACCACGCACCGTATGGTGGATTGCGGAGTATGTATGTAGATGTAGATATAGAATGTACATGTTTATTGTAACATCACTACCTCTTTTCAGTAATGACTACGGATGGCCAAGTACAATAATATCGTAATCGGATTGTTGTGTAAAACTCGCAGATATTGTTCATGAATATTTCGTCTGGGGGCTTTCCCTGTAAGATTTCGGAGGCGATGCGAGACATGATATCACATGGTTAAGAACTAGTTGTTTCATCGGGTCCGTTACTGGGTGAATCATGGCGGAGGAAGTTGTCTGCACCGAGGAAGGCAAATGTCGCCAGGATACCTCTGACAAGGGAACCTCCCCATCGGACCCCCTTCAGTTTTAGTTATAAGTTGACACAGTGGATAGGCCTTGAAAAACTGAACACAGATCAATCGAGAAAACAGGAAGAAGTTGTGTGGAACTATGAACAAATAAGCAAAATATACAAACTGAGTAGTCCATGTTGAAGATAGGCAACATCAAGGTTAATGTGAGATTATGAGTGCCGTGGTCCCGTGGTTAGCGTAAGCAGCTGCGAAACGAGAGGTCCTTGATTCAAGTCTTCCCTTGAATGAAAATTTTACTTTATTTATTTTCGCAAAGTTATGATCTGTCCGTTCGTTCATTGACGTCTCTGTTCACTGTAATAAGTTTAGTGTCTGTGTTTTGCGACCGCACCGCAAAACCGTGCGATTAGTAGACGAAAGGACGTGCCCCTCCAATGGGGATCGAAAACATTTGATCGCAAGGTCATAAGTCAACCGATTCCTCCACAGGAAAGCACGTCTGATACATTCTATACGACATTGCTGACGGCATGTGCGTCACATGACAGGAATACGTTGTCGTCCCACCTAACTTGTACACTTGGCGAATGGGTAAAAGGATTCTTCTACCTTGCCCGATTTAGGTTTTCTTGTGGATGTGATAATCACTCCCAAAAAGTGAGCCGGCCGAAGTGGCCGTGCGGTTAAAGGCGCTGCAGTCTGGAACCGCAAGACCGCTACGGTCGCAGGTTCGAATCCTGCCTCGGGCATGGATGTTTGTGATGTCCTTAGGTTAGTTAGGTTTAACTAGTCCTAAGTTCTAGGGGACTAATGACCTCAGCAGTTGAGTCCCATAGTGCTCAGAGCCATTTGAACCCAAAAAGTGATGAAAACATAAGAGTTTGTCACATAAACTGAAAATTAAACTAATTAAATTAAACTTTTCACCCGGGTGAAGACTTGAACCAAGGACCTCTCGTTCCGCAACTGCTCACGCTAACCACGGGACCA